>NC_137921.1:29094998-29102498 GCF_963457725.1 Sprattus sprattus
AGGTATGTTACGCTAAAATCGTTAGCCTATACAACATGAACATAACAGAGTGTGAATGTTAGAAATATTCAAACATACTCATGCAGTCCCTCCTCTGATAGTAGCAGGTCAAGTTGCAGCTCCATATTTTACTACATAATAATGGAATTTAAAAGATTGCTAAGGAAAAAATACTGCAGTTCTCTCCATATCTCCGTTTATGTGCGCGATGGAATTCAATATCTACTAATATCGATTTCCAAGTGGCAGGACTTGCCTCAAAATAAAGGAATTATAAATGGACCTGAGTGGAGTTTTGTTTACAGTGGACTTTCTCCCTCTTGGTTTATCTCATCCCTTAAAGCCACAGGTAATGAAGGCATGTGAATAAAGCAGCTAATAAAGGGGAGGGGTTTACGCTGTCCTACTGCTGCTGTTATTTAAGCTCCTTTTCAAAGAGTAATTGTATTTGACAGTGAGTTAATCGGAAGGGAAACGCAAAGGTATGTGGCATCGCTATTATGGAGTTGGTGTGATAATGTGGTGTGAAGATTGTATTTAAAATTTTAGACAAAACTGATCAAGTTGTTCTCTGCTTCGGTAACGACGCAAGCCCACTTCTGGAGCCACACAGTGTGGTGTTAGCAAGCTATTTCCCATCAGCCTCTATTGTGCTAACGCAGAGCGGAGCATCTGGGATCCACGGGTGGTTGAGGGCTGGTCTGCATGACCAATCAAACCTTCCCGGAATCCGATTAGACGTGGCGGTGGTGTTGTCCGTTACTCAAGAGGACGGCTTGTGCCCTCGCTCCGGTCGCTGTCATGGAGTACGGACATTAACATTTTCCATTTGTCACGACTCCCTGCGAACTTCTCCCTCTCTGCCCATCACATTCTCATCCTTTGAAGTAGTTATTTTTGTAATTTCTTACTGTCTCCCTCTCTCCCCCTCGTTCTTTTTCCTTTTCTGCCCAATGCCAGGCAAAAGCTGTCTGGGGAAAATTGGTGAAGCGTTCACGCTCAGCATCCAAGACCAGGAAACAAGAGAGGCATCTCAAAGCTGTGTCATGCGGAGAATATTCCGGAAGACAGGCCCGCTGTATTGGGGTCCTATATACCTGCCGAGGGCATAAAAGGCAGGTGAAGTGAAGTGCAAGCCTCACTCACTGAAACAAGGAAATGAACCTCTGGTGGGCTCAGCCAACAGACTCAAAATGGCAACAGAGCACCGAGTTTTGCAGGGCGGCTGAATATAACGGAAACCTCGCAGAGACAGAATGAGGGAGAAGAGGTGTGGCTTTATCCTCTGTCTGGCTGGTTTAAAATGGAGGTATCGCAGGGCTCATGGATAATTCAGTGAACACTGCTGGGAAAATTGCCTTATGTGAGAGACAGCTCCACTCTCCGATATTAGTCATAGTCCACGCACTTGAAGGGAAATGAAAGCCATGCGCTTATTTTTAGCAGTGTGACAGGGAATTAACTTGGAGAAAAGAAAGCCACAAAAAAAGTCTATTTTTCTTCTCTGAATCGCAAAAGCATTACAGCCATTAGTTTTCTCTCCATTAGACTCCCCAAGAGTGGGGAAAGTCGGTGGCAGTTGATTGCGAGATAGAGGAGAGTCTATTGCAGAGGACAGACACTCCTGTGCCATTTAATATATCGGCATTTGTGGCAACCAAAACTGACAACCAGCAACAAGCTGCCAGAGATGTGAGGGACAGTCATGGATAATGTAATTATAAGATGGTATTTATGATCATTAAATTAATTGGACATTAAGCTAGTGGATAGAATTTCTACATTCAGCAACCATCATTATTATATTATATCTACACATTTATATTTTAAAAGTCTATTAAAGCTGATAATTAAGATAAAGCACCATCAAGAGTCTGAATGCCTTAAATGCCCCAGATGATTTATTATAGGGTGACTCAATTGGAATAACCTTTTTTCAGATGCGTCTTTTAAAATAAAAACAGAAAACTGAACAGCGTTGCGGTCTCTGTGACTGCTGTCACTTTTCACTCAGGCTGCTTTTAGAGTGCCACAGCTCTCCGCATCTCTGGCACCTCCGTGATCCCACCTTCCTGATCCCATGTACCGGAGACGAGGGGACGGGCAGAGAGATGTCATTACCTAGCTCACTGAGCCCGGATATTAGTCTCCGCTGTTCACAGTAGCAGGGCAGCCTCACGCCGGCCTCAACGTTGCTCCGCGCTCCTCTCCACTCCGCTCCGCTCAGCGCTGGAGTCCGGTGCAAGTGTTTGCCGAGAGCGGTGAGAGGGAACCTAAACCACCGCCGTCACCGTGAGGGTTTGGATTCTCACGGTTAGGAAAATTAACCGAAGCGGGGAACAGTGAGGAGGAAGTTCATCTAGAGCGCTACTCTCACACACACACACACAGCAGACTATTAGCACGTGTTGACTAGCGTCTATCTAGGCCGCCATCTTGGAAGCATCACAAAAGAAAGGTCTCCACGGGAACCGAGAACAGCTCCAGATGAAGACATTAGTGGTGCCCTTTCTACAGAGAGGCCAACTGACTCATACGCAGACTCTGAATACAAAATGTATCACCAGGCTCTTTTCTAACACAGAAACACACACTGGCTGGATTTTACTGATCTTTCATGATGTAACATCGTAATGTCTAGCATATTTAAGACCGTCGAGAAAATAACTCCTTGAGGGCAGATTCAGGGGGAGATGTGAGCGAGTTCCATATGGATGCCTGATCTTGCTGGAGGTAGCTTTAATTACACAATGATATAAATTCAGGGCCGGTCTGCACATAATAATGTTCCCTGAGCTATTTTGAGATTCAGCGTCATGATACTTTACCAGAGGCGATGTAATTGGTAAACATGTTTACCATTTGACAGTTTTCATAATGGCGTGTGCTGCATTGTTACATAAACAGTGGTTAGGAGAGACAAAGACACATAGGAAGAGGGACTGAGAGAGAGAGCGATAGAGAGAGAGAGAGAATGAAATGAGAACACTGCACTTATCTGTGGGGTTGTAATTCATTTTCTGATGTATACTTCAAACCTATTGTGCAAGAGGGGAAAAAATGGTCTGTTGGCTTTTATGAAGAGGTCAAGTGTGGCATTGGGGCAAATTAATGAACGACAGTGTGACCACGAGTTAATGAGCAGCTTGGATGGGCATGTGTGTGTCTGTGTGTGCAGGTGTGTGTGTGTGTGTGCGTGTGTGTGTGTCCAGGTGTGTGCGTGTGTGTGCAGGTGTGTGTGTGTGTGTCCATCTCAGTGAGGTAGTGAGGATTGAAATCGGAGAAGAGCCGCCCTGAAAGTGCCCCCTTTTGTTTGAGAGCGCCTGATACCTCAGCGTGCACACCAATCAGGCATTAGCGCAATTAGCTCTGTAATTGTCTGTATCACAGCCAGGGACGCTCTCCAGATTTATCCAACCTGTACTTCATGAAGGTCAGGGCAGTTTGAAGAGACTGCAGGGACGCGGCACTGAACCAACGCAAACACTTCACCGGCATATTGTACCTACTGAAGGCAAAGAGATGCCAATGTTATCACTGCCTCATGAATACACTGATACACAAGCACACACAGCAACCAGATTTGCTTTGGTGAAGACGTTGTGTTGGAATAGAAAAGACAGCCAATCGCCTGTTAAGGGACAGGTGCTGTAGCTGTGCTCCTGCATATGAAGTGCTAACAGTCTGCCTCAACTCCGAAATAACAGCTGATAATAGAAGAATCTAGAATTTCCTTCAGCCCTTCACCATTTACTCTAAGGTGATGGGTGGGGGTTGGAACAGCTGGCAATGTTGGAGGCGGCGATACAGAACATTATTGACCTCTATGACATCTTTGTGTGGTTCAATATGAACTGCAATATGTGTGGGAGGGCGTGTATCTGCTTTAGTGTGTGCGTGTGTCTCAGAGAGTGTGCGTGTGTATGTGTGAGTGTGGATGTGCATGTGTGAGTGTGTATGTGCATGTGTGAGTGTGTATGTGTGAGTGTATGTGTATGTGTGAGTGTGAGTGTGAGTGTGGATGTGGATGTGTATGCGTATGCGTATGCGTATGTGTATGTGTATGTGTATGTGTATGTGTATGTGTATGTGTATGTGTATTTGTATGTGTATGTGTATGTGAATGTGTATGTGTGCATGTAAATGTGTGTCTGTGTGTGTGTGTGTGTGTGTGTGTGTGTGTGTGTGTGTGTGTGTGAGACTGTAAGATAATGTGTATGTGTGTGTGTGTGAGGGTGTGTGTTTGTCTGTAAGGAAATGTGAATATGTGTGTGTGTGTGTGTGTGTGTGTGTGTGTGGGTGTGCAAATGTGTGGCTCACCTGCTGGTTGTGATGTGTTTCTTTCAGCAGGAGGGCAAGTGTGTGTGCGGTGGGAATGTGTGTGCCGTGTGTGTGTGTGTGTGCAGTGTGTGACTCAGGCAAGTCGTGGCAAAATACACCAAATGCGCCCGCCTGGCTCTCAATGCTAAATGTGTGCTAGTGTTGATGTTCATGTTCTCAGCCTCTATGCTGGAGCAAAACCTGTTTAATTCACGAACACGCACACCCCCTCCCTCCCTCTCTCTCTCTCTCTCTCTCTCTCTCTCCTCCATCATGGCTATCCCTCTCGAGGGCCCCCCTCTCTCTCTTTCTCCCTCCCTTCCTCCTTCTCTCCCACCCTCTCCCTCCTGTTCCCGCAGGTGTGCTAGCCTCTGCATGCCCCTCTTATCAACTCCCCTTATCTTCCCCAAACACTCCTGTCCCTCTATCTCACACGCCTAACCTTTACTGCTCTTTTCAACGTGTTTACTACACACTCCGCTGAGTCGGACAATCTGGAGTTTCCAAAAAACAAAAAGACTAAAAGATAAATGAAAATTCCTACACCAAAACCATAAATCACCAAAACACCACCACAACAACAGTAACATGAAAATAACATGTTAGTTGAACGGAGCCCCACTGTGCGAGGCATCTGATTGGTTGTTTTTAAATGCTGTCTGGTTAATGCGGATTCGTTAGGCTCTTGAGTGGCTGCTGTGCCTGTCTGTGTGCCTGTGTGCCTGTGTGCCTGTGTGTGTGTGTGTGTGTGTATGTGTGCCTGTGTGTGTGATTTCCTCTTGTCTTAATAGGAGACAAGCAGCGCTCTGATCTGCATACTGAAATACAATCTGGATAATTCATGTGCCTGTGTGCGTGCGTGTGTGTGCGTGTGTGCGTGTGTGTGTGTGTGTGATAATTCATGATCCTGTTTGAGGAGCAACGATGCCCCCCCGGTGCCCGGGCGAAAGACAGCGTTTCCGCGACGATGACAGTCACTGCTGCTGCTTAGGAGGAGGTGGCCACGTGACGCGTTGACATTCATCCCAACCATACATGCACGCACGCACGCACGCACGCACGCACCCACACACTCTCTCACAGGCAAGCACACACACACATACACACCAGCCTGTGTCCCCCCGACCCACCCGCTGCGGCAGTGACGGGATTGTTAAACGCTTCTCATCATTCATATTTAATTACATCCCGGTCATTCATTACTGCCAAGGCTACACAGCCCTCAGGCCCTTCACCCTCCCCATCCTTCTCTCTCTCTCTCTCTCTCACTCTGTCTCTCTCTCATCCCTGCCATCCTCTGTCATGCCCGCACATCCTTTTGCATACAACATGGGAGATGGCATTCTCAGGGTGTCCCTGTGTTGGCTAGCTCCTCCACCGTATGTGCTTGACAGACACACACACACTTCACAAGTAGCATGTTTATATATGTGTAAAAAACACCAACGACGACAACAACAATGGCAACGACGACAACAACAACAACAACGGCAGCAATACCACCAGCCAATCCCTTCCACACACTGCAGCAAAGCATCTGTGTCTTCCTAATGGCTGTAAATGCCATGTTTTATTACAGGCCAAATGTGAGCAGTGTGGACGGAGGGTGTGTGGTGTGTGGTGTGTGGTATGTGGTGCGGGTTCGGGTGTGTGTGTGTGTGCTGCAGCTTAAATAATCCTTATTGTCCTAATCTGCAGAAGCTGCTCCCTGCTCCGCACAGCACGCGGCCCCTGGGCTCTCAGGCTGCAGCGGCAGCCAGCAGATAGAGAAATTAAACCTCTGACACGGATCAGCAGATGAGACAGGAAGCCATGCTTTCCCCATGGTGAGCATGTGTGTGTGTGCGGACAGGCATGTGTGTGTGTGAGAGAGATAGTGTGTGCGTGTGTACGAAAGCTTGTTACAGTAAGAGAGAGACAGAGAGAGAGAGAGAGAGAGAGAGAGAGAGAGTGTGTGTGTGTGTGTGTGATGTGTGCGTGCATCTGCATTCCAGTGTTGGAGATAGTGTTATGCTCTGAGTTTCTGAGTAAGTGAGCACTCAAGTGTGTATGACACTATCTGAGTGCGTAAACGTGTGTGTGGGTATGTATGTATGTATGTCACACCGCCTATCAACATGCAAATGAGTGTGCTTTAATTCTTTAATGTGGGTGTCTATGGGATTGTGTGTGTGTGTGTGTGTGTGTGTGTGTGTGTGTGTGTGTGGGTGTGTGTGTGTGTGTATCTACAGGAAGTTGACGCATGGGAGAGTGCATGGTAGATCTAAGAGGCACACAGGCGTTGATCTCCCCTCCTCATCTCTCCCCAGGCTGGGCCTGAAGCAGACACACAGACAGACAGACAGACACACACACACACACACACACACACACACACTAATCCTCGCTTCCCTACGCCTCGCTGGACCGGACCTCCGACAGCCAGCAGCAGGAGCTGCGGCACGCCACTGAGCCTTCATCATTAGCTCTTCCTCCCCGCGCGCATCCCTCCGCAGCGGGACACCGGCCCGGGAGTGGGCCGGACCTGGGCCAGCGGCTGGAGACTGTGGGCGAGCTGTGCCGACGTTCGCACCAACAAACAGACAGGACTGTCAAAGAGCCTTGGATGCCCGAGAGAAAGAACACAGAGCCCAGTGGTAATGACGCTGTGACACACACACACACACACACACACACACACACACACACACACACACACACACACACACAGGCTTATGGCTCATGCTGTCTGCAGAGGAAGTAGCCCACTGGAAAGCAGGCAGTGTTGTTGCACCACTTGACACTTTCTAACTTTACAGGATGGAACACACGTGGGCGGTTTGTCCCCTCTGCTTATTGGATAACAACAACTCACTCCTCTCTTCCTCTCTTCCTGTCTCCCACTCTTCTTCTCTATCTCTCTCTCACACACACTCACTCCCACTCTCTCTCTCTTTCTTTCTTTCTTTCTCTCTCCTAATCAGTCTCTCTCTTCCCCACTCTGCCTCACTACCTCTTTCTCTCTTAACATCTCTCCCAACACTCTTTCCCTCTCTTGCTCTCCCTCTCTTTTCCATTATCCCCCTATTCCTGTCTCTCTCTCTGTCTGTCTTTTTCTTTTAATCTCTTCATGTGTCTCTCCCATGCCCCTCCATCATATCAGCACCCCCATGGGTTGAACCAGAAATGTAGGGAGCCTTA
>NC_137921.1:29107498-29112498 GCF_963457725.1 Sprattus sprattus
AGCAAGAGAGACAGAGAGAGAGAGAGAGAGCGAGAGAGATAGCGAACGAGAGACAGAGAGGGAGAGTGTGTGTGAAGCGGCGTACCTTCTAGGACGGTGAGCTTGGCACTGGTGTTGATCTCGCCCGCGCTGTTGCTGGCCGTGCACTCGTAGATGGCCTCGTCTCGGTGCGTGCGTAGAGGCTGGATACGTAACACTGACCCGGAGCCCACATCAAACTCAATCACCTGACAGACAGGACAATGGAAAACACACACGCACACGCACACACACACACACACACACACACTCACACACACACACACACAGAGGAAAAACACAACCTTTTATTTAAAGCTCCGATCCAATCTTTCCCCAACCCGGCACATTAACACAGTCACTTCCACGACTAGTAAAACTGACCTGACTGCCGACGTGAAATCCCTACTGGGCACACGTGTTCAAACGCACCCTTTCAAATACACCCTTTCATGTCCCCCCCGAATGGAAGAAGGCTGCTGTTCACTTTGAGAAAGAAACAAAGAGTCCCCAGACCTCAACTGAGGAATTAAACACACACTCGATTACTGGGCCACGGTGGTGTGTGTACAGCCGCCACGGGTGCCTTTGATCACGGGAGCCAGAAACATTCCTCACTGACACGTACAGGAGCGAGCAGGGCGGCAGCGTTGGCCCAGGGAGCGGAGGGGGTTTCATCATTCACATGGAGACTCATAGAGTCAGGCCAAGAGACACACACACACACACACACACACACACACACACATACACACACACACACACACACACACACAGAGAGCAACATGGAGACTAATACAAGAGTCAGGCCGTGCTGCTCTACATGGAGACTAATGCAAGAGTCAGGCCCTGCTATTCCACATGGAGACTAATGCAAGAGTCAGGCCCTGCTCCTCTACATGGAGACTAATACAAGAGGCAGGCCCTGCTCCTCTACATGGAGACTAATACAAGAGTCAGGCCCTGCTCCTCTACATGGAGACTAATGCAAGAGTCAGGCCCTGCTATTCCACATGGAGACTAATGCAAGAGTCAGGCCCTGCTATTCCACATGGAGACTAATGCAAGAGTCAGGCCCTGCTCCTCTACATGGAGACTAATACAAGAGTCAGGCCCTGCTCCTCTACATGGAGACTAATACAAGAGTCAGGCCCTAGTACCCCACACATATGAGGTGGCAGGAAGAAAGGGAGAGGGGGAGAGAAAGGGGAGAAGTAGGAGAGAGAGAAGGAGGGAGGGAGGGAGGGAGAGGAGAGGAGAGGAGGGAGAGACGGGAGGCAGTGAACGAGGAAGATAGAAAGGGACACAGACAGAAAGAGAGAGAGAAGGAGTAGGGTACAGGGAACGGGAGAGAGAGAAAGAGAGCGAGACCAAAAAACAGAGAAAAAGAGATACCAAAAAGAGAGTGGGAAAAAGGGGAGAAGTTGTGAGAGAGAGATGAGAGAAAAGGAGAGAGAGAAGGGGGGTGGGGGTGGGCAGAGAGACAGAGACACAGGAAGGGAGGTGCTACAGAGGCTGTTTGGGTTGTCTGGGAGCACGGTCCCCTGTGAAGTGCGTCACTCAGTCTGTTTCATCAGAGTGACTCCCAATAATGAGTGAGTGGTGTGTTAACGTTACATCAGGCAGGATGCAGACCAGGCCAATCACACACACACACACACACACACACACACACACACACACACACACACACACACACACACACACACACACACACACACACACACACACACACACACACACACACACACACACAGACACACACACACACACACACACACACACACAGAGACAGAACACCCAGCTCCACTGCACTGCTGTGATCCCACTGTAACCCAGCAACGTGGGAGTTCCAGCCCTGAGGGAGGGGGGGGGGGGGGGGTTGAGGGGGGCTGAGGGGTGAGGGGGTGGTGAGGGGATGTTCAGTCTCCTCTGAGCTGAGCAGACATGCGGCTGAAGAGGACACCTGACAGGAGGCAAAGTTCCTCCCTTAATTAGGGACACCCAGGGCTGCACCCGCTGGCCCAGCTCACCCTGCAGACACTCACTTACACACAAACACACCTACCTGTCTGTCTGTCTGTCTGTCTGTCTGTCTGTCTGTCTGTCTGTCTGTGTCTGTCAGTGACACAGGGACATCTGTCGATCTCTCTCAAACAGACACATAAACAAACACACAGTGACATCTATCTCTCTCCAATGCACACACACAGGGATCTCTCTCACACACACTAACACACACACGGACATCTATTTCAGTCTCTTTCTAACACACACTCTGCCACTTTGTTGTGAACTCTGGCCAGTCTTCCAATCAGCATAAGCGTCCCTCTAGACACCGGCAGCCATTTTGGGACTCCAAAAACACACGTTAAAGCTACAGTGTGTAGAATTTAAGGGGATCTATTAGCAGAAATAGAATAGATAATATAGTATACATAATTATGTTTTTATTAGTGCATTATCACCTCTAACAACAAACCGTTTTTGTTAGCTTACAATGAGCCTTCATATCTTCATAGGGTAAGCGCCACCATGTTTCTACAGTAACACAGTCGGACTAGCTAAAAGAGGGCTGACCGCATTTTAACGTTGAAGTGGCAGATCGAATTTGGTGGCGCCAGTTGAAAGTCGAAGACAAAACTGAAGAAGGAATCAGTGGTTTGCTAGTGCTGGATAACCATTTAGTGTTGTGAGAAGCTTGACCACCCACATTTGAACAAATGGAGGATCATACTTATGTAGCACAGGAAAAAGCATTGGAGCTTGAATCCTGGAATAAACACTGGTGTGGTCTTTCCCAGATGGAAATCGCTGAGGAGGGACAAAAGTTTTCAGAGTGACTCAAGATGCCTGTTTTCTGCCTGACAGGCAATTAAGCCTAGCAACCTCAATGCAACATGTTAGCTTGTGCTAGTACAGGGCCATGGGCATAGTTACCATAGCTGACGGACAACCATACATTCTCCTGCACGCTTGGACAGAAAGGGTGGGGTATTCAGCTGGTCTGCAATCTGCAACCTCACCACTAAAAATCCTCCAATCCTGCATAATACTTCACAGATTTTTTTTCAAATGTAATTGTTATGGCTTGTTCTCACAGCCGGAGGGGCTTATTTTATGAGTTAAGTACTTGTCTTAACATTCGACTGTGTGTATATGTGTGTGTGTGTGTGTGTGTGTGTGTGTGTGTGTATATGTGTGTGTGTGTGTGTGTGTGTGTGTGTGTGTGTGTCATACACCGTGGTCCCACCTCAAAGCGCTGAGAGCTGACTTTCTTCCCCTTCTTCATCCAGGTGATGCGGGGCTTGGGCTCACCCCCTGCCTGGCACACGAACGACGCCACCCCGCCAGATATGCCGATCTGGTCATCAGGAGACTTTACGAAGTTGGGCAAGCCTGGGGAAAGGGGAGAAAGGGGGGGGGGGGGGGGGGTGGGAGAGAGAGAGAGAGAGAAACAGACAGAGAGAACAAATTATAATCTGAGACTCTTCAGGTACGCAGGTTTGCATTTGATGCATTTTAGTGAAAAGCACTTCGGCAGTCTCCTCAGTCTCTTTGACCTCTGGCCCTCTTCTCACTTTCTCTGTGTGCATGTGTGTGTGTGTGTGAGTGCATGTGTATTGGACCAGCGTACTCAAACCATGCCAAAGACCGACCCGGCCCACTGTAGGCTGCAGCTTTCTAGGCCTCGGCAGTAGTGAAAAGACCAGACGCTCCAGCTTTCATTTAGTGCAACCTACCTCTCTCCCTCTCTACCTACCTACCTACCTCTCTCCCTCCCTCTCCCTCTCCCTCTTCCTCTCCCTCTTTTTCTGCCTCCCTCCCTGTCAGGCTGCTTGTAAATCTAACCCTTATCCTTTCTCATGCACTGAGGAAACAACTGCCTCCGGTTCAGTTCCGGCTCATATCCCGTGCCAGGTTAGCTGCTATCTGCCTGACTAGTCAAGCGGGGCGACAGCAGCCATTTTAGAGGCACTTGAGCCCCCGCCCCCCGGTTCCCCTTGCCTTGCTGCACTCCCCGAGAAAGAACCACTGAATGAACCTGCTCGTCGTCAGGTTATCCATGGCAACACAGACAAAAATGGGGGCTTTTGGCGGTGGAGCCCCAGCCGCCGTTAGAACCCTGCGGTGAGAAGAGGGGTAATTAAGTCCTCTGGTACTCTCCCCCTCACACTCACACTCACACAGCCTTCAATGCACTAGTTAGACAAGTTTGTTTACCTCCAGTCGAGGCTCTGGATGCATAATGCACCTTTGCCCATGGCTGGTACTCTTGTTATTTTTGTTTGGCCGAGAGGGCAAGTGTTAAGTGTGTGTGTGTTTGTGTGTGTGTGTGCGTGTGTGAGAATTTACTCTGATTTCTCTGTTGTTTAACTGAACAATACTTTGGGGGGGGGGGGGGGGGGGGGATACTGGCTGGGAAGGAGCGAGTGTGTGTATGTGTGTGTGAGATAGTGAGCAAGCGAGCGAGAGACAGGAGAAGGTAATGATCTACTCCTGTCTGTTTCTCTCTCCACACTGCTCTATTCTTTCCACACCACAAAATTTCTCTCTCAGGTTCACGCCGCTCGCTCTGACTTTCTACAGACTCAGAGTGATGTAATGGTGGTGGTGGTACTGATACTACTGCTGCTGCTGCGCTGAGGCCTGGTATATTACAGACAGACACTGCTAGAGGCCTTCCTCCTGATGTGGTTTGCGGTTTGTGGCTACACTCCACATTGTCCTTTCGAGAAGGCAGGTATATTAAGGCAAGGCAAGGGCACACACACACACACACACACACACAAACACACAAAGTGTGTGTACGAGAAAAACAACTGAAATGAGAGTATGGGGTGACTCATGGTACAATGCATAGACCAACAGTCGCAACTTACTGGACTGTGTTCCAGCGCGGATCACCTGATACCCTTTTATGTGATACCCAAACGAGCTCTGCCAAAGAGCGCACAGACACAAAGGGATCTCTGTGAACG
>NC_137921.1:29117498-29152498 GCF_963457725.1 Sprattus sprattus
TTAATGGTTTGGTTATGCTAACTAATGGGTGGACGTTTGAGAGAGAACCATTATGTAAAAAGTAGTGCTGTCAGTTTAAAGCGTTATTAACGGCGTTAACGCGAACCCATTTTAACGCCGCAAATTTTTTTTTTAGATTAACGTTCTTTTTGCCCTCCCAAACTGTATAGTAGGCTAACGTCACGTTTGAGTGAATGATGAGCACGATTAGGCGAAATAGATGATAAAAAGCTTCTGAATAGAAAGTTTACCTTTAAAAGTTGTGTTGTGCAAAAGAAGCGAGCTTCACTGTTGTCTGAAAATGTCAACAGGCAGCTGGTTGAAAGCACAGAAGTAGTTGGCTTACCTTTTATTGGTAATTTAACTGTTACGGTTTATTGTTTTTGAAATAAGAGGCCTGACTTCTATGTTCACAGCAAATTTGAAAAAAACAAATATTAAGCCATGGTTTAACTGCACTATAGGCTGAGTCCTTGATTATCTTAATTGTGCACTTTATAATTTAATTTTGTACCGCCCTGTTCGGCAATGTTGTTTTTCAATAAAATAAAACATTGCTTAAAGCAAGCCAATCCACTTTTCCATGTTGATAAGAGCATTAAAATGAAATAAAACTGATGGAAAAAAAATATTGAAGGGACATTTAGAATAGATACAAATTTGCGATCGCGATTAATTTTGATTCATTTAATTGCGATTAATTTTGAGTTAACTATGACAAAAATGCGATTAATCGCGATTAAATATTTTAATCGTTTGACAGCACTAGTAAAAAGCAATGTAGTAACATAAAAGCTATATGTTTTAGGTATTACTTATGGTGAATTAGAATTCATTACTCATGTAACCTCCTGCATTAACCAGACACATGGTTGCAAGGCCAAATATGAATATGTGCTTTTTTTGCTAAGTTACTCTGCTTTTGCATAAACATGTTTTGACAAGCTGTTGTTCACTGGTAATAAGCACTAATGTTGTTCCTACACATTAGTCATTAATCTCACGGCTACTAGCAGCCCTTTTAAAGGCCTTTTGTTCCATATGATGGCTTAATAATCTGCTTTTAAGAAGTTCTCTCCCTCCCTATCCCCTTCTTACTCCCTCCCTCCCTCATTACCTCTCCCCCTCTATCTCTCTCTCACTCTGTCCTTCTTTCACTCTATCTATATTGTCTCTCTCTCGCCGTCCCTCCCTCTCTACCACCCTGATTCCATTTCTCCCTTTCTTCTCCTCCTCACTGTTCCTGCATCAACTCTCTCTCTCTCTCTCTCTCTCTCTCTCTCTCTCTCTCTCTCTCTCTCTCTCTCTCTCTCTCTCTCTCTCTCTCTCTCTCTCTCTCTCTCTCTCTCTCTCTCTCTCTCTCTCTCTCTCTCTCTCTCTCTCTCTCTCTCTCTCTCTCTCTCTCTCTCTCTCTCTCTCTCCTCCCCCCCCCCCTCCCCTCAGGCTCACCACCAGAACCACAGCACCACCCCTCATCCACGATGGGTCTGACAGGTACCAGGAACTGAGCCCACTGACCCACTCTGTGTCCACCGCTTCCTATTAAGAAGCAATCTTGGACAAGTGATCGATAATTACGCTCAAGACTCTAGCTCATTTGGGCTCGTTAATAATGGATTGGCCACTTATGTTCATTTAGACTCTTAATATACATTTGTTGGACAGGGTCGCTGGTGTTTGCAGGAGAGAATGTCTTTAATGTGCTTTAAGCCATTAGCACACACTGTGCAACACTTAACTCAATGGACTTGGCAAGGCACGAGTCATTTATTTTATATAAGGAGATGCATGTGGGCTTTCTCGTCTTGGCTGTTGATGCAGTGGCATTTGTGTTGTGAAAGGTATTGCAATGAAACTCATTGTGTACCAATCACTGAAGGTAATGCTTATTTGTTTTTATCTCGTCAAAAACGCAACACAGTGCTAGTCCTACAGAGTATGTTTAATTATGCATTTGTGTTGTGAAAGGTATTGCAATAAAACTCACTAAATGTAATGCTTACTTTTTTCACAGTGCTAGTCCTGCAGAGTATGTTTAATTTAGGAGACATTGTAAATAAAGTATTATGTTTGCATTAAGCTCAGTCTTCATTTTTTTTCAAGTCTTTATTCATTAGAGACTGGCTGTGAAGAACTGTGATTTAGCTGCACAGTGCCTTGAGTTTGCTTGATTAAATAGGCCTACACTGTGTCATGCATGATGGTACAGTGTACAACTAGCGATATAGTTGAAGTCATCACAGTGATGTTCTGCAAAACAAAACCTACATCAAAACACGTTTATCTCTTTTAGTCTTGAGTAAGATTTGTGTACTCAAAGGATGCGTCTCTGTGGTTGGCACATATTTAATTGCATTTTAGTCATTTTCCACGGCATATGGATGAACATAAAACATTTTTCAACATGGAGGCTCTTTTAATAAAACATCTGCTTCTGTATTCCTCGCCTTTTTCACCCCTCCCCTTTACATTCTGTTCTAGGACGCACTGAATTTCTATGTGTCGCACAGAAAAAACTAACACCACCCTTATAATCGCATTCACTGCGATTCACTGGTGTGAGCTTATGCTAATACCCGTGATTCTGAGTATATGTGTCTTTCAATTGAGGAAACACAGTGATTAATCAGAATACATATATGTATGCACAGGGAGTCTGGGCCATGAATATTTAAAATGAATATTAACAGATTGGTATGATGTTTTCCATCTTAACGTGCAAATTTACTCTGGCGAATGAAGCCCATTCATTGTACATCATACATCATGTTTACAGGCTGTGGCGTATCTTTAACGGTCAAACCACTCCCAGCCACCACTTTTCACCTTATGTCCCTCAAAAGTCGGTGAATAATGGTGAATAATTGAGTTTAACCGTATTGGTCGTGAGCGAATTTGAATATGCGGTTTTGCAGTACAGGGAAATGTATGGATAAATTCGGGCCCCGATTACACAGCTCTTCAGCATACCTCTTAAAAATATGGCCATGTAAGATCTGCGCTCGGTGGCTATGAGCACATTTAATTCAGCTTTACCTGTCAACGCAACAGAGGAGGACAGTTAGCGTATTACATTTCTTGTCTAAACGGTAGTTACTCTGTCAGCACTGAACAGAAGTGGTAGTTTCCACAGCCATTAAATGGTAAGAGCACGGCTCTTCACTGGCCTGAAAAACAGGCGGGCGCGAACAGCCATGGCGGATATATGACGTTCTCAGGACTCCCCTCATTCAAGTGCTTCATCACTTCATCACGGCTGTGACGAAACGAATAGAGGAGTCACGTTAGCAGTTAGCACCGCATGTGACACGAAGCACACAAGCAGGGCGGAGGTACTAAGACTAAGAGCCTCTGGGCTCTCCAGAGACACCGCGACCTGCAACTAACACTTCAGAGAGCCTTAATGATTTCACACCTCGAGCCTGAAGACAGGGCTAGCTAATTAGCTAAATCTTGTGTCACGAGAGTCAGGAACAAACAAACAGATGTGGCAGTGGGAGACACAGAGACACTACTGTAGACAGTCACCATATGTAACCAGAGCAGAACTCAAGACTATTAGAACACACGGATGAGTACCAGTATATTTTATTATAGTACAGTACACTCTCAAGGTTACACAGCAGAATGGAATAGATAAGGGGGTATGGATAATGGGGGGTGGGGGGGGTGGGGCTCTTTTCCGTATGTCCGCAACCACGTGGCCAGCCGCTTTCATTTGCCGGTAGCTGACATTCACTCTGTGACTAGCTCTGAATTATTCACGAAAGGAAAAAGTCAGAGATAAACCTCAAGTAAAATTGACTCCCCTTTATTTCCCATTGTGAAGTGCATTGAAGTAATGGTCCTCTCCAAACGAGGACGAACAGGGAGGATTGGGCACACATTATCACCATGGCTCCCTATTACAGAACCCATTCACTGCCACACTCACACTCACACACACACACACACACACACACACACTCTCACACACACACACACACACACACCTCTTCACAGAAATATGCATCCACAAAAGCAAGCAAGCAAGAATTCATGTACGCACGCACGCACACGAACACACAGACACACACACACACATACACACACAAAACACACACACACACACACACACAGACACACATACAAACCAATAGACTATATATAACCTTAACCATGTTGCTGGGCGGTCAATCCATTTTCGTTGTGAAGGTGCTTGCGGATCACTGACGATATTGTTCTGTAAATGGGTCTTGTCGACGCTCGAGCAAGCAGAAAAACTCTTGCTGGCAACCGGAGGCGAAGGGTTATTACGCCAAAGACTGCATGTGGATTTTAATGTGAGTGTGACCACAGAGCTCTCTGGTTGTGAGGCCTGCGTCCCATGATAAATCCACCTATTGTTTTCCAGGGCATAAATCATCATCTGTGGTTTCTGATTTTGCACTAATTGTGTGGCCACACACAGAACAGGTTCGGCTAATTGTGCCTGGTGTTAGAACAACAACAAAGAGGCTAGTTCCCAGTTCATGGTTTCTAAAAACTGTTCATGCATTGAGGGGGTAGTAGACACACCTCCATTTCGGTTTGTCCTGAGAGCTGGACTATGATATGCTGCCCTGAGCCTTTAGAGACATGTGCAGCAGAGCTCAATGCACATGAGTGAAAGGCACACATTGAACTGAAAAAGAGCGGATGTGGCTGTGACAAAGACAGGCAGAAGCACACACACACACACAACAAAATAAAAATTGACTTGTAAATGTGTAGCATCTGGAGACTGGAGAGAGTGCTTCTGGTGTGCGTAAGAGTCTGGAGTGAACACGCCTGGGGAGGTTAAGGAGCTAACGGTGCTGCCAGGCCACTCAGCAGGAACTGAACAGACTGATTGACAAGCCACCATGGCCAGACAAGCCTGAACACTCCTGCCTGAACGCATTACACCTGAGAGCACACGAGCGGGGTCCTCCACAGATGGGGGGGGGGGGGGGGTCAAACACACCAGAGATCCCCTTCCTGGAAAGGGGGGGGTTCATGGACCCTCAGCTACCGCCTCGCTGAACAAATGTATCCAAGGACTCTTCGGAGAATGCAAAATTGGCAGAAAAACGATAGGCCTAGTCTCCATTATGACTTTCCCGTCTCTGACCTTCGGAGAGGAAGAAAGTGGTTCCCCTCACTCTCCCATCTTCCTTAAACTCCTGTAAATCAGTCCTCCTCTGATCCCATCAAGCACGAAAACCTTCCCCCTCCTCTGGTCTGGGGCTTTTAAACCTTTCCCCTCCTCTGGTCTGGGGGCTTTTAAACCTTTCCTCTCTCTCAGGAAAGTGCTGTGTGGACGAAACCGGCACCATAGCGTAACAGTGGAGCATTACAGGGAGCAGGGCATCAAATGGCTTCTGGCTTGACAAGGAAGTCCATTAACGGCTTGGCCTGGCAAACGGGCTTACTGTACAAATGGATCATAATACACTCACAGGAGCACGCACACACACACACACACACACACACACACACACACACACACACACACACACACACACACACACACACACACACACACACACACACACACACACACACACACACACACACACACACACACACACACACACACACAGCACTGTAACAAGTTAACGTCTAGTAAAGCAAACGTAAAGCACATGCTTCACAGACCCTTGCCAATTAGAATGTGAACTATTCAAAATCTCCCGTTGCCTTGAGAAGCCAAAGAGCCGTTTACATTCATCACTGTGAGTCCCCTTCAGTCCATCCTCTTTATGCACAGGGCTGCATTTACATACACAGCACACCGTTAGCCACCGTTAGTGAAATCAGCATTTGCAGGCACTGTTTGTTCTCACTGTTTGTGTGGGCTTGCCAGCACAGACACGAAACACACACACAGACACACACACTTCCATCCTTACAAGATGTTCTGAGCTGCAGCTGTGTCCCCTGAGAGCTTGGTGAAATCGGCTCCTCCAGGAGTGGTGGACAACACCTGAAACCCTTTTCCGATACCCTTCACTTTACAACCCGTAGCCGTGTTCTCATTGTCATTCCGCGCACTACACTTGTCCTAAAGGCCCCTTTTTTTCTCATTTGGGGCTCAAATAACCAGGATTTAATGGCGTCTAGGCAGACAGCCAGATAGTCAAATGTTGTGTGATTCAGAAGGGGGACGCCTGCATTTCAAAGGCAATTCACAATGACAAATGACAAAAGTTTCAAACAAAGTGTGCAGCGGATTGGAAAGCGCTCATTAGAAGGAAAGAGCGTCTCAGCCCGCCGTCATGCAAATCCGCACCTGATCAGTCAAAGTGACACGTAAACAACAAACGTGCTCCGAGCCTCGCAGGAACCACAGGTGATATCCCACCTCTGGAGCTCGCTAAAAGGCAGATGAAAGACACATTTTTCTTTTCTACTCACGACACCGAGGAGAGATTGGGAGAGAGAGTGAAAGAAAAAAAGGAAAAAAAACACGAGGCTAATCCTTTAACGCGACTCATTCGCTAAGCTCAAAGATCCACAAATGCAGTAATGCATTAGGCATTAACAGGTCATGCAGGGGGCCACGTCACTCTCTTTGTCAATATTAGCCGAATCAGAATATGACACCCGATGCAAGGTGGCAACATGTCCACTCAGACAAGAATCAATTTGCTGACGGCATAAACAAAATGTGCTGCGAAGCTTTTGACATTTAAGATGCGTCCGTACAAGAAAGGCTAGTTTGGTCTAACGCCTATGTAGATGCGTGACGACTGACAAGTGGCAAATTAAATGCCGAATAAATTCACATTCGGATCTGTAAAGGTTAGCTGATCCGGACCTTCGGTTGTGCACATCGTTTAGTCCTCTTTAGAAAGTGGTTCTGATTTGCTCTTTCTCTCGTGACATTCCACGAAACTGAACCTGTCAAAAATTATTACAGGATGAACATTCAAAAAGGGCTTCTGCTTTCTCTCTCTCGACCACGGCCCCTGGAGCATTTTGGCTCAACGTTAACGGTAGCCTGGTTGCCCTCAGCAATCAAACTGAGACAAGTGGCAACCATTTCATTATCCCTGTTTTTTTTTGTCACAATATTCTTGAATGAAATCCAAATAAATTTGTCAGTGACATCCAAACATCGTCTTACATCCACTGCAATGCACTAGTTAGTAGTAGGCCATTGTAAAAACGTATATGTAAAAAAAAAAATGAAACCTGTTAAACCTGATGCTAACATGAAAACATGGTGAAAAAAATATTGTGATTCTTAATCTTTGCACTCTGACCATCTACAATCAGCCGGTAGCTAGCATCTATGGCTGTAACATAAAGTCTTTGATCTTACCAATTGTTATGTGAGCAAAGAAACGGAAGACTTTGTGATCAAAATTGGTTAAGGTGAAATAGATTCAAATTTGAGTCTCTTTCACATATGACATCCACAATAAGAGACGAGAGACATAACTTGCAGAAAATATTTCTAGTACAGTGACTAAAATGTAGCAATAATTCATGACAGTCATAGTTAAGGTCTCATGCCAGTTAGCTTAGGTATCTTACTCCAGCTTAGAGAGTCATCTTGACAGCTGGTTGCTAAGGTATGTCAATAAGAACTGATTAGCTGCTACGTTAAGTATCTGGGGAGTGTTTCTGCCTTCAGCAATTTCAATTTCAATTAGGGAGACTGTAACGACAGCTAGATAACTTGCCATCATTTCATGAAAAGGGAACTCTGGCAATTAAACCATTTTTGTATTCAAAATACAATTGCTTAACCACTATTGTAGTGTACACACACACACACACACACACACACACACACACACACACACACACACACACACACACACACACACACACACACACACACACACACACACACACACACACACACACACACACACACACACACACACACACACACACACACACACACACACACACCAAAAGGCAGTTATGGCAACCATTTAGTTGGATCTGGAAATCAAAAGTTCAAGCCTGGTTGCCTAGCTTGGCTTCCACTTTTTAAAGTAAATGGTGAACCCTTGGAGAGAAAGAAAAAGTAAATGCTGCCTCATATAGGGTTATATAAAAGCCCTCATATTCATCTGGATGTGGATGTTTGGATGCTTGAAGAGAGAGAGAGAGAGATAGCGATAGAGATAGATAGATAGATAGGGAGAACGAGAAAGAGCTAGAGATAGCAATAGAGATAGATAGATGGGGAGAAAGAGAGATAGCGATAGGTAGATAGATAGGAAGAGAGAGAGAGCGATAGATAGAGATAGATAGATAGGGAGAGGGAGAGAGAGATAGATAGGGAGAGAGAGAGAGAGAGATAGATAGATAGGGAGAGAGCCGTCCTTCTCAAAGCTTTGGAACGTGCCATTGAGTGTGGGGAAAAGAAAAAGAAAGGAGGAAAAAAAGAAAGGCAGGCTCATTTAGTTTCCCAGCACAAACCTCAGGCTTCTAATACTTTCAAACCTGCCAGCTCCCAGAGTCTTGCTCACTGAAGTGGCTGACAGCACGCAGAAGGCATAAATTGTCAAGCATGTTTCTCTGTTCCTCCATTTCAACAAGCCGCTGTGGCTCCAAGCTAGACTGGGCGGTGTAGGGGGGTGTGGGATGTTGTTGGTGGGGGGTTAGACTGGGGGGAGTGGGGGGGGTAGGACACATGACCAGAAAGAGAGATGTTGACGAAGAGGTTTTGAGGGGGGTGTGGGGCGTGAGGGGGGAGGCATACCAAAAGCCGCAGGGGTGTGAGAGGTGGCTCCCAGAGGGGAGGGGGGGGGGGGGGGGGGCCTGGTATGCCAACTCTGGCTCATCTACAGCATGCCTCTGCTTCCCCCGCCAATGGATCTGAGGATTATCTGCCAGTTATATGTGCCAATTAAGCCAGTAACTCTGACCGTAGCGGATGAGGCGTCACTGATCTGACGCTCAGATGTACGAGGGGGCAGATGTGTGTGTGGACACACATAAGAGATTCAAACAGACAGGTGGAACGTTAGCCCTGCTTCCTAAGCAAATGTTGGGGGAATTTGTTGCTTTAATCTTCTCAGCGTTACATAGTGGAAAAAAAAAATAAAAAAAATAAAATGATATTCCTAAATTCAAATAATTTACTTTGCTTAATGGGGCTACTATGCAAATTAAACTGGAAACCCCGGACAAAAACAAGCTTGCGCTGAAAGTCCATTGTGCATTCCTGCAGTGGCACTGTGAGTGCTGCTGAGCACTCGGACATCACAGGCCTAACAGAGAGAAGCCTTCCCTGAGATACCTGCAAGTGGCTCAGTCGCTGTAGGTACAGTTGCATTTCATTAAGGGAATCAATTTTCATCTACGTCAATTAGCCTTGCCGTCAATACCCTCTAGACACTTAAGCACAATTCAATATTCAGCCCCTCTGGATATGGCATCCTTTTACCATACGCAAGAAAGGTATGCATATTCTCATCCACTAGTTGAGAAGAAAAGAGCACTGCTCAGTTGGAAAAAAAACAAAACAACACTTACTTGCCATCTCTACAGATTTGTAGCCTTTCAGCGACTTAAATGACCTAACCATTACATCAAAGCAAAGTTGTTCTCACCGGGGCCAATGGCAAACAATGACCTGAGAATAGAAAAATTATTTCCATTCCTAATTAAAAGAAAAGGACGGGAATTAAATAGGATAAGGGCCAAGCCCTGTCAGAGGGAATCTCTCCTGCACCCCAACACACACACACACACTCCTCTCCCTTCTCCTCCCTTAAATCAAGCGCAGTGACAGGGCTTTGGCATGACCTTGTCCGCAGATGGCGGGTCCTCCTGGGTATCGCAGCACTTAACTGGGTCAGACCTGGGCCCAGATGTGCTGGGAGTCTGGTGGGGTTCTGCTCCCAGTGGAGCAACACCAGAACGGGTGGCGCCCTCCCCCCCTCCCCACCCCCACTGTATCCCTCTCTCACTCACTCACTCTCTCCCTCACTCACTGACCCCCTACCCACCCCCACCGTCTCCCTCTCTCACTCACTCACTCTCTCCCTCCCTCACTCACTCCCCCCCCACCCACCCCCACCGTCTCCCTCTCTCACTCACTCACTCTCTCCCTCACTCCCTCACTCCCCCCTACCCACCCCCACCGTCTCCCTCTGTCATGGGAAACCTTCCAGAGCCTTCCACAGCTGTACTGCTGTGTGGATTTAGACATATGTGTTGGAGAGAGATGGGAAAGGCAGGAGGGAGGGAGTGAGTGAGAGAGAGAGTGAGGGAGGAAGGGCGTGAGAGAGGAAGAGAGGAAGAGAGTGAGTGAGTGAGTGAGTGAGGGAATGAGGGAGAGAGGGAGAGAGGGAGAGAGGACAGGAGTGAGTGAGGAAGAGAGGGCGGGAGAGGGGGCTGAGAAGGGAGTGCCCCCACACACCCCTTCATTATATATATTAGGCTTTACAGCGGACCCTGGAACAATGGGCTCTCGGCTGCAAAAGGCTGCGGATGAGAGGCCCAAATCTCCCCGCAAAGCCCTTCACTGGGGAAGAGAGAAGTGGCAGGAAGCAACAGGCTTAAGCTTACATTAGCCACTCCTCTCCCCTATATCCACACTGCTTGAAAGAGGGGGGTGGGGGGGGGGGGGGGTGGGTCGGGGGCTCAGGAAGAAGGGACGAACGCAGCAAAAACTATCAATCGGCATCCGATAAGGTATAAACCCGAGCAGTCTGTGGAAGGTCTGCAAGCTGAAGCATCACCACCGGTCATATTTGCTCTTATAAATAATACATTGTTCTTTCTCATTCTCTGTTTGCAGCCCCTGAAATTGCCTCCCACACAAGGCTGCGAGAAGAAGTACCACACAGACTTGAAAGGCAGGGAGAGGGAAACAAAGGCAAGGGGAAAAAAGATTCTATTTTGCAGATCATCATGAGAACGCGAGCCAGGGGACTTGAGTGTGAGCACAAAGGCTTCACACAATTTGTCTGCGCCGTGACGCGGCTTCAAGCATTCAAGCAGCTGGTGAGCACAGAAAATGGCAAGGGGGTGGGGGGGGGGGCGAGCCGGAACAGGGTTTGGCGAGGGGAAAACAGTGGCAGTCACCTCAAAAAATATTTCTCACCCTTGTTTCACTGGTCGAGAAAAAGGTGTAGTTCACGACAGTTAGATCCGATTGGAAGATTTATTATTTTCTGATTGGTAAAGAACCAATGACGTAGGGCCAATAGTTTTCCGCGAAAACGGAAAACGGACGGAATACGCGGAATGGACCATCTGAAACGGAATGGACCACTGAAAACGGAATTGCAACTTTTCAAACGGAAACATAATTTTGTGCATCAAAATCGCCCAAAACCCCCTGTATTTTACCCTGTAAGACTGAATTTCTTTCAAATAAACTCAACAACGATCACAACAATGAACAAACATTTATTAAAGAACAAAAGCGGTCAGAAAATGACAGGTCTGCGCTGAACTCTGCACCGGCCACGCCCCCTTTTCAACGGTAGTCACGTTAATTTGCTCATCTTCCTAATCGCATTAAAAATGTTAAGTCTTCTGTTGTGTTGATGGCTGGCAAACAACAATCTAAGAAGGGCACGTATTATTCACTGAGTTACCAAGCAGTCTAATTTATGGGGACTAATTAGCACTGCACTGAATTACATTACCATTGTGGTACACAATAACAATTACACAACTAATATTACTAGATACATATAATAGTGGACATTACATTAGGCAACATTGATCTCATTCATATCTCATCCAGTCGAAATCTTAACAGGATTGAACCCATCTTTATTACAGCGTATCAACATAAGAACAGAACATAGCTAAATCTCCGCTTAGCATCATGCTAATCACTACTAATAGCACGAGCAGGTAGCCCAAAATTTGGTATTTAATA
This sequence comes from Sprattus sprattus, assembly GCF_963457725.1. NCBI lineage: Eukaryota > Metazoa > Chordata > Actinopteri > Clupeiformes > Clupeidae > Sprattus > Sprattus sprattus. Next base: position 29,129,365 of record NC_137921.1, read on the forward strand.
CACCATCTATTACAGAAGCAACTTCATGAAAACCCTTACTTTCATTAAGTATGCACATAATGCCTCACATACAGGTCGAACAATGATGATTTAAGCATTGGAAATGTATAAGGCACAGTATGGTCAACTACTTAGCGACAAACTGAACTCGACAGTATCTTAACTGTGGGTGCTGCACGCACGCAAACAGCGTTGCTAGGCAACACCACTATCAACAGAGTTTTTCATACAGTCAACGTGCAGAAAGGCATTATACGGCTGTTTTTATTTTTTTGACGCGGAATCACGGAATTACCAAAAACGTGACACGGAATTTGCTTTTTTTTGACGCGGAAAACTATTGGCCCTAATGACGTGACTGAGGAACCACTCTACATTTGATGTAATTGTTCCATTTCGTTTATTTTTTGAGGAAAGGAAGCAAATGGAGTAGAACATATGTAAAAATGAACATGAAGACAGGTGAGTGTAAAAGAATGTGCTCTAAGTGTCTTTCTGATGCCACTAGGCTCTAAGTAGTCTTTCTGATGCCACTTAGCTGCAGAGTGACATCATTCGTTGCTCGGCTTGGGGCGATGAATGAATAAACAAAATTGAAATAAATGGAAAGAAAACACAATCTGCTGTCTTCAAACTCAATTAGTCTGTTGTAGAACTACTGTGTAAAAAGCATTACTACGAGAGTCCGTGGGGTTGGTAAAGGATATCCTCACGGCTGTGATTACCTGCTGCGATTCCCTGCGGCTGAATCACAGCCGTGAGGATATCCCTTACCTAGCCCACTCTCACTTGGATCATATTGCTTAATCATCCTCACTACCAGACCCAGGGCATGGTGAGAAGAAGGCGGCTACACTCGCATAAAGCCCCCCCTTTCCTTATGTTTATCGCCTTCAGCAACCTGTAGGAGCCCTGCTAGGCTATAGGCCGTTTAACAGCTATGCTCTACGAGGAGTCTGGCAGTCTGTTCAGGGATAAGTTCATAATAAATTACTGGATGGCAGCACACAGGCTAGAAAGAAGGTGTTTGGTGTTCTGGTGGTGTGTAATGACTGAGTAGAACTAGAAGTAGCTTTTATTTTCTTCCTTCTTTCAAATCATTCTGGATTGCACCAAAGATTTCTTGGCAGGAACCAGCACTAGCCAGATGGCCGCTGGTAGCTAACTTCCAGCACTGACAATCTGTGCAGCAACAGACTGAAGAGTGAAACTTGCACTACTGCTGATACTATTGCATTAACACCACTAGTGCAACTATGGCTACTAACAACTACTGATGCTCTGATAGATCGGCAGATATTGGTAAAAATTGCTTGATCTGTGATCGGTGAAAAGCCGATCACGTGACGTAAATGAATTGCGCGACTTTTCAACCTGCGTGCGCGGCAAACGGTCACTCAACAGCAGAGCAGAGCTTGGTAATGGCAAGCAAAATGAGTTCTCCCATCTGGATTTTTTTTAAGTTTAATTTCTACAAATTGTGCACATAAAATAGAGGGATGTTGCGCTGAATGGATCCCAAAAGGATTCGTATGAAAGCTATAATAGCCCATCGTCACAGATTGTCCGGTAAGAACAAATAATGTCAAAGTTCCAATGATGAAAAGAAGAACGGTATTTATTTTCAACACACACACTCGCAAGACATTAATTGGTAGGATGAATATGAATGACTGACCGTGGTTTCTACAGAAATGATAAATAACAAGACATATATGAATCTGAATATATTACAGCTGTAACATGAAGGTGGATCTGTCCCTTTAACTCCGTGCTGCGTTACGGTAAACATTCCATTTGAGCGTTAATAACAGTAACCATTTGAAATAGCGGAATAACTAAATGATGTAAACAATAATAATCATGAAACTGTGAATGATTAAATCCTACATTAACTACTATCTATAGTGTACCTGCTGTTGACATGAAACGGACTAACCGCTGGTTGATAGCGGCAGCCTTTTTAACAGTGCGAATTCTGCTAGATTATAGATAGGAACAACATTCCATTTGTTCACTTGCTTTAGAATAACGGCAGTGAAATGACAATAATCAAACATGTCATGAGCAGCTAAAAGTGCCGGTAAGTTTACATCTAAGTGGAGTCGTTTACTTCCTGTTTCACTAGTTTCACTGTGTCAGAATAAAGGTCCCTAGTGCAATATTCCCTAGATTATAGATACAAAATTACCATTACATTACCCTGCCATTCTGTGATCGGCAGTGATCGGCAATCGGCAGATCATGATTTTGGTGATCGGTAATCGTGATCGGCCCCAAAAATGCTGATAGGAGCATCTCTACTAACAACTAACATTACTACTATAACATCTAGCAACGCTCTATTGATAGTTTTCAGCTGACGTCAGAATGACCAGCTGAAGGGCAAAAAAGACGTTCCACAGCTGTTTAACACGGGAGTTAATACAGGAACCACCCACCTCTCAAGCTCTTTTAATATAAGTTAGTAAAATGCCAGACAGTTGTTGCTCGGTTGGCTGTTTAAATCGGCGAGGAGACAAGCCCAGATTTAGTTTTTATCGCATTTAAAACCCGCTACCGCTCCTGCCAGCTGATCAAAAAAAAATGTATTTCGCCGTGCTGCCAGCTGATTGTAGACGCCTTCTGCGTCAACTTTTCTCTGACACACAGTAAAGTAGCCTTACTTTTGGAGCTGGAAATAAAAGCAGTCACCCTGTTCTGGTCGCCTAATTTATCAGAATAACTACCTAAAATGGGAATAAATCAAGTAATAAAGACAAGAAACAAAGCATCAAAACGATTCAAAGTGGATTACCCAGCTGCTGATCTACCTAAGTATCTAAGCAAGCAAGTAGGCTAGGCTAGTGTATTTTGTCATTCAACTAGTAATACTACAATGTCAGTAGAAAATATATGGGAAGATCATTTAAGTTGTCGTTCGCCAGACAAGGTTTTCGTAGCCTACTTAAACCAGGGACCGTTTAAACCAGGGAATTGTGTCAAAAAATAAAGAACATCGTTGGGTAGGCTAACGGCTGCTAGCTTACAGCAGGTACCTCGCTAGCTGGGACCTAGTTATTAGATGGCACTCTTCTTTGCACTGATTATGAAAATGGTTTTTAGTTTACACCTTCCGGACGACATCGTTGTGAACCCAACCACTTCTGAAAATTAAATAACTATCTGTGCTTTTGTAGGCTTTCAGTTTTTGATATGTGTCTGGACGGATTTCCTATTAGATAGATGTAAATATCTCCACACTGGAGTTCAGGCAGGGACTTCGGGGAGGTTAACGAAATAAAAATGTCAGGACAGCTGCAGTAAATGTATGACAAGTTCCTAATTTGTTTTCCCCTCTGAATATTTCTGTCTGGCTATAGTAGTATAGTCTGTGGTTGATGGCAATCGTAGTTGAGTAGGCACTGCTCGAAGTTTTCCACAGTTTCTCGCTGTTTCGCTGTTCCTTTTGCCCGCCAGGTAACAATTGTAGTGACGTCACTGAAAACTATCAATTAACTTCTTCTAGTGTTAATACTTAGAGGACTGCAAAACTAACGAAACTATTAGGCATGCAGTCTGCTCCAATGCCACAAAATCTTCCACTTATACCACTAGTACAAACCTGTCTATACCATTATCACAAAAACAATAAGAACTTCAAATGTGCTCCACTGGATTAATTACTTTATCCTTTGGCTACTGGGCCTACTGCTTATAATTTGTCCATTAAAACATCACAAATTACTTATTTTGTGGCAAAAATCCTGTCAAAGCAGTTACAGGAACAGTGTCATCATATTCCATAACTAAGTTACCCACGTTGTTGATAGTGAGAAGTGTAAGCACTCTGTATTGGTCATGGGTAGCCCATTTTCAACCAACAGGGAACGGGTTCTTGATTCGGCTCTGTTCAGGTTTCTTTGCACCAGTATTACCAGAACACACACACAGAAGATGTACATTAACACAGTCACACAAGACATGCAGGGCAATGGCAGACATCTACAGCACATTCTTCAACTCTGTAGCGGTGACAACACAACACCTTGCACAGCAACCCAGAATCCTTGCAGGCTAAGCATTTCACTTGACAAAGACATTTCAGAAACCAGAACTGTTGAGGTCTGCACAGCACAATTGCCGTCAGTCCCACAGGATCCCCTGTCTGTGGACATACGGCGAACAATTAAAGTGATATGCTTTATTGCCACCATAAAGCAGTGTTTGGGTAATAAGTTACTTGGTATTCAGGAGCATTGTCCTCTATAGGGTTCAAGAGCCGCGGGTTCAATGAAAACGGATCCAAGCTAATGTGACAGGAGAACTCTGTTAGCTGCCCCTTCTGGATGCTGGCAGGAATCCTTAAAAGCTACAAGAAAACAATTTCCTTAAGCCTTAGCTAGACTTTGCACAGCTCAAGACTTCAACACATTTCTGACGTCTGGAAGTGCGACTGAGCGGTGATACATCAGTCCAATAAGGAAAACTATTTTGGCGGGGGGCAGAGAGTAAATCCACTCGGTTTGACACACCACTCTCACCTTCCAGGCAGGCACAGCCACAAGCCGAGCCCAAGCACCAGCAGGATTTTCCATTTTCTGACGTATTAATTCTCTGCCATTTTAAATCCGCCTAAATTTGACGTGAAGCATGTCATGTTCATTAGGGAGAGGCGCGCGTCCCCTTAGGACGACATTGAGTAATGAGTCTGCGCCGCACGCCACTTAATGCGGCCCGAATGGTAATGCAGAAAACAACATGCAATTGATTACAGCTGCTCTGCGCCTAGTTCACACCGGCGTTTCTGATTTTCTGAAAAAGTAATTTCCCCCCTCAATAGCCACGCATTAGCTAATGCCAAACCCGTTGCCATGGTGGCAAACATACAGACATACTGATGTGAAAGGGTCCATGCTGCGTCCATAACACCCACATTGAGAAACAAGTTTTTTTTGTTTGTTTTCTCAACAATTGGAAAGACTTGCATTCCTCCGCAGTTTCCCCAGGCCTTTCTAGAGGCCACTAAAGGACAAGGTCCAACCTGCCGCACCGTGCTTCACGGCTTCCTTCTCTTGGCTACCACCACTGCCTCTGAGACTCTTATCACACGGCCTTCTTTCGTACTTTTGAAAAGAGTAGGCCTGCTTTTGTCATCATCAACCACAGACTGCCAATCAAAACATAAAAAGGGCAGTCGTTCACCCTTATTTTCTTACACTGTGTGCTGGAGTTGCCCGTATTTAAAGATTCCATTGAGGGCATTCAGTAAAGCAGTGTTGCCGTCTCCTCCAGTTGGGCAAAGGCTTTTGTATGAGGGTTGTAAAGACAATCTCAGAGTACAGGGCCATTGTATTATCTGAATGGAGCCATTTTAGAATGGAGGACCATAAAACTAGCATGCTGAACGAGCACCCTCTCAAACAAGAGGCCTCGAGGAACAACAACAAACAGACAGACACTGAGGCAAGTCAGAACACTCCCGGAGTTCTAGAACATTCTTCATATCATGCAGGTGGAAAAACAGGAACCTTCCCCTGAACTCTACCTGCACCATACTGGTATACTCAACAGAGTTGCCATTATTGACAGATATGCTAATAGGATAACCTAGTTTCATGTTCACATGTAAAAACAACATATCCAACTGTGCCGTCATTTGTTGAACAAAGTTGTTTTATTGCGGTAATGTAAGTACATTCTACCGCTGAGATATGAATATATTTACATTTATTGACGCTTTATATGATCCACATAGTCAGCACCTTATCCAAAATGCAAATTAGAAAAAAGCACAAATGCATAGACTTCTCTGTTTGTTTGTATGTGTGTGTGTGTGTGTGTGTGTGTGTGTGTGTGTGTAAGAGAGAGAGAGAGAGAGAGAGAGAGAGAGAGAGAGAGAGAGAGAGAGAGAGAGAACAGTCATGACTTATGTGCCTTGAAGTCCTTTTGTCTGTGCTTGCTTCTTTCCAACAATGGGAAGAAATCCTTGTATTGCACTCACTCTCCTGTCTTATTTCGCTGGCAAGCACACTGCACCTGAGTCAATTATGGCTGACTATCTGTAATGGCAGCCTACCTCTGCAAACAACACCCTGACACTTGATAATATGGATTTATTTCAACCACAGTCAAACCCAGTGACTTGCCAAATGATTCTGTTGATTTTCAGCGATGCGAGAGTATTTCAAGGCCGTTGTAGCCTACTCACTGTCTGCGTGGGCCGTCTCTGATGCCCAACCGAGCACCAGCAACAGCAGCAGCGGGAGCAGCACGGTGGGCCTCCCGGCGAGAGGAGCAGGCGGTCTGTGGCACGGAACCATGATCTGTCGTTGGCACTCTCTCCGTGGATCCCAATGCTCCTGCTCGATGGCTGTGGGCTCACGCAATCATAGGATGATACCTGAGAAGACACGAGTGGAGACACATAAGGATGTATCGTTCTCACCGACATGATTAAAAAAAAAAAAAGATAGCCTTAGCCAGCAAGCAAATCTGAAAATATTATCGACGTAATTAATTAGCTATCCTTGCAAATCTGCATTGCAGACAACAACACAAAATATGTCACCCCTCTATACATCACGAATACTCAAATATTTAGTACGTGTGAAAATAACATAATATTTCAAAATCAATGCAATCGTTTCGAACATTCGTTAGCCCACGAACCTAACTAGGGTAGCAAAAAAATATCACGCGATTAATTTGACTAACTAGCTAATTTAGCGAGCAAAAGTTAACATTAACAGAGAATAGACATTTAATCAATATAAGCTCAATAACATATTTAGGTACTGAAAGGGGTACCTAAAAGACAACACACTTAGGGATTTCACAATGAGGCGTTAATTATTTACCACAGGCTACGTTGCTAGAACCACACCAGTAAGGTAAATAATCATGGACCCACGTAGTAGAGAGCAATGGCCGCGCTTTATCACAGATGAAATCGAACGTTAGGTGTCTTATAAAGACGACTGACAGTAGCTACTTCATCAGTGAATCCTGAAACAACTTTCTCGCATCAATCCAGAAAACTCGGTCTCACAACTTCACTCACGGTGGCGATTTGCTTTTTGCGGGGCACATGCATTCCCACATCTATCAGGTCACACTTGAGAGGCATTTTCATGCAAAGCGAAAGTGGTAATCCACTCAATGTAGGTAATGGCATATGCCCGCATATTATCCTGAGTCAATATGTTACGGTATGCACACGAAGACTTAAGATCAAATAATTAAACCATTCTCTTTTATAAATTTGATATTTTTTCCCCCCAAAAGCCAATATGTAACTCATAAACGTGTTATGCACAGGCTAAATTGAGTCACTTTGCATCTGCAAATTACATTTACATTTTCCAAGAATGGTAGTATAAGATGAGTAGGGCATGACATCACTGACAGGTGCAACGCAAAGCCCCCTCCCCCTTTAAAAAATACATGAAAAATACTCTTTTACTCCATGATGTAATACAATAAATTAACTAAAGTGCTGGTTCCAGACCAAAACAAAACAATAGGAGAATCAGAAATGGATCCCCTGAGGTTCTCATACTTGGTTACATCAATAGAACCTTGAACTTTTACCCATAACCCCCAGTGCATCCAGACAGCCAGTGAGACAAACCTTTTCTCCAGGGACCTGCTATACGCTAATAGCCAGTTAGGTAAAAGGCTTCCCCAGAGACACCCGGTCCCCAGACTGGCGTATCATTAAGACAGTCACAGAGGAACAATGCTGATGATTTAAGATGACGCTGGTTCTTATTAACCAAGATTGCTCATTGCCTGAGAGCCTTACCAAAGTGTCTGTGTAATTAATGGCGTGTGCCAGAGAGAAAGACATCTGTTTTCTGAGGCACAGCCACAGTCCGGGCTGAGAGGGAGCCTAGAGACAAACACACATGGATCAACATGGGCTGCTGCCAGCTCTTGCATTCGCCACACAGCACCGAACACCCAGAGACGGCCTTTTTCGCTTGCAGTGAAGTGGTGCTCAGGGGAGAGACTACAACTCCCAGAAGGCCATGCACTAACGTAACAAGCACCTTCCAGCAGCACAGGGGGCGCAGCCCCAGTGGAAATGTCAGGCCATTTTTTGGCACCTCAAATGGCCGCTCTCCATAGACTGGGCTCGCTTGACTGCGGCTGGTACAGGGAAATGACTCCTGCTTCAGCGATCTCAATTTGTCCTGGGTTATTATGGGAAATCATGCACCTGGAACAGAGGGCCGCTCCCGTCGTCTTCACAGATTCCTCATCAGGCCTGCCTGCTCTAAGGCAGGGCGGGGCTGATCTGAGCAGAGACCCTGGAGCTCCCTTCTGCCTCAGTACACTCACAAATGACAGAAGGCCGGGGGGGGGGGGGGGGGGTTGGGCACCTCATGAATTTATTTTTATTATGTTTTTTTTTTGTTTTTTTCCTGTTCTTGCTGGAGGTGTTTTTGCCTCCCATTCCCAGAAGCATAGGTGTGGATTTGGCATTTACATTTCTCATTTCGGTACGTTAATGGAGCTGTTTGAGGAAACAAATCAACTGAAAAAGGTTTTTATTCCCCCTGTAAGGCACAATTGTCAATATTTTTCAAAAATGTGTTAACGATTAAATGAAAGATCAGATCCATCTTTGATAGGGTATAGGAGTTGTGTCTGTAGAACAGATTAAAAAAATGTAATAAAACAATTAAAAAACAATAAAACATCTTCCTCCTGTGTGAAACACGTGTACTCCTGAAGGAACAGTGTAGCATTAACTCCCTGGGTAGCCACTTCAGAGCCCGTCGAACAAATGGACCTTTGAACGTGGTGATGAGCACGGAAGGAACTGCTCTGCCATGCTGCTCTGCGTGGAGAGCAGGAACGAAAACAAAAAACGTGCTTTCAAAAAGAAAGTGTCTCCGAGCATCTATGGCCTTGCTTTACATCCCTGCTAATGTCTCTCGACAATGCCGTGTCACAAAGGGAGACATAACAGGGGGAGCACTCACATAGGAGGAAACACGCAGTTAAGACTTCCATTTGCTCCTCATCAGCTCACACTCTCTCTCTCTCTCTCTCTTTCTCTCTCTCTCCTGACTCATCCTACTCATTCTAGCCTGTGCTTTCAGCAATTGATGGCACACTAGATGAAAATGCCTTGGTGAAATGCCTTTTTTATAGGCCTGCTTTCTTTACAATAAATTAGGTTTTATCACAATGCAGAGTCAACCAAGGCTATGAGCAGTGTACAGCAGTGTAAACCCATTGAACAGATGCCTGTGGTCAAAGATCTGACAATGCAACTGTTGATGGAATCAAGGCAAGGTCACATGGTCCGAGCAACCTCTTCATACTGATTTGGTAGGATAAACTTGCTTTGGTCATACACCTCTGTGGACCATAATCCCAGACAGTCAGCTGTCAACAGGATGTAAGAGAGAATTAGAGGCTTTCAAGGAGATGATACCCCCCGCCACAACCCCTCTCCCTCACACACACACACACACACACACACACACACACACACACATACACACACACACACACACACACACACACACACACACATTGCTTGGGCTTACACAAAAGCACAATCGCATTTTGAGTGCTTTCTAGATTTGATATATAATCTTACATAATCCAACAAGAGAGTGATTGCAAAAAAACAAGGATGGTGCTAGACATGTAGCAATGCAATGGGGTGGGGTTGTTAGAGTAGGCCAGAGCTGTCAACAATATGTACACAAAAAAATGAATAAACAATACATCTTAATTTTGTTCAATGTCGTACACTTTTGCCCAGTGTTGTCTATTGTCATTTAATGCCTGGCCACAGACAGCCCGAGACACATTCAATTAAGTAAATGAAATAATACATCAGATAAGAGAAGAGGGGAGAGCTCCAAGAGCACCTTTTGTGAAAGAGGCTACTTCATCCTGTCAATATTATTTAAAAGGCTATCATTATTATTCATTCTTTTCTATTCAAATCCCTGAAAAGGGGGTTATTGCGGATATCAGGAATTATTATCTTTCATGGCTTAAGGCAAATTGAATGAAACATTTATCTGGAATGAGGGAAAAAATCTGAGATACTAAAAAAAAAACGGCCCACTCGAAGCTCACACATCCCCCCCACGTCTCTCTCTCTCTCCCTCTGTCTGTCTGTCTCTCTCTTTCTTTCTCTCTGTCTCTTTCTCTCTTTCTTTTTCCCTCACTCTTTCTTTCTTTCGGTCACCAAGGCACTCTGGGCAAAATAATAGATGACCTCTGAGGGTGACCAAACTGTGACATTCAGAAGTGAAAGGGAACAAGAATGGTCTTCTCAGAAAAGCTGACGACTAAATAAAAAAAAATACATATAAATCAACAGGTTCCATTCATAAGCCCACACAGAATAATATTTGTTCAATCTCGCTTTTATAGTGGCACTACACATTTACTCCCCAATGGTGACAGACATGAATCAAAAATCCGCACCACATGCCTGTCTACGAGAGGTCGTAGCTCTTGACTTCTGCCACCGTTTTGGTTTCCTGTGAAGTTAAACGGCGTCTAAGCACATCCGCCACGCCGTGCATTAGGCTGGCACCCGGGCTCTGCTGCGGGCCCATTAGCACACACATTCACCGTGCGAGGGGGGGGGGAGCGAGCCGTCGATGGCTGACTGGAGTGAGAAAGTCAAAGTCAAACGGACTCTGCCTCTGTCGCAGCCGGAGCGATATCTTCTCCCAGCAGACGCAAGCGGAGCGGAGTGGAGGCAGATCATTTCATCCTGGAGGAGGTGCCCTCCCGGGGGGTCGGCTCATATACTTATCGGCTCCCTCATACCCAGCGTCCCCGGAGGAAGGAGATGCAGGACAAACTCTCTCACAAGGGGGAGGGAAGATGAGTGTGTGTGTGTGTGTGTGTGTGTGTGTGTCTGCGCGGAAAAATGTGTATGTGCATTATATGTTTGTGTGTATGTGCATATGTGTGCGTGTGTGTTACTGTGTGAGTGTTAGTGTGTTTGTTTAGGGGCCAAGGTGGGGGGGATATGTGTGTACGCACTCAAACACGTGTGTCTGTGTACGTACATGTCTGATGTGTGTGTGTGTGTGTGTGTGTGTGTGTGTGTGTGTTACAGGGTGGGAGGTTAGAGAAGGAGAGCTGGGCTATCTTCGTGTCCTTGCTGTGTTCTGCTCTGCACGGCGCCCTACCACTAAATTCCATTAAGAGGAGCGCCACAGATCAGACCCGATGACAGTGGGATGCTTCCCCGCGACAGCCTCGATAGGATTCCTGTCAGCTCTCATGGGCCTCTCCAGCCGCAGGCACAATCTGCGCGCGTTGTGACACCGACATGCTAACACACACTAGAGTCAGCCACCTCAGCGCTTTTAAGGGCCGGCCGCGGGAGGCCAGGGACAAGCTGGGGCACCGGCTCAAATAGGAAATGTCGGGAGGGGGTACCTTCATCAAATGAAGTCTTGTGGGCACGCCATTGATTGCTTTAGTGATTTGGTATATATAGAGAGGTCTGGTCAATGGGGTTGAAAAGCATAACAGAGACCCCAAGGACACAACACTTCATTATAAAACATGAGGATTGGAAGGGGGTGGAGGGGGGAGAGTTTTCACGATTAAACACTTATGACAGCAGACATGGGGGTGAGAATCAGATGTTGACCTTGACGTTATTTTAGGGCCATGGTCAGAGCGTGAGCTGCACTCCTCTTCAAAGGTTCAGAGGGGGCTTTTGACTCACCCTTTTGAACAAGGAAACTAAAGCCAAATGATAAACAGAATATTCCCAACACCCCTCTGCCTGCCTTTCTCTCATCCGTCTCCATCTCTTTCCCTTTCTCTCTCTTTTTAACAAGAAGCCACTGTGGTGAGATAACGCTGGCTGGATTATATTGTATGTCCATAGGGAAGAGTGAGAGTAAGGCTCAGTTAAGCACTTCCAATACCGCAGTGGCTAATTACCCGAGTGGTTGTGATGAAAGAGGTGTGTGTGTGTGTGCGTGTGTGTGTGTGTGTGTGTGGTGGGTGTTTTGAGGGTTAGCGGCTTGCTAGCAGCCCCCAAGAGTTACCTAAAATATTATAGGCGCCAAGCGCGCAGGCCCCACAGGACATGCTATCGCAACACGCGCTGCTGAACGGTCATAAAAGATTTATGAAATAACTTTGCCCCCAAGTACAAAGTATCAGCACTGGAGCTAATGGTGCGATTAGCCTAATAAGGGCAAAAGGGGGAAAGAAAAAAAAAGAGAGAGAAACAAAGGAGGGGGGTGGGAAGCAGCAACACACGATGACCGGGCAGGCAGGGCAGAAAGAAGGGGTAAGTCACAAGGGGGATGTGGGGGTAGGGGGGAGCTCACAGCGGGGCGTCATTAAGACCCCACATGTGATCCGCTCTACGCCACTGCCACTGATCCGGCCGTCCACTTCTCTATTGTCTGAGCTGTCACAGCTGGTTGCGTGGCTGGTTTGATCTCTTCCTTTTCATGGAGTCCAGCTGTGCAGCGCCACAGTGGATCAATATCTCTCTTAACGATCCCTATGCACCCCACCTGCTCCGAACACTCAGGCATACACATTGGAAAGGCAAGGTATGACAGGTAGCTGCTCAGGAAAAGGATATGTTGCCTTGTTCAGGCATCTAAAACGCCGATCAAATGTGTTCCAGAGTGAGCAAGTATGGACACTAGCTTAGTCTGCTATTTCAATCTGAATTCATTACATCACACAGACGAAGCGTTTCATTCTTTGGTGTAAACCAATTTGACCTTGAAAACGACAGACTGTGTGGTAATCTTGACATTCCATGCATCACAGTGTCCAAACCTTTTGTCCGGCTATAGTTCTACCACTATGACTAAACGCCTCTGTTTTGTGTTGCGCCACCATGCTTTCTGCAGTTGTGTGAGGAGCCCTGAACCCTGGCATTTCAGAGGCTTCAACCAGTGTCATTTGAAATCCTATCACAACAGGTCTACTCCTGATATGAGCTAAGGGACTTGGGGGCCCTGTGGTTGATAATGCTTAAAAGCAGTCGTTAAATCAACAAGGTTAGGTGATTTGTTTTTACTCCATCATACAGGTTCAGCTTGTTATTTACTGTCACATGCTGATATTAAGAATAACATGTTTGCCAGGCGTTTGTTTGGTGGTAAACATTTGCTTAAGAAACTAATTAGCAACAATTAATCACTGCAGTCTACTTACTCTCGGCAGTCTTACTGGCTTGTTTTCCTGTCATGTACCCTGTCAGTCCAATATGGTGGCAGCCATTACATTGATGATAATATCTTTTTCAAGAGAAAAAAGGCCCTCTAATAATCTCGCAGCCAAGGCAAGGACATAAATATTTAAATAACCCACTAGAAATTGAAGGTGGGGAATAATTTATCAGGAATCAAATGCAAGGTCTGGAAAATAGGTAATGGAGAGTGTAAAGTAGCTGTCAGGCAAGTAATGAGCAAAATTAAACAATGGAAAATTATCCACGAAGCCTGCTCCTGCCCGCAGCATGGGATTGCTTCACAGTGCCATGACCTGACACCATTTTGGCGCGCTGAGTGGGTCGCGACAATGAGAACAAGCGCGAGACGATTCCACAAGTGTTCTCATTTCACTCACCAGTTGAAAGACAGGCAGACGGCTTTATTGGGCCAATACCCATGTATCACACACACACACACACACACACACACACACACACACACACACACACACCACACCACACCACACACACCCACATATGTATCAACAGCTCTCTCATAAAGCTGCCTCGATTCTCAATGCACGCCAAGAGTTGAGGCATGATTTATGCCGGCTAGCACAATAACGAGTTAATGATTAGCCAGGGGTGACCCATCATTTCACTTATGCTAGCCAAGGAGCGACGATGAGCCCAGGGTGATATACTATGCCTTAGCCATGCAGTTATACCACAGCCGATTGGGTCTCAAACTCCGGGAGCCACATAAATTACACGCAACAACCCGATTTATAATCATCTCACGAGGATTACTCAAAGTCTACCGGTTTCCTCTGTTCAGACAACACAAATCACACACTGAGCACTGAGCGAGCGTGACACAACATTAGCAGGAATGTTAAATGTTTGCGGAGGACTTTCTCAAGTGCCACGCATCTTTCATTTCATTGCACATACTGGCAGATGTGCATAACCAGTCTGTTATGACACTCTTGATGGATAACCGGCTGTGCACCAGAGTGGACAAATAAGGATTTCTGTTGATGCCTGAAACCATCCCATTTCCTCCAACCGTCGCGTTTCCTATGGTCCAGCGGTTAGGGGAATTACGGGACAGGGACATGGGGGGGGTTTGGTTCCAAATGGGATATTCTGGTGTCCCCATGGGAACGACACCAAACCTCAATTACACTGGTGGAGTGTGTGTGGTGGTACCATCAGTGACCCCATTGCTGCATGTGGAACAGGACGTTCAGTGCGAGCCAACTGAGAAAGTTTTCGTTGAAGACAAACCCAGCCCTGCAGGCAGAGCACACAGTTGTTTTTATGGCTCTCTGCGAGCTCGCCGTCTGTGTTTGCATTAGTATAACTGTAGAATCCTTTTGAGCCCAGGACACACAGTGCTAGGAAAACACGCTGCGCATCAAATACTGGTCTACGGTGCAAACCGAGTCGACTGAATCCCCATAGCAGAAAATACTCGACGTGGGCGACTCACAGGAGACTGAAAATAAAATGTGGAGGAGTTCAAAATGGAGGGGCCCTTCCTTCCTTCCTGATCGTTAAGGTGTTTACCCCCGAGGTGTAGGGGTCACGGCATTGATTATCGGACAGCCGTAATATTTAATTTCATTGACCATACTTACGGAGGTCCTTTGAGGCCTAATTTCATATGGTGTGCGTCCATCAGATGGTTCTGACAGCCCCCATTAATTAAATGGCTTGGATCAATGTCGGAGAGAGATTGGAAAATCAAGACGCCCCATTTTGATCATAAGCGTTATTGGCTCCCTCAGCTCTTCTCTGATGTTCGTCTCCAACATTCGTCTCTGATGGCCTATTCTTTCAAATCCCCTCACGTGCTTAGTCACCAAAATGGGCTCTTTTCATTGGTTGAGAGGGCTGTGAATAGGCTGGCCTACCGGCAAAACAATAAGAAGGGAGTCCAGATTGTTTACACTGCCATCAACATAACAACGTAATCAATTTGTATAGCCACTATAAATCCACTGGCCTGGCATGCTCCATTGGCCACTGAGACTCCGACTTAAACAGCAGTCGGTGAGAAATTATAGTCAGGTAGAGAGACGGAGACATCCCTAATGGCTGTTGTCATCTGCTCATGCCGATTCTTAAGCGCTTGTCTCCTAGTGTTTCTGCTTAAAAGGCAGAACAGTAAATCACAGCTGAATAATCTCTCGTTCCCCTCTTACATTGTCCTTGTGGTTTTATATTTCGTGTCGAGTCGTCAGAATGGACAAAATGATTCCCACTTTGCATGTGAGTGTGCGTTATAAATTCTATCGCCAAAGACAAACAACGATTCACAATCGTCATTGCTAATATAATTTGAACAAACTCTCCTGTTATCATAATGGAGGACATTTTCTTTTTTTTTACAAAACAGATAAGACAGCAGTGCTGTAGGCAGTAGAGCATGAAAATACATTTGGGGGGCTATCTTGACAAAATCTTCGACAAATGTTTGCTTCGGTGCAAAATAGCCCCACTTATATGTTCATAAGATTTAGCCTGCAGGTCACTGGACATTGTTCTGAGAATTCTATTACTTTAAGAACAGTGTAATGACTTTAGAAATATCAACCATTTCAAGTTTGCCATCTGTGATGCCTGCTACAATGACCCCAAGGTACTGAAGCCTATAAGCTAATTTCCTGTCTTCTTTAATAACTTACTCAGAGTAATGACTGGTTGTATTTGCCAGCATGTCTGGCATACGAAAAAAATATTAAAACCAGGTCTAACCTTTACAAATCAAATATGGGTTTAAAATAAACCCACAAATTGCCTCAGACGGAAGGCTGAAGCCAGATGCAACATTGTAAGACTACAATAATACTCAAAAAAAATCACGACTGTATCACAGCACACATGGTTTTTATTTCATTATAATCTTTATTTCTTAATAGTGTTAAAACTATATCTGTGCAGGATCTGTGGGCCACAGATATGAGGCCTATGATTACAAAAAAATCAAAGGGTAAAAGTAGCAGATGGCATCAAAATGATAACTAAAACCAGACATCTGCCAATCGTGAGAGCCTGCCTTTCACTAACAGGACGACGAAGATTCACGGCCGGAGCGTTTTGATGGAGGAGTGATGCCAATCCATCACCGATTTCGTTTCAAGAGCCGAGCTGTCGGCCTGGCACCCCTCAGGGAGAAAATCATCCAGCCTCCCCCTCCATCACGGCCGATGCCTTACCGGGGTTACTGCCACCACGCGTCTCCCCAGGACCTTCAGTTCTGTCCGCCGCCCCTTTGATCAAGGCGAAGGGGTGGCATCCATCACGCAAAGAGCTGTCAGAAAGTGGTGGGGTTCACAGCGCCTTCGCTTCCCTCTTTTGCTCCCTGCCCCCCCTACAACCCCAACTCATCTACCCCCCCAACCCACCCCACCCTAGAGCAGCCAAGTGACAGCCAGCTAACCCAACCATCAGACAACCTACAAGAGACACCGGGTCTGCACAGCAGCCTAAAGAAACTAGACAGCATCTCTCTCCCTGGACTGTTACCGCTTCTGCTGTGCTGTTCGCTCTGCTACACTCACCCACACACAACCGTGCACACTGTGCTGGACGTAGTAACTACATCATATCACATTATATCACAGCTCAGCACAGCACAACCATGTCTGCAATGTGTGTATTTATGTGCGTCCGTGTGTGTGTGTGTGTGTGTGTGTGTGTGGGTGTGTGTCTCTGCAGAGTCTTACCATGAGCAGTCATGGGCTCCCATATGGAGGAGAGGGAGGCGGAAGGCAACAACAGGGGAAGGAGAGACGTGGGGGTTGACTTTATGAGTCAGAGGAGCTCATAAATCACCCCGTAACAATGAGGTCAGTGGCCGGAGGTCTGCGTGAGCCGCGCACTTAAGTCACCGGCCCACCGAAGAGGGGGGGGCCCTGCTGTCGCTCAACAATAAAATAATTGGGCAGGAAGGGATTTTTCTTACTAGTTTTTCTTCCCCATCTCTCTCTCTCTCTCTCTCTCTCTCCATCTCTCCACCTCTCTAGCTCTCCCTGTCTCCCTCTTTTTCTTTTGTTCATTCTTCAGCTGTGTGTGGTAGTAGTTCTCCTACAGGTAAACACACAGCAGGGCAACTGCAAAAGGTGCCAGACGGGGGAGCAGCTATTTACACAGACGAACCCTGGGATAGAGAGAGAGAGAGAGAGAGAGAGAGAGAGAGAGAGAGAGAGAGGAAGACATCACCAACCCCCCACACACCCCATACACACACACACACACACACACGTACTGACACTGCCGCAGATATACTTACAGAGTCAATGATGCCTACAAGGCATTTTTCACTTGGTGGAACACTCTGCCCCTGAATAGGAATTAATTACGGGGAGGGCTTTCAAAGATGGCTTGCATTAAAATCTCTCTATTGACAACAAGAGCAATTATGAGCCTGGTGCTATGAAGAGAGCACCATTATAATCAAAAGCAATGGCATCCCTCTATTTTTTTCCCCCTTAGATGGAGGAGTGGATGGCCTTTCAACAACAACACGGAGGTCCTCGCTGAGGAGAATCAAACAAAACGCTGAAATGTCGTCTGCGGAGAGCGAGGAAAAGGCTTTAATGCAGGCATTGTCTTCTCGTAAAAGTGGGTTCTCTTTTACGGGGAGGTGTGGGCGGCGGCAGTGGTGGGACACAATGAAGTTGCTGTGCACAGCACTGATTTTGATAGCAAGAGCCTGGCTGACTGCGATACTGTGAAAGCTTAGGGCCATCTTTAGCGCAGCCTGTGATATGAGTACCGAATAACCACAGAACAACGAGAACGGTTGCAGAAAAGGAAGAGAGGGAGAGAGATAGAGGAGAAAAAAAAACGTTTGTCAATTAAGAGACCGCTTTTGCAGTAAATCTGCCTCGAAGAATTATCACTGTACAAAATTAGATGAGGACTTGTTATGATTACTGCAAGAGTGTGTAAGGGGTCAAATTTAATACAGAAAGCCACAGAACACACCTCCGAGAGGAAGCTAAGAAGGCGGAATCGGATTCTGTTATTAAATTGGTGCACTTCTTTCCCAACTGCAGAAAACCTCTGACATAATCAGGGCTTAAGTGGATCTCACCATACTCGTATGCTACTGAAGCTGGGTGGCAGAGGCTTACTACGTGAAAAGGCCACCCTGCAAGAATATCACGATGTCAATGATCTAAAGGAGAAGCAGAAGATAGGATGCCACGAGCCACACACACACACACACACACACACTCACGTCACGTCACGTCACTCTATAGAGTTTTTTAGTGTGTGATGAGGTTTCTCACATCATAAACATCATACAAACACCCGGTACCTAACGACCCCCAGCCTTTATCACCATCTAAGCACTGCGCATCCCCCTGAAAGGCCATCATGGGCTCCAGACTACACAGCACTGCGCATCCCCCTGAAAGGCCATCATGAACTGCAGACTACACAGCCCTCCGCCCAGCCCACAGCTCGTGGACATGCATAATCCTCAGCGCTGGGCTGATGGACAAACCCTGACCTCCAGGAGAGGCAGGAGTAGACTCCAATTTGCTCAGCTACACATGAGAAGTCAGGAGGGCAGCACAAATCTCACCACAGCAAAACAGCATGCTGGCCTCCCTCTCTCTCCCTCTCTCTTTGCTTCTCCCTCTCTCTTTGCTTCTCCCTTCCTCCCTCTCTCTCTCCCTCTCTCTGTCACTCCCTTTGCTTCTCTCTCTTTTATATTTATATATATTTATATCCCTATCCTGCTCCCTCTTGCTCTCTCTGTCACTCTTTCTCCTTCTCTCACTCTCTCGCTCTATCTCTATCTGTCTCTCTGCCTCCCTCTTGGCGTCATCTACCCAGTGCCAGGATTAAGAGAGGACCGAGAGGGGAGAGAGAATTAATCGATGTGGCGCTGAAAAGGTGCCGCTACGCTACAGTGATGAGCTACTGGGTCAAGGCCCACACCCTGTGGAAGAGCTCTGCTCTGGGACTGCTGCGGGACTGCTGCGGGACTGCTGCTGCGGCTGGCCTTAATCCCCCCCACCCCACCCCCAGATTTATCATGTAGTCCGGGGCGAATGTGGCTTCATTAGCCCCTATATATTCCACAACCACTCCATAATACACTGTGTTATAACCACTCCATACTACAAACACCACTCCACACCATACCACACTGTGTTATAACCACTCCATACTACACACACCACACCACACAGAGCCATACTACACCACCCCACACCATACTACACACCACACCAAACCACATCACACACCACACCGTAACCACACATCACCACACCACACCATAACCACTCCATACTACACACACCACACCACACCATAACTACTCCATAATACACACACACACCACCACACCATAACCACTCCATAATACACACACAGACCACCACCACACCATAACTACTCCATAATACACACACACACCACCACACCATAACCACTCCATAATACACACACCACACCACACCCACTGCATACTACGCACCACACCACACCACACCCACTGCATACGACACACACCACACCACTCCATACTACACACACTACTGCATACCCACTCCATATTCTGATCCACCTCCCGTCATGTCCTCCTGGCTCCTCACAGGAGTTGAAAGTCCAGGCAGATAAGAGCGGTGAGGTCATGCCCACTGGAGTAAATGCTGATCAACTCACACGTCCCTCACGACTACAAGCCGCCGAGGCTCCCATTTACGATGCTGCTTACACACAACGTCTGGCTGATTTGGTGAAGCAGTTCAACTGATGATGTCAATACTATGTTAGCATTGGCTTCTTAACAAGATGGATGTGCTTCCCAAGACACAGGTATGAATGTGCTTATCTGTAACAGGTTTAGGGGATATTGTGCTGGGAAGGTGAATGGAGTTCTTCTTTCCTACCGTCGCTCACCATGTTCTGCTTCTCACTGACAAGCCTCTTCCAAAATGTTCACAGACACACTCTATCTCTGGCAAAGACTCCCAGACTATCAGTTACCAGGAGCCACAAAGCAATGTTCTGCAGCTGATTCTATAGCTACCGGCCTACACCCCTCCTCCAAAGTCTTTTGTCTCCCTTCTACTCTTCTCTACTTCTCTCTACTCCTCCCTTCACTTCTCTTCTCTCGCAAGACATTCCACCACTGCCCCCCCCCTTCTTGGAACACTCACGCAAGGGTAAGTGTATGAACAGACTTCAATTTAAAAGTATGCGTCCGGGAGATGGATTTGAACATATGTACACAGACGTGTGATTGGCAGATGCCCAGCTTATCAGCGGCGTAAAGACAGACACAAGCTGCTTGACGCGTCTACGCTAGCTCACACTTCAATGGCTACAGAGCCCAGGTGAAAAAAGACGAGGGAGATGGGAGAGAAGAGGAAGGGAGAGGAGAGGAGAGGGGGGGGAGAGTGGAGAGAATACAAAAAGCAAATGAGAAAAAAATGAAGTGCAGTCCGTCAGCTGGCTGCTCGTGTGGAAACAGGAAATGCCCTTCAAGATCTGTGACACATTAACGGGACCTGATGTGGGCTTGACATCATCGCTTGCCAATCATATCAATCATCTCAGACGCTGACACGGGTCTGACACCAACATTTTAATCAATTACGCTGAAAAATGGCTCTCTTTCAGCTTAATTAATTTCCACCAGGGGAAAAAATAATGACTGCAGCAGTTGTGAAATCCAACTCTTCATGAACCCAGGGATCCCAGCTAACTAATCTGACATCTTAACGCGAGGAAGAAGACAAAATGATGAAAGAATTTGAAAGACTCTTCTTTTAATTAGATGCAGAAATCACCTCAATAATAATGTATTACTGCATCAATTTCAACTGCACATCAATTTGTTTTATCCCATTATACAAGTTGTCCTTGTTAAAGCTGTAAGTGATATTTGAGGGAGTTTTGAGACTCTATTGGCAGGTAGTCCAAAGTGGGGGGAGAACTATTCACCTTCACACACACAGTCACACACACACACAGTCACCTTCACCCCAGGCCAAAGTCTCTATGGAAACCCCGGCAAACAGACAGCGCCTCACCAGCGCACAATAGCTAAAGTGAAGGCAAATGAGAGATTGGAGATGAGTCAGCCGAGTCACACAAATGTCTTTCTTTCTCTCCCCCCTTTCTCCTCCACTCCCTGGTTTGCCATTTCCATCCCTTTCTGACTGGTTATTCATTAAATACAAACAGGGCCAGAGATATTTTTGTGTGATAAGTAAGGGAGGCAATTACCCAGGAACAGGCCTAGCGTCAAGGCGCACAGCCACTCCAAAGAAGGAGTTTGCTTTTAATCTGCCTCCACCACATCCAGCCATGCTGAAAAGAGAGAGAGAAAGAGAGAAAGAGAGAGAGAGAAGGATAAAGAGGGAGGCAGAGTGAGAGGGAGGGAGAGAGAGAGAGAGAGAGAGAGAGAGGGAGAGAGCGAGAGAGAAAGGCATGAAGAGGGAGGCAGAGTGAGAGAGAGCTCAAGGTCCTGGCATCACCAGGTGGGAGCAAGTTGAGAAGTCGGTAAACAAAAGGAAATGGATCATCACAAGTCACTCATTTGCATGTGGCAGTGGCTGCTGGTAAGGACTATGTGAGCGTTACGCATGAAAGGTATTAATCGTACACGCCTGTGCCTTCTGTCTTCGCCTACTGCAGCAAACATGCTACAACATGCCAGTGAAAACAGGTTCCCATATTTCAGTGTCAAACACATCCGATTTCACTCATCTTCCCCAAAGACGCACGCACACACACACACACACGCACACACACAACCACACACACACAACCACACACACACAGGCGCCCACACACACACACCCGTGGGGCAAACGTCCAACATTCAAACCAGGCAGTCAGGTTGGCTCCTCATGCATTCCAGTGATTTGTGTGGGTCCGTGTGTCTCTGCCTCTCTGCCACGATCGTGCCCTTTGGTAGGTGACATTTCCCGGAGTCGACAGCTGAGTGCAGAGACTGCTCCTCGTAAACAGCGCTTAAATGCAAAGGCTGCTAATTCCACATATCTTAAAGGGGGGCACAGCATCCGAGACACTATGAAGGGTCGTGCAAAAAGGCTGATTGACACGTCCCCCCACCCCACTCCCATCCTAACACCCACTCCCTCATCCGGCTTCAAGCGTGAGGCCAAGCATCAACCTGACAGGCCTCCATCAATGTGTCTGACGTGGCTGTCACGCAGCATATCCTTCGGCCCGCATAGTGAATACACACGTCGAAGTCCGCTAAGGTAGCCATGGATAAACAGGGCTGAACTCTGTTTCTTTCTGTCTCTCTCTGTCTCTCTCTGTCTCTCTCTTTCTCTCTCTTTCTCTCTCTGTCTCTCTCTCTCTCTGTCTCTCTCTCTCTACACCACACACACGCTTAAGAAAGGCAAATGAACGGTCACATGAGCAGTGCCCTTTTGTAGGCTTCATTGAGAAAACAAACACATTTCCACAACACACCCATGTGTGCTTATCCCCTTCGCTACTCACACACACACACACAAACACACACACAGAAACACAAACATACATAAACAAACGCACACCCAACTACCTCACAAACAGGCTTTACTAGAGCCAGGACCTGACAATGGCTGTCTAAGGGTATAACTCCTGTCACAACACACACACACACACACACACACACACACACACACACACACACACAAGGGGCATTTCCAGGGTGTGTCAGGACTCATCAGCCCATCCGCACCTCCCGGAGTGCACATCCCACCAGCCTTGGACCCTACAGGTTGTCATTTTCAGTTAAGGCTTCAAAGTGACTTTCAGCCGCTCAGTCACATCGCCTGAGGAGGTTGCAGGAAGAGAGGGAGAGACAGAGAGAGGCCATGAGAGAGAGAGAAGAAAGAGAAGGGGGGGGCAAGATAGAGAGAGGAAGGGGGGAATAACGGAGAGACAGGGGAGAGCAAGAAAGAG
>NC_137921.1:29154998-29209998 GCF_963457725.1 Sprattus sprattus
GTGAGTGTGTGTGTGTGTGCCATCTCTCAATAACCATGCTGTTTTTTACTCGGCCCCTCCTACATCCCAGTCAACAATTAAACAAGTAAACATTGTTACAAACCTCATTTAACCGTCATTAAATCAACAGGCTCACTCTTCCTTCATTATAGACACTCGCCAGGGTTTCACACTCAGTTCATTAGCTGGGGAGAGAAGCGCTCGTGCTCTCAAGAGAAGCCCAACACAGAATGTAATTACAACATCAGGGCCTCTGCATTAAAATCTTGTACAGATCTGAAATTTAATTCAAAACAAACAGAAGCAACAAAATAAATGACTTTTTTAAAAAAAAAAACTGGGCTTGTGTGTGTGTGTGTGTGTGTGTGTGTGTGTGTGTGTGTGTGTGTATGTGTGTGTGTGTCTACCGGGCCTTGTTGATCAGATCTGAAATATGCTGGAGACAGCAGCGGGAGTCGAAGAGGGGGAGACAGGACCTGAGGTCATGGACGCTGCGGGTGCACACACACACACACACACACACACACACACACACACACACACAAGCACACACACACACACACACACACACACAAGTGCTTTGTCTCACCTCCCCTATCCGCTCATTGCCACCCAACCTACCTGTGGCTGAGGGCCACAACCTACCAGAGGACAAACTGATTCACAAACCTGAGTTGAATGATTCACCCAAAAAAAGTACAACCTAATTAAGGTGGGAAGTTTTGTTGCGAAATAGTTCAGGGAAGAAGAAGAAGATTAAAAACAGAACTTCATGAACCGTGAAAACTAGTTTGGTTTGGAGGGGAAAGTCCTGGCTTTATAAATCAAAATTCTCTAAAATGACTTCTAAACTTTAACAGCTTCCCACAATGCCAAGAAAGGGAGTGAAGTTAAAGACACGCACCAATCCATGTAAACACAGCAAACCCCAACAGATACCTTTGAACACACTAAAAACTTTGGAGACATTCTGGAAAAGCCAACCACATCACTTACCCATACCAAAGTCAGAAATCCAAATCCAACAGAAATCCCAACCAAAAGGAGGAGGGAAGCAGTGTCCCTCTTTCACAGCCTGTTATTATGAGATTGGCAGCCTGGTGTTATCCTCGAAACATATGCACCATACAAAAGGCAAGTCCTTCTTCTTATACACAAAGCGCTAGCTTTCCCCGAGCCAGGTTCAGGTTGAGGAGAGAGAGAGAGAGCGATGGGTAATGCAGCCGGCCACAGGTGGGGGCCACCACAAAAGAAGTGGACGGGCAGGTGTTGAGGGGGGGGATAGGGGGGGTAGAAAGTTAGTGGGAGCCGGGTCTCGTAGCTAATCCATCTGGCCGAAATGGCCCAGTCGCACGTCAGCGAATCCCAAGCAGAAGGTCCCACAGGACTGCCTTGCTCTCTTTCTCTACCGCTCTCTTTCTTTCTTTCTTTCTTTCGTTCTTTCTTTCTCTCCGTCTGTCTCCGCTGCTCTGCTCTCCTGGGACAAGGCAGAGTTGACTCTGAACAGGGCTTGCCCAGGCACAACCAGTGTCTATGCGTCATGTCACTAGGTGTTGAGTTACACAGAGGGTGGGTGGGGGCAAGGGTGGCGACTGCCAAGAGGCCAGCCAATCACAGCCTTGGGCTCTTTTGAACCTGTTTTTTTCTTCCGACCCCTTTCCACTGTTCTCACTGCACAGGTAAGAAAGGGGAGGGACGTCCCCCACAGGCATCACCTGGTCAAGGCAGACAGAGAAGCGGAGGGGGGATGGGCGAGAGCGAGAGGGAGAGGGAGGGGGGGAACAGGAACATTTTTTTTACCTCACACACACTTGATTAGTTGTAAAATAAGTCGACTGGCAGGGCTTGCTTTTTGCTGGCAGCAGCATTGCTGCTGTTGTGGAGATAAAGGTTTTTAAACTGAAACGTGCCTGTTGATTTGGAAACACCACTGCGGGCTAAGCTGTTTGTCTGTGCTGATAAGTGTCATGAAGACAGAGACCATCCAAGTAACAGGATGTTTTCAGACGCAGACGATTGTCCTTTAAATGACTCCTCTAAAACACAGCATTTTTGAAGGGTGTGTTTTTGTAAGAAACAGAACATGAGCAACTACTAATCCAGCTTGGGCAAAGGAAGTCAAGACAAAAGCACATTGTCAGAAGTACCTCCTGCAACAGAGAGAGTGGCACTGTGAAGAGAGGTGGACCCCACACAGTACAGTGTGATGGCCATTCCAAGTGGCCATGAAGGTTTCTTTCAGATTTTTAACAACAGTCTTGTCCTGTATATTTTCCACCAAGTAACAGCAATTACGAACTGATACATTCCACCGAATTTTCATTTAGACTTCTAGACTTTTAGCCTTTTAGACTTTTCTAAGTTGTCTGACATGCCTTGATGTTTTTGTACATTTCCCTTAACTAAAAACAAATGGAATATCTGATTTTATATTCTAGAAAACCGCAATAATATCTTGTAAGTAAAAGGAATGTAGTAAAAAAGGTTTAATTTAAATCAAATGTAAACATACCCTACAAAAAAAAATATATATCCCGGACAAGGGATATGGACTGATGACAGTTAAACCATAGTTATGACAAATCCCACTGAATGAATGCTGTTGATTTCTCTTCATTGGCCAATATTTTTAGAATAAATAACATAAATTACAGGGGCGGTGTCAGAGGTGTTACATGACTGCCACAATTGCGTCAAACAAGGTTGAAAAAACACACTTCATGTACAATTTCTTTTTTGTGCCACAACCCAAGGCTCATGCTAGCTGGGGATTTCTTGGGCACTTGTAGTTGAAGACAGTGAAATGAGACATTGTGTGGCTCCTGCGTCTGGAGGGCATCTGAAAGCCCATTGTCTTTTACTTGAGCATCTAGTGTTCTCTGGTCCGTCAGGTATGGGAACAACGGACTGTGGGTCAAAAAAAATTCCATGATGTTTGCATTTATGTCTCAGGTTACGGTTGGCTGTGCTGTTGTGCTGACACACTCACGCTCACTCCAACAACATTGAGAGCGGGGAGTGACGCTTTCTCCGATGAGATGAGGAGCACAACGGAGAGGCGAGAGTGTGGAAACGAATGTGTGTGTGTGTGTGTGTGTGTGTGTGTGTGTGCATATACAGGTCTAGTGGCCTCCCAGTGGCTGGCTAGCCACAGCACCGCCCATCCCAGGCCAACCCAGAGCTGCCTCTCAGTCAACACCACATCAGGGCAACACCCTAATGTGTCCCTCTCCTCCCTCTCTCTCCCTCTCTCTCTCTCTCTCCCTCCCTCCCTCCCTCCCTCCCTGAAAACTTCTGCTGCCGCCCGCGCACGCACACACACACACACACACACACACACACGGATCCGTTTCAACTAAATATCTCGGCATTCCATTTCAAAAGTCTCCCACTCGAGTTACTCTCGGAGATTTATGGCAGCCTGTGAAACAAACACCGGTCACACTCGCTCCGTAGGTACCCCAAGAACCACTAAACCACCTGGCATCCAGTCTCGCTCTCTATTGGATGTTCAACATAAAAGCTCTGAAAATGTACGTCTCATATTCAAGTTTCAGAAAAAAAACCTTTACGATGGAAATTCAACGACTGGCAGCCATAGTCCCCCCTGCATGGCGTGTCTAGATGAGAGGAGGTCTCGCTGAACTCACAGGGCCTGTCAAGAAAACTGTATACAAATCAGTGTTATACAATTACTTCAGCGACCCTAGCCAAAAGTTCATCAATCCAAGACCATGAATAATACCTGTACATCAAAAGGACGCCTAGCTTAAATGTAACTCACAATGGATGACTGAAGTGCGATAAATACAAATGTTAAAAGACGTGTGGGCATGTTCATGAAGTGAAAGCTAGGTCATTTTTCCCTTTTCATATCCTTGTAACCCATACAACAATTTAGCATATCTGAGAGCATGTGATCAGCCAGTAGCCATTCTGCCTCTGCCCACACTTTGCCTACATATTTTTCAAGGTCATAGGACAATTAATCAAGGTCGTAGGACAGTGGATGCATAGAGAGCTTATCGGCACACAGTACTGTCAATGCAGCGCTGGGGGAGATAGCACTTCGGAACCAGCTGTCACAACAACAAGCAGCACTCAACACTTTCTGTGCATTTTTGAGGTTTCTAAATCAATTCCATTACTGTGCCAAGACGTTCGGCTTTTATCCAAAGCGGCGAGATCGCTGGAAAACAGATTTTTCATCACTGAGAGGGACAATAGCAAAAACTAGGGAGGCGTCAGAAGAAGAAACGATGCTATATAAAGACCCAGCATTAACCCAGTTCCACTGCACTTCCCTCTCATCAGGGGAGAAAGCACACGCTTGAGCCCAGGCAGACAGAGGAAGGAGGAACACTGGGAAACAGCTCAGATATGAGTGGGGAGATGGTCACAGGCGAGGAAATGAAGAAGGGTTTTCAATAACAGCACATCCTGTGTGTGTACAATCCTGTTCCAAAGAAACACAGTGTGTTCCCCAAAGCTCAACTGGTACAGCAAGAAGTGCTAAAAACACCAAGGGAATGGTTTAGATTCACAGAGAGCACAAAGACGGCTAAAAAGCTAAAAAGTATATTTGTGTGTGTTTGTGTGTATATATATATATATATATAGAGAGAGAGAGAGAGAGAGAGAGAGCGAGAGAGAGAGAGATCGATATAGATATAATTAAAGATAGATAGATAGATAGATAGATAGATAGATAGATAGATAGATAGACAGACTGACAGATACATAGACAGACTGACAGATACATAGATAGATAAACAGATAGATATAGAAAGATAGATATCTATACTGTATTTTAAGTCTTAAAAGATGGTGAGAAAAGACGGGTTAAAACAAAAACTAAAAGCATGCATACTCCTTCCTAGCCTTGTTATTCTCCCTAGTTAGTCAGGGCATGGTGGGGAATGCACACACACACCAAATCATCTTCTTTTCCATCAGGGATCCCAGGAGGTATTGACAAGACCAGAGATGCATTTAAATGGGCGAATTAAAGCAGGAAATGAGCCTGTGTAGACACACTTAGGGCACAGCATCCTCTCTCTCCTTAAGTAGCATGCGGACACACACAGGCGCACACACACACACACACACACACACACAGGCACACACACACACAGGCACACACTCATACACACACACACACACACGCACGCACGCACAGGCGCGCACACAACCACACACACACACAATTACCCAAACATACAGACAACCAAGAAACACAAACACATATAGACACAAGCAAACAAACACACACAAATACACAAAACACAAACAAACACATGAACACACACTGAGATGTAGCCTCTCTTTCTCTCTCTCGCTCATACACACTCACACACACACAGACACACACACACACGTACAGAGGACTTTAGAGGCATACAAGATCTAGAACCCCCTCCCCTACGCATATGAGTAAAAGATGGAGGTAGAATACTTAATATGGCCTGGTGCATTATGGGATATCAGGGGGTCCTGGACTCATTTCCCAACCTCCTCTGGTGTTCTGATCTACTGCGTGTCCCATGCCATCCACACAGTACATAGGTCTTAGTCACAGCACGCACAACACAATGCCATGCCATCCACACAGAACACAGGTCTTACGAGTCCCTGTTAGCTGTGAAAGGTCCCCGTTGGGTTGTTCTGGGATAATCCAACACATGATACGTCTCTCGTCCAATCAGAAACAGCTAAATAACGCAAAAGAACCCAATTGTTTTATAAAATGCCACAATCAGTTCCAGTGGCAGAACTATTGATTGTAATCCCTGTAAATGGTAAGGAACCACTGGGGGTTGGGTAATATGTTAATAACACCACAGATGAAATGAGTTATTCCCTTCTAAAAGAGTAAGGATATTATATCTTTAAAACATTGAAGAAATGTTGATGAACACATTCTGACGCATGTTCAAAACTGTGACTCACTCACTGACTCACTGTGATCTGTAAAAGAACATTTAACCACTTCAGTCCAACTTTAGATAATACTAGTTTGGGGATTCATATTTGATGCAGTGGTAACAAGCTGAAACGTATGATAATGCGTTTGTGCTATTGGGTAAGGGCGACAGACACACTCCCCGACATTATATGTATTTTATGCCGTGACAAGTGGATGATTGAATTGAGTGAAGTTCTCCACTCCGTTGTTTCTTAGCGAGGTGAAGTTCCTAAAAACAGCAGGGGTTGCATTTACATGTCAGTCTTGATTTGGAAGTTTGCTCCGTCACAACAACCTATCTTCTCATGCTCACTCCCTTTCGCTTCCTTGCTCCCGCCGTCGCTCGCATGTCTATTTATCACCCCAAAATAGACAAATTACAATTATACAGCATAGCCGCGATCCATCACTCGTGTGCATTCTCCACTCTCTCTCTCTCCATTTTCCAGTGCATACTATCAATTTCCATACACACATTCAGACACACCCTCACAGCTGAAAGGGAGAAACTCAAGACAGGGAAAGAATGTCAAAAGGAGTGAGGGGAGACAGGGAAAGAGTGAACTAAAGAGATAATGAGGGGAGGAAGAGTAAGTGAAAGAGAGGGAACAAGAGAAAGATAGGGAGTGATAGAGAGAGAGAGAGAGAGAGATTAGGAGAGAGGGGGGGTGAGAGAGAGCAATGGGGGAGAGAGAGATGGGGGAGAGAGAGATGGGGAGAGAGGGAATGAGAGAGAGAGAGAGATAGAGAGAGAGAGCGGGGGGAGAAAGAGCAGGGGAGTGAGAGAGAAAGAAAGGGGAGAGAGAGAAAAAGAGAGAGTGTGAGAGAGAAAGAGCACATCCAGGGTGGTCCTATCCTTTGTGACTGTAAATGTCTATGAACGCTTCAGTAACCTGCCACTTCATCTAACCGCCTGGTGACTGGAATCGTTTTGTTCTTTCCCTTGTCTTGTTTCTTCCCCCTGCCCCCCATCCCCTCCTCAAACTGTTGTTAACATTATTCATAAGGAGCACCGCCACATTATTCCTGACTTCCACCGCTGCATTTATTCCCTGCGTTACTCTTGATGTACACAGGAAGCACGGGGAAGGCCCCGAGTAAACATTTATTCGGAAAATACTTTCTTCTGAGGACAATTACTGATGTGAGCCTGCCTCCAACATGGACTTCACAGGAGCAGTCATCAAAAAGAACACCTCTCTTTTTTTTAAAGAGAAAGAGAGAGAGAAAAGAAAAACAAAAAAATGAAAGGGAATAGAAAATCCTTCAACAAACCAGAGGCACAACAGCAAGCAAGAGGCCATGCTAAGCATTACAATAAGAACATCTCATAGTACACACACACACGTACACACTCACACGTACCAACACACACACACGTACACACAAGCACATTCGAGGGAGAGACACTGCTGTGAACACGGACCTGGCTCCAACACGTCCACATCGCCCCACCCCACCCCACCCACCACAGTTGTTTGAAGGCTATGGCAGGCAAAAACATAAACGGGTCTGTCTGTGAGATTTATGCCCAGGCTGGTGGATGCTGGGGAGCACCATTATCTTGCACAGAATGCATTAACATTTCCTCAGTCTAATTACTAACGTTCCCTCTCCTGCACACTGGGGGATAATTAGAGGGCTATGGCTGGCCTCTCTGTTTGCTTGCCTTTCGCGTCGCCACCACCGCCGCCACGATCTCTCAGGATGGAGCCTGCAGACCATCCACGCCTGTCAGCCCACACTGACACCCGAGCCTGACAAATAAGAACAGCCGGCCAGCACGCATTCGTTTATTAAATTATTCTCATGAAGAAAGGGACTCTGGATGGAAGCTTTATCAGTGTGACGCTCCTGAGGACCCCAAGAGGTGTGGTATTTTTGATGAAATATCAATACGAGGGAACACGCGCAAAAGTAAAACCCTGACTTAAAAAGATGTAACCCATTGACCTGAAGCAGCAGGAAGCAATACTTAGTCTAAGTTTGTTTGTTTTTATTTTTACCAGTATGTAATCAGAAACAATGCGGCAGCAATGACCAATCGGTCAACTTTCAAAGAGACTGACATCCCTGTCAGCCAATTAGTTGGCATGAGAATAGGAAGTGGACTCCCACAGTGGCTCATTTTGACATAAATTAGCAGGGACTGTGACAATGTCGTTTTCATCAGTGTCAAGTATAACAACTGTGTGAGTATGCATCTTGTTTAGCATGTGTATACTGGTGCTGTGCATCAACTGTTTTAATTGTCAGAGGGTTTAAAAATACATATAAAATAAGTACAAGAATACACACACCACAAACACAATACATGAACTGTGTGTCAGTGATCAAAGACCTTTTTCTCCATTCACAGTGGAAGACTTGTGAGGCGAATACATTCCGGCGTGCTCTCAGACTCCGAGTGAGTCACAGAACGCCCACACGGCACCGAGTGGTGGGGGGGTTGATGTGGAGGGGGGATGGGTGGGTGGTGGGGGGGGGTTGTGGGGGCTGACATGCAGGAGCTGCCAGCGACCCGCATGCTTGCAGTCCGAGGCGCCATAGGTGGCCTGCACCCAGTCAGCCAGCTCCGGTTTCCCCAGACGCCGCGAGCCCCAGGCTTTCATGTGAGGGCCTGCCTCCCGCATGTGATGCACAGGAGGAGCGAGAGAGGAGAGAATAGGAGCGGAGAGGAGAGAATAGGGGCGCAATGCCAAGTTAAAAAAAATATATAATAATAATAATATCCACCAACCCTACATCAGGGCTGCCTCTATTCTACTGGTGACAGTCAGCTCTGTGTTTGCTCATGAGGAGGAGGAGGAGGAGGAGGTGTGGGTGATTGAGGGGGGGGGGGGGGAGCCTCAGAGGCCATATAGGATTCAGGAGGATATTCATTGCTCTCCCCAAGGAGTTCACCTATTCTATCATTGGCGACAGCCTCCTCTGCATTAAAGATGGAGGGAACGTGTGGAAGAGGGGGAAGAGGAGGAGGAGGAGGAGGAAGAGGGCCGCACTAGCCCTGTTACAGGTGAGATCATAGGAACGGGCCACACAGATCTTCAGAGGCAAAGGCATGAATTATGGAGTACCTCTGTGGCCTGCGCAGCACCTCTCCATGTATTTTTCTGTGTGCGGGTTGGGACTGGGAAATGTGAGATGTCTTGTCTTGTCTTGTCATCAGCAAGCACGGGATTTCCTACCATTGCTATGCTGATGACACACAACTCTACATAAGGACAACACCCACTTCTGCTGCACCTCTGCCAACATCCACTCTGACCACCTGCTTGGAGGATATTGAGGCGTGGATGAAGGTAAACTTCCTACAGCTGAACAGTTCGAAAACGGAAGCCATACTAGTCGGCACACCACATCAGCTCCGCTCTTCCACCATCACTAGCATTACCTTCTCTGGCCAAAACATCTCTCTTTTTCAAATCAGTTACCAACCTGGGTGTTAAAATGGATGCTGAATTGACCTATGACACCCACATCAAACACCTCTGCAAGGTTTCATTCCATCACCTCAGGAACATTGCTAAAACCCATCACTCAACCCACACACGCCTTTGTCTCCTCCAGACTGGACTACTGTAACGCACTCCTCATTGGGATCCCTGGCAAGAGCATATAGAGACTGCAATATATCCAGAACAGCGCTGCCAGGATCCTGATGAGGGTGCGTAAACCACATCACCCCCACCCTGAGAGCACTTCACTGGCTCCCAGTCCCACTCAGAATAGAGTTCAAGGTCTCCCTCCTCACCCACAAATGCCTATACGGACATGCTCCCCCTACCTCAGGGAACTCCTCTCCCCCCAGACCTCCTCACGCTCCCTCCGTTCTGCATCCGCAAACACCCTTCAAGCCACCAGAACCAAGCTCTGCACCATGGGTGACCGGGTTTCTCCTCTGCTGCCCCAAGGCTGTGGAATGCCCTCCCTGACCATCTCAGGGCCCCACAGTCTACTGACGTTTCTAAAAAAGGTATCTTTTTCAAAAGCTTTCTGCTAATCAATGTTCATTGTTGTTTTATATGCATATGTAGCACTTTTAGATTAGTATAATGTAAAGTGCAATACAAATAAAATGTATTATTATTGTCTGGAGCGCCAAGCATAAAGGAGTGAAAGGCAGCTGCATTCCAAGCTATGAGATCCAGGGGTGGGGGGGATGTGTGTGTGTGTGTGTGTGTGTGTGTGTGTGTGTGTGTGTGTGTGTGTGTGTGTGTGTGTGTGTGTGTGTGTGTGTGTGTGACAGAGAAAGACTGAGGAGGTTTGTGTGAGTGAGAAAGGGGGGGGTGGAGAAAAAGAAGGGGATGTGTTGGGGTGTGTGTGTGTGTGTATGTGTGTGTGTGTGTGTGTGTGTGTGTGTGTGTAAAAGAGAGAGAGAAAGAGAGAGAGCTG
Organism: Sprattus sprattus; assembly: GCF_963457725.1. Lineage (NCBI taxonomy): Eukaryota > Metazoa > Chordata > Actinopteri > Clupeiformes > Clupeidae > Sprattus > Sprattus sprattus. The sequence goes on from NC_137921.1 coordinate 29,165,359, forward strand.
GGTTTCTGTCTGCGTCATTGTGAGGGAGATAAAGCGAGGGCGAGGCTTATTCTGTAGGGGCTTTTATCCCAGAGGGTGGCATTGCTGTGAGGAGATCCAACGCCGAGACGGTGGAGCTTACGCTGCACTTCTGCGTGACAGCGCCTGGGGATGGCATCCTTTACACACACACACACACACACACACACACACACACACACACACACACACACACACACACACACACCAGCAGGACACCACAGTCAAACACACATGCATACAGACATATTCTCACATACGCATATATATATACCAACATCTATATACTTGTGCACATTCACATGTAGTTGGTCATGCATGCCCTAAGTGCACCATGAATACAAACATGACATGGATTATGAATGTGTAATGTAAGTGGTGGTCAGCTCAAACATACATCAGGCCAGCCATTCAAATTTATGAGCTGCCAGCATGCAGAACACAAGGAAACATGGGCCCATCAATAACCAGGAACACACACACAAGCACACGCACACACAGACTCTATACACAAACACACACACACACACACACTCTAAACACAGACACACACACAAACACACATAGGTACACTGATTGGAAGAAACGGTATCAAGCTCTCAGGGGAGTATGCGTGCGTGTGTTTGTGTGTGTATGGAGACGGGGCATGACAGTGACTTATTAATTTGCACATCGTGTACTGGAAATCAATGACCAGAACATAAATACACCTTTCATCAGCAGAGGCACTCGGGGCTTATTGACTGTGGGCCGCCTGACATTAATTTGACAGGCCAACCTCCGCCACCACCACGCACGACCCTCCACCTCAGCCCCTTACCTTCCTTCCCTCTCACACACACACAAACACACACACACACACACACACACACACACACTCACACACTCACACAGCTGTCTTGTTAGGCTCTTCCGCCAGTGACAGCCACCGCCAGTCCTGACACCTCCCCAGGAATGTGATCCCTTCTCCTTCAAACTCTTTCTCCTCCACCTCCTCCTCTTCTTCTGGCCAGACCTTGATGAGCGAGGCCTTTCTAATGGTCTCCGCGGTGATGGGAGGGGGGGGGGGGGGGGGGCGCTGGCATCGGGGGCAACTCCTTAGCGCCGGCTTCAGAGAGCGACTGAGGCTTTGGGCTAAGTATGTCAAGTAGAAACAACGCACGTGACCTTCCTGGAGTGGCGAAGGGACGCCGGGAGAAATGTCCGCTCTTCTTGAACTCCAAGATGGCGCGTCCATATTTGCCTTTTAAAGAACGATCATGATGGATATAGAAAGGCAACGGTCAGGAATGCAGCAGACATTTATATCCAAAGCCTCTTACATATGACCTACAGCAATCGGGGAATCGAACCAGGGCCACTATGCCACCACACCCATGGTGTGTTGGACTGATGGATATAGAAGAGGAGCGGGGAGAAATGGGGTTGCAGAAGTGAGAAGTGAAGAGTTGGTCATTGGAGTACAGGGCATGGGCATCCACAGAGTTTATTGAAATTCCTGTTAAGGAAAGCTTAATGCATTTATTTGGAGACTGTAGTTTATCTTTTCTCAAAGTAATAACATTTCTCATCTCTCCCTGGAGTGGAGGACTTTTTTTTTCATGGGAAGTAGAAAGTTGAGTGGGTTAAAAACAAATTATGTGGAAGTGTTTAGAAAGATGTCGATTCTTATGAAATTACGCACACAGTGCAAGAGGAAGAGGACAATACATGACCGCACTAATGCAGAGCACAGTTTGTTCTCCGGGCACAGAATCAAATTAATAAGAAGCAAGTCGGTAAATAAATAAAATGTTGCTTTGAGCACTAAGACCATTTTCCGCGCCCTTTCCCGTGGACCAACCCAGATGCACATGGTTGGATTAGATGTCGTTTTACATTGAAGCACTCAGTATGCGTCGGACGGCTTAACTGACTAAGCCATGGCACTCAGACAGCAGCTGTACATATGTTCAATAACAAGCATGGTCTTGATTCATTCCAGTCAATAAGCAATTTGTTTAGTTTGCTGGACCACATTACATGGGAGCAATTTATGTCCATTTTCAGTCTCAACGGACCTCAACAGAATCTTAAAGTCAACAAAACGTTATTATTTATTTTTTTCCTCCCACTCCTGTAATTGTGAAATATGTTTGCTGAAACAGTCATAAAATAGTGAAAAACACTGACAGGCTGTGGTGCTGCAGTGGCGCCGTCACTGAGGCCTTGTCATCATGCCAGCCTACATAAAAATCAGGCAAGTAAGACGCAGTGTTCGAGTTATCACATTGAATTGTGGCTGCCACGTTCAAGCGCTCTCGCCTCGCTGTCAGAATTGGAAGTGTCTTTTATGCACCGCTGGTCATTACTAATCTTAGGGACTATCAGCAGGAACACCTCACCCAGGCAGCCCCCCCCCCCCCCTCCAAACACACACACACTCCGCCCCACACACACACACACACACACACACACACACACACACCTCTCTTTTCCCTCCCTTTCTCCCTCTTTCTCTCTCTCTGTTTCTCTCTCTGTAGTGTATGCTTTTTGGGCACAGAGAGATGTCTGCTTTGTTAATGTCCACTGAATGCTCGGTGGGTCGTGACTGTGCCAGAATTTGCACTCGGGCAGGATCCTTGTTCCTGCTTAAAGGGACCCACCCCCAGACCCTCCACCACCAGCGCCACCTCCACCACCGATCCACGCGGCCGAGGGTTATCCGAGAGGCTTAATGAGACTCCATGCAGCCTAGGTGACAGCAGACACAGAGAAAAAAGGCTTAGGAAATGCCACCGAAGACAGGCTTTTTTTTAGTTTCCCTTCTTTTCCCTTCTTCTTTTTTTTCTGCCCGGATGATTAAGACACAAAAGGCCTCGACGGATGAAGACAAATGACTTGATAGCAGGTTTATCATCCATCAATTTAGCATCTTGTGATTATACATTTGTGATGACAATCCGTGTATGTCAAGAGCCAAACTAACGCCAGTATTTAAAGGTATAATGGCAGAATATACAAAAAAAATGTACAAATATCTGAATGGATACACACTCTTGTCTATTATATAACGTTTTCAAATCCTGCAGTAAGTTCCTTCATTATGTCCTGTGCCTGAACTCACAGATGACTAAAATTAGCAGAAAAAAAACTGAGAAAATAAGCCCATACTGTCAAACTTAAACAGCACACAATGAAGCTTAAACAGAACTACACATGCTAACTGTCCCCTCTGTGGCTTTGATCCACTTGAGCTATATACTCCAAGCTGTAAGAGATAGCAGCAAATCATCAATGCATACATTTGCATGAAATATTTTCTTCGAAGAAGGATCTTAAGCGAGCCACGGTGATGATATTTTTAGAGTAATTGTTATTACTATAAGCCGGACAATGAGTGGATTAGTCTGTTTATCCAAGCGTAGCAACTCTATTTACGTGAGTAATTATTGATTTTGTGCATATTTATATTTTTAAATAATTGCATGCAATGTGAGTGACTTCATTATTGAGACCAATAATCCCTAACAATTAATTTCAGAGGATTGTCGGTCAACAATATCAGCCATCCGGAATACTATGACTGCTCCACAATAGAGCCACCAGCACTACGCACTGTGTTTGGTTGGTAGGAAGGAAAGGATTGAAAAGGATCGAATCCTATAGATATGGTGATTTGATCTATAGGGAAAGAGGCACTAAGACTTTTCCTCTCTCTCTCTCTCTCTCTCTCTCTCTGTCGCTCGCTCATTCTCTCACTCACTAACTCTCTCTGTCATTGGTTAACATATCAGTGGCATGGTCCATGGGGCACGGATGAGTGACACCCCCACACACACACACAAGTGCCTACCCGCACACACACACACACACACACACACACACACACACACACACACACACACACACACACCTATCTCACAGCCCCTCTTCCCATAGGACCATGGGAATTCTCTGCTTAGGAGTCAAGACACGGAATACACAGCCGCTGACAATTAACCAGGCCACTTCTATCTTTACTATTGTCTTTCAAGAGCTTGCCCTCAATTATACACAGAGAGAGAAAACTGTGATTATTTTCTCTATCCAGAGCCAGGCGGGCTGGAGAGATAAAGTTTCCCTCTCAAGACATTGGTTGGGCTTCATTACAGCTCGGAGGCTGGGAGGATTGGACCAGATACGAGCCGGGGAGCGATACGGATCTTGTTTGGAGAGCCGGAAACATTCGTTCTCATGATCCGCCACAGACGCACGCTTGTCAGATAGCTCCGGACTTTATCCACTCAAATATGCACACATGCTCCCCTTTACAAACATATGTATCCCGGGCAATTACAAAACTGCACCTTTTCTATGCATGAATTGTAATATCCATCACACTGACATGTGGAGATATTGAGACTTTACCATGCGTGGTCAGACTGGTCCATGACGACACGTGTTAGTTTTCTGGTTTGCCGTGTTGCACCCCCTCCCTCCCTCTCTGCCTGGTCGCCAGCCGAGCGGCATTTGACCTTGAGCTGTTGTTTGCGACGGTAGCGAGGCGGTGACAGTCACGGTGTGTTTGTGTGTATGTGTGTGTGTGTGTTTGTATGTGTGTGTGTGTGAGGCAGTCACGGTGTGTTTGCACCAGGCGTGACTCAGGGAGGCGTGACACCTTCCCAGGTGCTGTGATCACTGTAACCTTTTTATGTGCAACCGTCACGTCACGTCACTGCAGGCCATACACTAGGGTGTGTGTGTGTGTGTGTGTGTGTGTGTGTGTGGTGTGGCCGCTCATAAACCCTGAGAGCGGAGCTGAATCTGTGAGCATGCTCAAAGAGGAGAGGGAGAGGAGAGAGGAGAGAGAGGGGAGAGGAGAGAGAGGGGAGGGGAGGGAGAGAGAGAGAGACAGATATGAGAGAGAGAGGAGAGATAGAGGGACAGAGAGAGAGAGAGAGAGAGGAGAGAGAGGGGAGGGGAGGGAGAGAGAGAGAGAGAGATAATAGAGAGAGATGGACAGAGAGAGAGATGGACAGAGAGAGAGAGGGGAGGAGAGAGGAGAAAGAGAGAGAAAGAGAGAGGAGAGGGAGAGGAGAGAGAGGGGAGGGGAGAGAAAGATAGAGGAGAGAGTTAGATATGAGAGAGCGAGGAGAGGAGAGAGAGGAGAGGGACAGAGAGGAGAGGGAGAGAGATAGAAGACGGGGAGAGAGAGAGGAGAGAGAGGAGAGAGAGAGGAGAGAGACAGAGAGGAGAGAGAGAGGAGAGGAGAGGGAGAGAGATAGAAAAGGGGGAGAGAGAAGAGGAAGAGAGAGAGGAGAGAGGGAGAGAGGAGAGAGACAAATACAAGAATGGAGTGAGGATTGAGATAGTAGAGATAAAGACAGAGAGAAGAAAGAGACAGGAATAGAGTGAGAGAAAGACAGAGCCAGAAAAACAGGTAGAGGAAAGATGAGAGATGAGAGAGAGAGAGCGTGAGAAAGAGCGAGAGAAAGATACCATGCTGATGAGTTAAGCGAGCCTGACTCTATCTTTCCTCTCTCCCTGCTAAGTGATGGGCCCGTTTGGGTGGTGAAACCACACACCAAGGCTGGAGGTCTCCTCCACCACCTCCTCTCGCTCCTCTCGCTCCTCTCCACCTGGGGCTCCCGTGGGGCTGGAGGTGAACTTTGCACCCCTAGCCTGCGTGACTAATGGCCTGTCAACACTCTTGGCTGCAAGCGTAAGGGCCAGAGAACATCAAATCACAGGCCTATCCAACAATAACAGCGCACTATCATTATAACAAATATCTACGGATGTAGGGGGGGGGGGGGAGCTTAACCACAGAAGAGACTGTGGGTACAGGAGATGAAACTGTTTGGTTGCTGGAGGGGGTGCCGGATGGTGAAGCCACTGAGAGGTAGGAGAGAGACAAACAGTGAGAGAGAGAGAGAGAGAGGTGACGAGAGGGGGAGAGAGAAAAAGGGAGGGAGAAAGAGAGGAAGGAAGAAAAGAGAGGAGAAGAGAAGAGAGAGGCATACAGAGGAACATGTCACACTGCTCTCCCTCCAGCAAACATGGCCAATTAGCTGTAATAACAGAGCTAACATTCAGTGCGCTCACCTTTTATCTGCAGGCCGCCCATCCATGGAGCACCTCGCTCCACCTGTTTTTCCAGTCTGACTGGAGCCATACGGCTCTAGACACCACCAGCCACCCCCCCCCCCCCCCCCCCCCCACCCTGCTCTTTTTATCTCTATGTTCCTCTACCCCCCCCCCCTCTTTCTCAGTTTCCCTCTCTCCCAATTAAATTAAATTAAATTAAATTAAATAAATAAATAATGAATTAAGTAATATTAGTAATATTAATGATAATAAAAAAATATATATACATTTGAATTAAATTAAATTAAATTAAATTAAATTAAAAAGACACTGAAGTGAACAGAAGAACAATGAAAATGAAAGGAAAAACATTTATTATTCATAGTCATGTTGTATTCTCTCTCTGTAAGTATCAGGACTGTTAATACTAGAAGGCCAGGTGTGTGCATTCATGTATTTCCCCCTGGAGAAATGTTTTATCAGGGCAAATGGCCTCTATTCTTGAGAGGTAGGCTTCCCTAATGTTTTTGTATTTGTTACACTCTGTCAGGAAATGTAACTCATGCTCCACTTCCCCATTGAGACAGCTCGATAATACTTTGCGTGTCTGTGGGTACAAGGTTCCGCGTTCTGTGTCTAGACCCCTCCGATTATACTACAAGAGCACCAACTAGTATAACAAGAACAACTACGCACCTGTGATGTCCGCAAATGTTTGTGTGCGCATCCTCAAGCCAGTCTAATCAAGGCATAATTCAGATGCTATCTAGGAAGACAAGCCCTCCCCCCCACTACCTCCCCCTTGGTCGTCCATACATCCTTATCTAGTAGTTATTCATGCAGTGTGGAGCCAGGCCCATGCTATAAAGATTGTTGGTTTTACAATCCATAAAAAGGAGTTTTGTTCCATCCCCTATGGTCAGGACTCATTCTTCAGGAGGAAGAAAAAAAAACGTGTCGATTTTGGTCCTCCTGGAGGATGAATGCGCCCATAATTACATATTGACCTTCACATTTTCAATGTCATCCACTGTTATTAGCTTTGAAGGCCGTTTCTGAGGCTAAAACTCAATACGTAATAAGCCCTATTAATTTCAATGACCTGCTCCCCATTCTGGGGGGGCTGGGCATGACTGCTAAGTCTGAGAACGTAACGCACTGTGATAGGCGTATGGCATGGGTTTTATGCACTGTATGTGTTACAGGAAGAGGGATGGGGGTCGGATTGACTTAGGCCGTTACTCCTGCCATTACCGCTCCTCACCCAACGGGAACCACATACACAAATCCCCAGTCCTATATCTAGTTCAAAGCTGAGCATTCAACACAAAAACACACACATTCACCACAGAATCATACGGTAAAGGACAGCCGCCTGATAGGTAGAGCCATGAAACAGACACACACACACACACACGAAACAGACCACTGAGAACACATCATCCCACTGTCAGGCTGCACGAGGCTCATTATCCCATCCTCATCTCTGTTGAGGTAAACAGCATGCAACAGAGCGCACAAACGCACAAACACACACACACACACACACACACACACACACACACACACACAATTCCTCTACAACAACAGATCAGGTCGCCGTGCCCTCTCAAGGGTAAAGAAAAATAATGGAACCAATTCCTTCTGAGAAACTCTAATGTAGTGTTTACCATGAATACAGAGGTGGCATAAGCATAGAGTGTTGTCTGTGTGTAGGCTATATAAAGGACAATTTATTACTTCCTGGAACATGAGTGGTTGTAATTGGTTTTGACATGGTTATGAAATCATGTTGTCCGATCTGAATGTTCATTTGCTGGATATATCATAGTTTATTTAAAGACAAAACCTAGGGAAAATAATATTAACAAGAATGGGAGCATTCAGAGAATGCAAACCTCCGCCTTGCGACCTTGACCTTTGACCTTGACATGACCTTTGACATGACCTTTGACCTTGACATCTGAAAATCTAATCAATTATTGCCATTATATTACCCAATCTCCCCACAAAGTTTGATGGAAATCGGTCCATGCGTTTCTGCGTAATCCTGCTGATAGACAAACAAACATACAGGGGCGAAAACATAACCTCCTTGGCGGAGGTAATAAAAATATAAGAAATATGAGTACTATCCACTACCCAGTATTTTCTCATGTTAAAAGCAGTCAAACTAATCAGGGCCATTTTATCTGCCATCTGCCTCAAACTATTTCCTGTGGTACCTAAATCAGCCAACCAAATGGGTTTTCACTATTAAAGTGAGGGAAGGAAAAATCATTTTTTGTTATATTTCTTGTCTATACAATGAATATATCAAATGCTCTGACAATAAAGAGAAGAAAATCAGTCATCTGCAACAGTCACAGGGCTGTAAAAAGCCTGTCCAATCAGGTAATTTGGTCCCAAGCGAAATGATTGGATGGCCTATCTGCCTGTCTACCTACCTACCTGCGCCTACTCTCCACATGCACTCATTACAGAGGGCCAGGCTGAGAGAACTGAAGGGCCTGTGGTGAATCCACCTTGGACAGATAATTATCTGGTTTGATTTTCCTGAACTATGTAGCCACCGAAGCTAGCTACTTATGTAGCTACCTTATGTATGAGCCCAATGCTAATACACTATGGCTTTGAATGGGACATTTTACAAATGTGTTGATGTAGCTTATTTGTGTGATTTGTAGTTGTTGTGCGAATGAGAAAAAAATGAGTCATGTGAAGGAGACTTGGGGTTGTTAGCAACGATTATTTGCGCTCCTTTCCCCAGCGCTCTCTCTCTTGTCGCCTCGTCTCTCGGCAGTGGTCAGGCAGTGCGCGTTCATGCGTTTTGGAGGAGTGGCTTTGGGAAGGTGGCCAGAGGAAAGGGGCTGGGATTTCTTTGGTTGTATACTTTCAGAATCTAGCTTACTCTCGCTGGTTTCTCCAACATTGCCTACACTTACGGTTAACTCTGGCTGTCCCTGGCTGTCTTTGACCACTCAAAACAAACAAACAAACAAACAAACAAACATATAAATAAACAAACAAACAAATAAATAAATAAATGAAGAAATAAATAAATGAATGACTGAAGGAATGAATGAATGAATGAAGGAGAGCAAACACCTTGGCGATGAGAGCAGAAAAATGGTGAAGCAGGTTCAAAAATATCCCCCCTTTGTCCGCAAACAAAAGAGCTCTAGAGAGTCGTCAGAGTGGCCTCCATAAGCCCCGAGCTCCGAGCCTCTCCGTGGCGCAGGATTCCCACAGGAGTGTCTTTCCAGCTAAACCTTCCCAGCCTGCTAGGAGCAAATAAAAATCAATTCTCCTCTCCACTAAATATATTTAGCAGAGAGGAGCTCAAATCTATCGCAGGGGGTGGCCGCCATCCCTCCCTCCATTTTCTCAAAGACGTCAGATTTGTTTTGCCCCCCCCCCCCTTTTTTAGACCCAATAGTCATGCATCTGAGTCACCCCTCTGTTCTGTGGATTCCGAGCTACGCGAAGCTCAGAAGCGGTGTGAGCCAACGGAATCCGTGGGGTGCTTCGTGCCCAAACATTTTGCCCGTGGAGCAAACATACGTGGGGGAGTTGAGCGGCTCGCCTGTCTGGGCCACTTTACGCAATACATTTTCAGCAGTTCCCCTCAGGCCTCCCTGTATGCCGTTATTATAGCGCCATAACCACCAGACTCCAACTGCTCCGACTGAGAGCGCTATCATCAGGGAAGGAACTGCTCCGACGGCACAGCCTACCCTTCTGCCAGTAGGGTGGTAGTGGTGTTTTTTCCCCATCCCTACTCACTACCATTAAAAACAGAACCAGTCGAGGATGCAAACATCATAAAGCTTACTGCCAGCTCCACGGCACAGGTGAAAAATGCAATCCCAGAGGAACTCTTTTCTCTGGGAACACATTGAACCGACGGTGACCCGCGCCTGGGTGTTCTGGCTGAGGCGCACTGATTGGTGTCATCACGGCAGCAGATCCTGGGGTGTTCTCTTAAGAGCTTCCCCACCGTCGGCGACTCAGGTGGAGGATGAGTTACACTGGCATAGACGACACATCTCTCTTAATCAGTGGCCCACTAGGGGGGTGAGGGGGCTGTCACGCTTACACACACACACACATCCACACACACACACACACACACACAAAGACAGATACACAGACACGCGCCCACACGCACGCACACAGACACACACACACACACAGACAGATACACACGCCCACGCACACGCACACGCACACACACACACACACACACACACACACACACACACACACACACACACACACACACAAACACACACACACACACACCTGATGGTAGTTCACTCAGTTGCCAGTTTGTTGGGTACACCTAGCGAAAACTAATGTAGTCTATTACAGCAGCTCTGCAAAAAAAAACCTTCATGGTTGGTTTCAGCTTATGATGAAACAGTTGAGTGCTGGTGATTCAACCCTATGATCATTTTGGAGGATGACAGTTTGTGGTGTCGTTTAAATTGTATTGAATTAAACACTAAGGTGCTTCTCTTATTAAGCCTAGCCTCAATAATTGAAATGGGGTGGTCACAAAAAATAGATACAGTACATGTTGTAGTCCAATGAATACTATTTACAGCACCACAAACTACAGTCTCCAAAATGAACACACAGTTGAATCATCAGCTCTCTTAATTTACTTTAAACAAAAACTAAATATCATAACCTTCATGAAGCTAAGATGACTTGCAGGACGGATGCATTAGACTGCATTAGTTTTAGCTCAAGGTTTCTAATAAACTGGCAACTGAGTGTATATCACATCCTCTCTCCACAGGAGGGTGAGAGGAGAGTGGAGGGGGGAGGGGGGCAGTAGAAAATGGAGAGGAGAGGAACGGGGCGAAGGGCAGGAGTGGCAGGCGGGTGAGGGTGGCACTACTCTATCCTCTCTCCCTGCCATCCTGTGGAGACGATGGCAGGCAGGCTGTCTGTCTTCAGGTCGGAGGACAGAGATGAATGCTCCGGCCCTAAATAAATATGTTTCATGAATCATGCTGGCGCGTGACAATCTCTCTTTCTGAGTGAGTGAATCTCCCCGCTGACCAGCACAGAAAGAGGCAGAGGCAGAGACAGTGACAGAGACAGTGACAGAGGCAGAGGCAGAGGCAGAGGCAGAGGCAGAGGCAGAATGAGGAGGATGACTAGAGCTGTTGGTAACAGAAAGCTGCTCCAGATTGAGGCATTATGCCCTTTACACACACACCTGCTGAGAACTTCAGAATCAGGTAGCTAGGGATATATCAATGGCAACAGCATAATTCCTGCAACAAGTTGGTAAAATACTTATTCACACACAAACACAGAGACACAAACACGTGTACACACGCACACACACTCTCCCTCACACACACACACACACACACACACACACACACAGAGTGCTGTTTAAAACCATTTATGCCTTGCTTTTTTCAGTAGCTAATTGGGTCAGGCCACTAACAGAAACGCCACTGTGTGTAAGCCAAGGACAGATGCATCTCCAAATGTTCCTATCTTTTTATATTTCCATTGGAAGTCAGAGCACATTTGTGAACACCACACACACACACACACACACACACACACACACACACACACACACACACACACACACACACTCACAAACTCACTTTGGGCCAGCTCTGGCCCCTCCATTATTCCACAGATGTTGGACTGAGCCGCGAGATAGAGAGTGGCTAAGGTGTCAGCACCAGTAAAAGAAAAAAACCTTACTGGGGCACATGGAAAGGATATAAAAAAAAGTGCAATTACGCATTTGGCAAGCAACAGGGGAAAGATGCTAGTGCCCTTCAACAGAGAGCACAACAAATCAATTAGTCCCCACATTCCATGATAGTGTGGGAGAGTGAGCTGTGGCATCTGCTGTGGTGCATTCCTCGCACTTCCTGGAAACAGAGCAAAGCTAAGCGCGGGCCAGGACTGCGGGGTCATTCAGTGCCCCCCCCCCCCCCCCCCCCCTCTTGACCCAGATGGCCTTCAGATTTGTGCTGATAAGAGGAGCCTAGTTTAGTTAAGTTTAATTCATTAGATTCCTTGTCAACGACAGTGTACAGAAGACATCAATCAAGTGAGATGAGATGCTTTGTACCAGATTTAGCGACTGGCTAATTCCTTCCTTCCTTCCTGGGCAGGTATATATAATACAGACAGACCATACAAGATAAAATAAAATATGAGAAAATTAAATTAATTGAATACAAGAATGAAAAATCTGGACTTACTTGGTTCTCTTACTCTGCAGGGATTTTGAAATAGCAATATTACGAGCAAAGAACAAACTATTTATTTATGACTCCTCATCCCAGTCTTAATAAGAAAACAAATGCTTCTAATTGCTACAAATGAGCCTATGGGTAGTTCAATTCCACAGGGTCACAGGCAAGCCACTAAATCATTAACAGGCTAAACTCAAGGCGCTTTGTCCTTCTGCTGCCAATTTCAGGACACTAATGAGAATAGCACGACCTCTGACCAGAGACGCAAAGGAAGGTCACGACTTTATCTTTCAACTATAAGCCCAGGTGTTTGGACACAGAATCAAGAGCCTTTCCAATTAGTCGTTTGCAACTCCCTCTGCTCGGAAGTGTGACCTCGGCAACCGTTTTGAGTGCAGAAAGCTTTTAAACAATTTAAAAGGGCAGTTCTCCGAGGGGCCCTCCCAGTTAGTCATTTAACAGAGGTCTGTGAGGGGGGGGTCAACAGCACAGCAAGCCAAATGGCTAAAGCAGCAAAAAGCAGAGGGAGCACTGTGGGCATTTCAGGTCAAGATTCAACAAGCTGCATGAGGGGATCGTTAACTCTTCGCTAAAACACCCAAAGGAATAGCGTTTACTGTTTACTGTGTGTCGATGTGTGGAGCTAGGAAAACATGGTGCTATGCAGTGACCCCGCCTCTAGCACACTCTCTCTCTCTCTCTCGTTCACACTCTCACTCGTTCTCTTTCTCTCCATCCTCTCTCTTCCTTTCTCTCTCTTTCTCAATCCTAGACACACAAACACTTAAGCGCACCACACACAAACATTACATTCACTGCATCACTGCCTTCACACAGTGGGGCCAGTGGTACGCAGATGAACATTCTGTGCCATGTCAACCATCACACGGTATGAGCTGGAACACTGAGACCCGACCCATGATCACGGAGAGAGGGAGAGAGAGAGAGAGAGAGAGACCCGACCCATGATCACGGAGAGAGGGAGAGAGAGAGAGAGATAGAGGAGAGAGAGGAGATAGAGAGAGAGAGAGAGAGAGGAGAGAGAGATAGAGGAGAGAGAGAGACCCGACCCATGATCACGGAGAGAGGGAGAGAGAGAGAGAGACCCGACCCATGATCACGGAGAGAGGGAGAGAGAGAGTGAGACCCGACCCATGATCACGGAGAGAGGGACAGAGAGAGAGAGAGATAGAGGAGAGAGAGGAGAGAGAGATAGAGGAGAGAGAGGAGAGAGAGAGACCCGACCCATGATCACGGAGAGAGGGAGAGAGAGAGAGAGACCCGACCCATGATCACGGAGAGAGGGAGAGAGAGAGAGAGACCTGACCCATGATCACGGAGAGAGGGACAGAGAGAGAGAGACCCGACCCATGATCACAGAGAGAGGGAGAGAGAGAGAGGAGAGAGAGGAGAGAGAGAGACCCGACCCATGATCACGGAGAGAGGGAGAAAGAGAGAGAGAGAGAAAGAGAGGGGAGAGAGAGAGAGAGGAGCGAGAGAGACCCGACCCATGATCACGGAGAGAGGGAGAGAGAGAGAGAGACCCGACCCATGATCACGGAGAGAGGGAGAGAGAGAGAGAGAGACCCGACCCATGATCACGGAGAGAGGGACAGAGAGAGAGAGAGAGAAAGAGAGGGGAGAGAGAGAGAGACCCGACCCATAATCACGGAGAGAGGGGGGAGAGAGAGAGAGAGAGACCCGACCCATGTTCACAGACCTGAACACGAGCCACGCTGGAGCAGCCTGGGCTGGTCGGGAAGAGTAATTAAGCAAGTTGTTTTTCTGCACATAAAACTCCAGTGGTGTGTGTGAGGCAAATGAGCGGAACATCCTTGAACCTTTGTCAACTCGAAGCTGGGAGTCAGACAATAGGCCTGTGTCTGCTTGCCTGAACGGTGCGGTAAAGCATGGATGCGTGAATCTGGTGTTTAGACAGGTGCTAGACTGCTTTATCATCTTATCTCTGTGGAAGAGTAAATGGCAAAGGGCATAGGAAAGGAGAGCAAAACAAACCAAAAAAAAAAAAAAAAAAGAGCGAGAACATAAAGCTGGAGTGGAGTCACAGCCCCATAACATCTTATGTTCTGTTTACAGGAAAAGACACTCGGGTGGGCAGGAGCTAGTGGCTAAACAGCATGGGGTAGCACAGTGGGTGAACATATACAATATATAACTAATATAAAATGAATATATAATGCATCATATGCCAACCCCAACCACACCAAAAGGGTTGGTGTACAGTAGGAAAGGGGAGGGGGGATCAACCTTGGCTCTTGCATCACTATTTTAGTTTAGAGTCTGTAAGGTCCGGCAACGTCCAGGCACTGTGCCCGCAAGAGGAGCAGATTGGCCAGACCCGTGGCGACGCCAGGCACAGCGGGCTTACTTCCCTTCCCGGTCCACAGAACACAGCGCTTGAGGCTGGCCAGGGACCACACAGAGCCCCCCCCCCACATCGGGGCATGAGTCAAACAGATTGGCCGAGGGGACATCACGTCTCGAGAACAGGCCCCTGCCGCAGCCCGCGTGGCTTTCAATATGGCCTCCTCACACTCCTAGGCTGCCTGACACAGGATGGAACACACACACACAGCGTCGTGTAACACACCGTACAAAAGCAACGCAAATCCACATTCCTTTTTTAAAACATTGGCTTAGGCTGTTTGCTGTTCAGAATGTCAACCGCTGGTGATTTCTGAAGGCTCGTTCTTGTTTGGTGTTCAATACAAACGCTGATGGAAAAGGTGATAAATGGCCCTCATTGGTGCTGTGGTGCTGACAAGTGCTAGAAGTCGCTTGAGTAGCGCTAGAAATCGTAGCGCAGTGCCGTCTGTCACTGTGTGCACCTTCATTAAAGCAGTGCTTGCTGATTTTTGGACGTTGCACGTCATGAGCTTAACACGTCCTGTGTGTGTGTGGCCTCCTTAACAGCCCAGGATAAAGAGTGGCAATTTAGCCACGACACAGGCAGTTTAGCCTCAGCGGCAATACACAATTGGAAGCAATGATATTAACTAGTCGCATTGATGAGAAAAAAAAGTATTGCAGCTCCCCTGAGGAAATTAAGCGTTTGACACAGGCGGGCAGGCGGGCGGGCGGGCGGGCGGGCGGGCGGGCGGGGGAGGTTTACTCGAAGCTGGAGGAGGGCAGAGGGAGGCGGCCACTTAGCATCGTGCAGCGATTATGTGTGACAGAAATGCTCAGAAGGAACCGAAGCAGAAACAGCCAAACTGCAGCTAATGTCATTTCCCTATTAGCCAGGCATGCCTTTAATTGTGCCCGGGGTATATGCAGAAGACACGGCTGCCACCCTGACAACCCTCTGCCACCTCCTTGGCTCCCTTCTCTTCTTCGAGACAAACTCTCATGTCTGTGAACGTCCTTCACTGTGCCAACAGCCATGGAATCAACATAAAACAAATTGGCAGAATTCAAATGGAAGTCTATCTAAAGTCACAATGGTAATGCATAATAACTATGCAAATAATAATAAAAAAAACTTTCATAATGGCTATCAAAAATATTCTTCAGGGTGAGGCTATCCTTGTCTACCATGGAATTAACTGTCTTTGCCGCATGATGTGTCCGAGACGCTGGGGTGTTGTGAAATTGAAGTCTCTTCAGTCCGAGCCCCTCTACATTCTTCTATGCCAGCAGCTAAATGGGTTGGAATTGAAATGAGATCAACACATCGTCACGGCTCTGCCACACAGCCGTCGTCGACTACTGTCGGAAATTATTCACACTCTCCAGAAGTCACTGCAGAATTCCCCAAAGTCTTTACCAAAGAGTTTAATCCGCCCCACTTTTTGAGATGGAGGAACCTGGTAAAAAAATAAAAATACCACAGACACCACTTAACCTCTCAACCCTAGCCGGAGGGGGGGTGGGGGAGTTGGAGTTAGATATGGGGTTTGTCCAAATTGCAGACAGGGACCATTGCTAAGAGTATAAATTAGAATCTAAATACCTCTCTCCAACTGTGAGAGGCCGGTGGGGAGTGGAGAGCGGCGGCTGCAGTTCTTGCCTGTGCACTGCTCTGCTTAGCTAATCTGGCATGTGTGGGAGGCTTTAGCACTGGAGGGGAGACCTGCCAGAAATGAAGCTTCGACAAGCCAGGGAGTCACAAAAGTTGACAAAAATCTTACAGCTCAGAAGAGGGCAGAAGTAAACCGAGACAGGGGGGGGGGGGGGGGGGGGTCTGGGAGTGGAGCCGGCTGGTCCAAATCTGGATACAAACAACACACACAAAACACAAAACACCACAAGATGGCCTGGAGGGATGAGGGATGCTGGCTGGCTGTCGGCAACAAGTGGGACCTGACCCGTGCTGCAAGCGTTGTTGCCAGGAGAGAAGAGCCTCTGGCCCTGCTTTGGTTTGCATCAGCTGCTGCTGGAGCCCAGAAAGAGAAAGAGAGAGAAAGAGAGAGAAAGAGAAAGAGATAAAAAGAGAGCGAGAGACAGAGAAAGAGAAAGAGAGAAAGAGAGAGGCGGGAGGCTCTGATCCCAGCCATTTCGACAAGACTCGCTGGTTGTCAAGGAGATCAAAATGGCATCCAACACCGAGTGTGCTCGCCTCTGTGTAGCTACCTTTGTTACTGGATTTGTAGCATGCTGTACCCATGCTCATGTGAAAACCTTTGGCAGAAAACCATAAGGGGAAGATGAATGAATTACAGGACACATAATGCAACCCCAGAGGACTGTACTGATTTACACGTTTGCCCTTGAATTTTTTGATGCAAGGCAGTTTAAAAAGGTACATCAGTTGGTAAGCCTTTTCCATGTCAATGATATTAGACACTGAGAAGTGATCAAAGCCTGCATTAAATCATCTGCTTCACAGTGCAGTTTATGACTGATTATCCCAAATCATGCTTAATCTCAAAACAAACGTTCTGTTTGGTTCCCAAGCGTGCTCCAGAGCCTTCAATAAAATCTCTACTCCTTAATAGGCATCAGAACGACGCGGATACATCATTAAAAACCTACTGTAGAGTTTGCATGATTTAATTAACAGTCTCACATCCTCGAGCCTCCAGAGCAGAGCAAGGCAGAGTTTCACTTTTGAGCTTTTGTTCGCCCGAAATAAGTCAGTGGTGTCACGTTGATTGCCTTTTTCCTTTCTCTCCTTCTCCTTTTTTACCTCGCCTGCGACAATTTGTATTTTGCATCTCCGTCCATGTGCAGTCTGGCGTTTGATCTGAATCAATGCAGGAAACAGTTTGGCATGATGGGGCACAAAATGGCAGCGGCTCGTCCAAATTAGGCCCTGGCGCGGGGCTCGAGCGGACGAGCAGCAGCGGCGGCGATGACACAGGCAATCATTGGTGCCACACTGTAGATTAATTTGAGCTAAAGATGCCGCCAACCGAGACGTCCCCGGAGGCTCTGCGCGCAGAGGGGGACTTTAATATTCATCACAGGCCAGGGCCCAGACAGCACGCAGCATTCACTTCCAGGGCAGAAAGCTGCAGAATATCTTTGTTAAAGGGCGACCCAGCCTATTGACAGATCTCCTTGTAGCCCTCCAACAGCAATTGGACGAGCAATTACGGCGAGTGGCTCTGTCAGAGCAATGCGGCACTCTCAAGCAAAAAATGACGTGTAGAGTGCCAGCCAAACGGCTGTCCCTGTTAGCAAAGTGGCGGGAGAATTTTATACGTCAATGGGAAAAGAGAGAGAGAGAGAGAGAGGGAGGAAGATTGGAAAGAAATGGCACCTTATTGTAGCACACTCATTGTGAGAGCGGTGGACAACTAGCGCTGAAGAGGCTTTGAACAGGGGAGCGTTACTGGACTGAATATTAACTAGTGAAACACACACCACCAGCTGTCATGCTGTGGACGTACGCAACACAGGAGACATGCTTTGCCGTCTCTCTCTCTCTCTCTCCCTCCCTCCCTCCCTCCCTCTCTCTCTCTCTCTCTCTCTCAACACAGGAGGCATGCTTTGCCGTCTCTCTCTCTCTCTCTCTCTCCCTCCCTCTCTCTCTCTCTCTCTCAACACAGGAGGCATGCTTTGCATGCAGAGGTGGTTGGGCTCTTAGAGCCTGTTTAGGGGACTGCTAACTGACACACTTCATCAGTGGCCGTCACCTGACTGGCCAATGCACCTTGCACATTTAAAAGCCATCCGACGTCTCAGCACTACAGATGAAGCGGTCTTCTGGTTTTTTTCCCTCCTCTTCCTCCCATATTTAGAAATTCTGGCTCTAAGAACAGTTTGTCAGTGCCCTCGAAAAAGATGTACGATTTCCATGACAAATGGGGTATCTCTGACAGGATAATTCTTGGTTTGTATTAAAACCACCTACAGGCATGTCAGAAAACGGGAGTTGGCACTGAACTCCTGAAGATGTATAAATATCTCCTTTCTTGGCCAGAATCTGAAGAGCATGGCACATTAAAATCTTGGCTGAACGGTTAAATTGTCAAAAGTAGACCGCTCACTGGGTTTCACTATGCTTTAAAAATGCAGTTCAATATCAATGCCTTTCACCTCGCCGGTCTCGTAATAACTCATGAAATGCACCTTAGCATGAAGTCATATTACTAATGTAACAGTTTAATGAACCACATACAATTATGTTGTCTGCAGTACTGCCTAGGAGTATATAATGTTAATATCGCAGTGCTGTTTTCAAAAGGCATCTTAAGAATTGCATTACAATTCCAGTCCTTTCCCATGATGGGTAATAATCTGAAAAGGATCTCGATCTCGACAAACATGGAAAAACTCTGCCATCTGGCTTCCATGTGTTTTCCACTGTTAATTAACCAGAAGATTACACAATGATGATTTGTCAATATACCTTTCATATGAATAATACTCTCAGAGACTTGCTTGTGCTGTGAGGTCTTAATGTGAATGTGTGTGTGAATATGTGTGTGAATGTGATATGTGTGTGAATGTGTGTGTGAATGTGTGTGTAGCAGCTGGTGCCCCGCTATCAGCAAGGCACTTTTGAGCATGGACACTATGGTGTGTAAAAACTGCTGCGCAGAAAAGCATGTTAGGCAGGAACCTCAGTGAACATGTTCCTCGTATCATCCCCCACCAGGGCCACTACCGACCAGGAGGTCTTCAGCTAAAGCGACCATCTATTAGGAGTCCTTGGGTAGTACCCACGTCCAATACTTGGGTAGATTGTTACCCACTAGGTACAAACACTTAGTTCTACATAATTACTAGGGGTGGGAACTGCCAAAGAGACGCTGATACGATACCATCATGATAAAGTTTCTGTAGCTTAAATTTCAGTTTCTTTACAGTTACTGAGGTAAACAGACATAGGTCTATCTCTGTAGGGATCCTTTACATGTAGTCTCACACTTATAATTATATTATCAGTGGCGGGAAAAAAAGGATTTACTTTGACATGGATGCATACTCCATGGGACTACATTATACAGCATGTTGCAGTTGCCGTTGTTTATCCTTTTTGTCCTTAGTAAAAATGGGAAAATAAGGCCCAGGTTAAAAAAAATCCCAAAGTTTCCCTTTAAATCCTGGCTAGCATTAGTTATTTGCCCGGTAGATTACAACTGTAACATTACCTATAATATCTTTAGCTTGCTAAAGAATATAATGGTACGTTTCGTCATTAATAATAAAACATGTGAAATTTCGGCAGTGGTGCTAATTCAGTAGTGGCGGTACTGCTCAATGACTCGTTAATCATCGAACTCCTTGAAACCAAAGTGTTTCAAAACAGCTGAATTGGCTTCACCTTCCTTGTTGACCAAAGGCTCTCTTTCAGTCATCTTAGCTCGAGCTAATCTAAACATGCCACAGCCTGTCTGAGAGTGAGTCTGGGTCAGGAAAAGGGTCAGATGTATTTATAAAATGAGAGCATCATTAGATACTCTCTGTATTGATTTAACATTGTGCCAAAAGATATCACAACACCACACTATATTAATATTTGCTCCCACCTCTAATAATTACTGTACGGTATCCTCTCTGTAACGGTACATATTATGGTTTGGGGTTAGTTACATACAATAATATGGATGTACATGGTGTTATTTATTGCTTGGGTAAGTAGATGAGGACACTTAATATAAAGTGGGATCGAAAGGGCTTATTCAACTATCTGCTTGAAATAATATCATTATAGGACTTCTCTGATCCTTGTATCTAAAGAAATAGCTGTGTGTGTGAGTGTGGGTGTGTTTGCATGCAAGACACCGGTGAACACCCAGGATGAAATCAAGCTGTCTGTTTAGGAGCAAGACGAAACACCAAAGATACTCATTGGTATTCAACAGAGTGAGGCGTGATACTTCCAAGTGATGCAGCCAAAACTACACGATAAAGATCTGTCAAACGAGCACTCTTTGAAAACCGGCTTGTGAACACTGCATTGTAAAAATGTTAACTACTCCCTCTGAAAACAGGGAATGATTTGTGATGAGGGGGCCAAGAAGAGGCCCCAGGCTTTTCGTCTGTTGCCCTGGCAAAAAAAAGAAGAGATGCAACGCTTGTAAGTTCATTATTTAAGTACAAATCCGTGGGAGACAAGTATTCTAAACTTTGCATCATTTGATGTCTTAACTAACTAAGCCAAGTGTCTTTCATTTCGGGTTAATTCGGTGTGCAAAAGAATCACATCGGTTACTCAGGTAGGATTAGAATCAAAATTGTCATGCATATCTTCAAATGCTGCTTGTCATGGGATGTTTGTCAGAACCAGCTTTAGCTGGGATGCCTTCTGAAGAACCAAGAGCTCACAAGCAAATGGTTACTTCTTTAAATGGAGAAGCCATACCCTTTTAGAAACAAAGATTAATTTATTGCCAGGCAACTGGCGTACTACATCTTCGCATTCTGATTGGCTATAACTGAAATCATTTCTGTAGGCGCTCAACGCTAGCCAATGGTGTAGGTTCTACTTGGTTCAGCAGGTCCCTGTTGATTAGCCGATGTTTTATTAATCAGAGCCAATGGTTTTACTCATTTAACCAAAAGACCTTTGGAAGGAATATAGGAATATAGGAAGTGCTTACTTTGTCCTTTTACCTTGGACTCCACGCTTAGGCTGTGATCTGTATCGGAGCGCCTGTTTAAGAGAAATGGGGGCAGGGGGCCACTTCACAGTTCTATGTTAATAGTCTAGCAAGCAGCGAGTACTACAGTGCGGACCTAGCCCAAATCTCGAGTCAGCAGCTCTATGTTAAGTATCCGACACATATGGGAAGAGCAGCAAGGTCATCGGATGAAGGAAGACTGAAACCTACTCATGCATATCCAATGTAATTCACTGGAGGCTGATGGATCCATTCACTCACGCAACAGTGTGTGTGTCTGTCTGTGTCTGTGTCTGTGCCTTTGTGTGTGTGTGTGTGTGTGTGTGTGTGTGTGTGCGTGTGCGTGTGCGTGTGCGTGTGCGTGTGCGTGTGCGTGTGCGTGTGCGTGTGCGTTTGCGCGTGCGTGTGCGCGTGCATGTAACTGTGCGTGTGTCTGTGTGTGTGTGTGAAAGAGCTGGCGGCCCAGATTTGTTCTCTTGGAATGCTGATTAGAACCAAACTGTGTGACAAGTGAGTGTTCGGTCAAACGCTAAACATCATTTCCATGCCTAATGCAGGGTAAACGCTCCTCCTCTTCCCCTGAGGACATGCCGGGAACAGCAGGGAAATGTGATCTTGTCCGGCCAGCTGCGCCTGTGGTGGACCATCGATCCAGGCCATTGATTATAGTCTGAGGGGCAGAAATGAGCAGAAATGGGGAGAATACCAGCCGAAGGCCAGATGCGGCCGGACACAGACCACAACCAAGGAACCTGACAATTCCATTGAAGGCACAGGCCTCCTGGATGTAACCCCTGAGGCTCGGCATTGTCCTTCAGTGGCTGGCAGTGGTACATTTCAAAGGTTAATTATTTTTGCTGATCGATTATAGGACCAGCCGTTTCAAAGACCAGTGAAAGGTGTCAAAATGAAAAGGCCAAACATCCAAACATTTTGTTCTGCCCATCTCTCTTTTTTATTTGCAGTACAATTTTTCTGTTTTGGTATCCTGTTGTACATGTGTCTTCTTGCACAAATCCAATTATAAGGTTCAAAGTTTGGTATAATTTGTTGGAGACATCAAACTTGGAACTCCTCTGTTTCATTTCCCCTCTGCTCCGTTTCAACTTCCTTTTGTACCCCTTGTTTTTGGGAAAAGAACAGTTTTGTGAGTTACTTGAGGAGAAAGATCTTTAATATACAGTACTTCTCGACCCACAAAAAACAAAAGAAGATAAGGGAACAAAACAACCGTTCATCCTTGTCTGCGACACATTAAAACACTACTTCTTGCTGGCAGCTTGCAAACCAACACCTCCCAACGTTATAAATTCCCTTGTGTTTTTTGTCCCACGTCTTTTTAGAATTTATATCGGAAATAAACTTGAACTGTGGCCATGAAAATGCTTATATCCCTGGCGGTAACGTGGGGCTAACTATTCGCAGCATTGGCCCCAGCGATAAATCACACGTTGCCGGCCCGTTTTGGCCGAAGCATTTTCAGACCCATTTACCACTGATAAAGCCCGCTGCTCCCCCAGGCCTCTGAGGGGCACGGGGTGCGGCGGGCTCATGAATCACACCTCCTTCTCATCACTGACTACTGCCAGATCGCCTCACCTGGATACCTGGCACAGGGGCACGCACGGCTCAAGAGAGGGGGAGAAGAGAGGAGCGGGACAGGGGGCATGGTAGGGGTTTGGGTAGGGGAGATGGAAGAAGGGCAATCTTTAAATCTAAGCCCTCCCCACTCACTAGCCTCACCCTCCTTGCCATCAATAACACCCCTGCTATCCATTATGAATAAGAGTCAGGCTAGCGTGGCATGCTGATTAAGTAAGGCACAGCGTGATCAAGAGCGCAACCTTCTCACCTCGTTCACATCAACACCAACATCAATTAATACCCCCACCCCCACTCACACCCACCACTGCCCTGCATCTGGCAGAGATCCCACTTTAGCTCGCTCTCTTTCTCGATCACACACACACAGAAGCAATGTGACTTTTGTCCTGTGCACACACACGCACACACACACACACACACACACACACACACACACACACACACACACACTGTAGAAATTTCACCTCCACCACAAACACCCGCTTTAAATACTACTTTAAATACTCCAATGCCCAGTAAGGCTGCGTTCACACAACTTATTTTTTTGAAAAAAAGCGCTGCCTTCAGCGCCTTTTGAGCGCCTTTTGAGCGCCTTTTGAGCGCCTTTTGAGCTCTTCAGAATTCATGTATATCATCTGACGTCACAGTCTTTTAAGCACTGCCATATTTGTGTCTGATGCAGACAAATTACGGTCACAACTCACAGAAAGTTCAAAACACTAGGGGATATGTTGTGCTGTTGAATGCGACAACCTAAATAAACAATTGCTAAAGATGTAGGGAATGACTGACCCGTTAAGTGAAATGCAGCACATTGATACAGTCTTAGTAATGGCTGTGTATTATCAAAGCTATAGCTACTATCTTGAGCAAGCTACAGTGCTAGCAGTAATAGCTAGCGAGTTGTTTACGGTCACAACCCACAGACAGTTCAAAATGCCCGGGATATGTTGTGCTGTTGGATGCGACAACCATAGACATACTGTATATATTACTAGATGACTCACGGCGGAGTCTAGAATGTCCGCAGAGGTCGGCCATCTTGCTCGGGGAGGATCGCTCACCTTCACATTGTGTTGGTAGTGATAAATATACTTTTTAAATAACCATAGCTTGCTCAATTTTTAACCGATTTTTAAACGTGTTGGTTTGTTATAAACGTCAGAGATGTAGTTATGACACTGTATACGTATGCATACTTATGTAATGTTCTAAAAAATAGAATAATGATCTAAAAGTAGGTACAATATTTCCCTGACCAGAACGGTTTCCGGGGACAGTCCCCGTTTTTTGGTAGCCTGTCCCCAGCTGGCGCTGCCCCCGGTTTTCACTGTGACCAATAACAGACCCGGAACACAAGTTTAACATTTTAAAAAGGGAGAAAAGAAAACAATAACCAAATGTTAAGTTGCGTAGCCTAGTTATACAGTTGAATAGAGAGGGACAGAGAGAAGAGGAGCCTTGGAACCTTAGCGCATGTGTCAGTTGCAAGCCAGTTTAAAGACCCTCTTATGATCTCATAATGGCCCAATGTAAGTCAATGGGAGGAATTGTATTAGTTTTTCTTTAATATTTTAAAAAGTATAAAGTTTAGAAAAATGAAAAATACATAACATAAGTGTCCTTTACCAGACCTACACAACACATTTTGAATGAAGCACAGAATTCGGTACAAAGAATAATAAGTATAGGAAACGAAGGAATAACAATACAGGGCATTTCATGCACTGTAAGTATTCATAAGTATGCAGTGTCACAACTACATCTCTGACGTTTATAACAAACCAAACCGTTTAAAAATCGGTTGAAAATTGAGCAAGCTATGGTTATTTAAAAAGTACATTTATCACTACCAACACAATGTTACGGTGAGCGATCCTCCCCAAGCAAGATGGCCGACCTCTGCGGACGTTCGACTCCATTGGCCAGCAACGAAAACGAGTCATCTAGTAATATCTATGTCTATGGCGACAACAGTCACCAAAGAAAACCTAGATATACAATTGATACAATCGTGAATAGTTACTGTGTCTTAGCACTCTACTGAGCAAGCTAGAGTGCTTATAGCTAGCAAGCTATTTAGCCCTTCACCCAGGGCTTTGGCTACAACTCTTTAGCCAATATTGGCACTCTTGCCTGCTCAGAAGAGTTTCTGTACGCTTGAAATCTCCGGTTTATGTGGATGGATTATGTACAAGATAAATGTCAATGTCGGGAAAAGAAAGTTGGGGCAGATGCTTTGCAAAAAATAAAGAGGAATTGTTAATCGCTAACAGCTAGTAGCATGCTAACATTAAATAGGTAGCTCAGACACCTCGCAAATCCTCTTAGACGTATTTTTCAGTTACAATAATGTGGTTTTTATATTGTACAATGTCTATTTCTCTGTAACTTTCCAAAAATCTAAGCAAAAAAAAGTAAAACTAAAAACTTGTAGGTTTAAATACGATGATCTACGGAGTTTGGCCGGCCAATTTTTTAAAACTAAGGTCATAGGTTACTAGGGAAGGTACGCGACTACCTACTCTCCTCGTCCTGATGGTCAGCCTTCAAAAAGGCGCTTGACGTCACCCGGCACTTTTCTGAAAAGTTGAGAAAATTGAACTCAAAAAGGCGTCGGAGGTTGCGCGTTTTTAAAAGTTTTTGCCTTTTCCCACAGAGAAAAAAAGAAGTCTAGTGTGAACGCAGCCTAACACAGTAGATGTGGGGAATAGATGCACTTCTGCCCATCTGCCCTTCATCAGGCTGTGTCATAGGAAGAGACTACATTTAATTACAATAAAAGGTGCACCAATTGTTCTATTGACCACAAAGGAGGCTTCAGCATTTTTGAGCAGTCCTCAGCAGTATTGACCAAAGCCCTGACACGGTGACTTCACCCTCTGGTGCATCAGTGCATGTTATTTGTCCAGGACCACTGGGGGCTCGCCAGAACGGCAGAGGGCAGGGCAGCCTGTGGGATGGGAACACGTCCAGACCCACACTAACGCCATACCATGCGAGTCAATCTGCACGCACAAACACACACACAAACACACACACACACACACACACACACACACAAACACAAACACACACCCATGCGAGTCAATCTGGACACACACACACACACACACACACACACACACACACACACACACACACACACACACAAACACAAACCCAAACACAAACACAAGGACACAGTGATGCCACAAGCAGCAAGATGATGGGAGTGAACTCAACAGTCGTCAACACACCAGTGTTCAATGGACCCAGTCAAGAGTGGCTTTATTTAGAAATGGCAATGGTTTACTTTTTCACATCTGACTAAACGCATTTCAAAATCAGAACAGTGCTATTCTTACATGACTGCTCGCTCCTGTTTTGCACACATATCAAAATCTATGCAGAAATATATTTTTCTTCCCCCCAAAATGCTTAAATTAAGCGAATTAAGCTCAAAGTAGATGTCCCACCGCAGTCGCGCTGCCGATGGTATCCCTCAGGCGTAATGAGCGGTTTGATTCCTTAAGAGTGTTTCAGATCCACTGACGCAGCCCACTGGGGTATTCATTTCAGGGATGCTCTGGAAAATATGATCTGCATGATGAATAGCATCGTCTTTTCTCTCATTCTTTATGTTTTTTTTATATATTTTTTAAACTCAATGGCTACAAGAGGAGCCGTTTATCACCACACAAACAGCTCATTTGCTCACTAGAGAGCCTTCCTCAAATATTGAATGGCGTGATTTTCTCTCTTAATCCCGCAGATGACGCAAACAACAACAGTAATGGCAAATAAATAAATAAATAAATCAACACCGCTGCTTTCTTCAAAAAACACTTCAGCCACTTCTGGTCTAAATGTATCAGTAATGTATTTATTTATCGGTGTCCTTCACAACGCATTTCCAGAGCTGTGGCCCCACTGCATCCGGGCTCATCTGGCGAGGCGAGGTGAGGCTCTTGTACACTGACACAGGCATGATGGAATATTTTATTAAGCCGCAATGCTGTGATATATACACTTGAGTTTCAATCTCCAGAGCATGTCAAGGCCCGTGATAGACCACTCTGTCCTGCATCCTCTATTGCGCTGGTCACACCTCAGCACCTATCTCTGTCCTGTCACAGTGCGGCACCATAAAGCTCCCATATAAAAGAGAAAAAAAACACTAACAGGAGCACATCTGGTTACCTGCAGGTTTGCCTTTAACCACTTGCACAGCTAACACACATAAACATGAGTCTGGCATACCCAGTAGGCATCAATAGGTTCACACTTAAAGGTCTACATTACATGAGAGTACTGAGCAGCAACCAGAAATGACCTTGTAGAAGACGGAGGGACGGGTGGGGTGAGGGGTTGTTTGGTGGATGGAGCATTTAAACAAATGGATTAATGGCCAGTGTGAGTCATCTGATTCTCATTTGCCTTCAGACAATCTAATCATGGTAATGGCAGTGCAGGCCATCAGCGAGCCGGACAGGATGCTTCTGAATGGGTACTGGCAGGAAAGCGACTCAAAAATCAAAACAACATTTCTCAAGGGGGCCGTGGACTGGAGGGGGTGGGTGGTTAACAGACACTGATGGCATTGGAGAGTCATTAGCAGTTGTGTGAGTGTTGGGGTTGTCGTGGCGACGCATTCTCCAACTGTTTTACTCAGGTCTCTGGAATGCAGGGAACTGAGTGAAATCCCTCACCAATCACCAAAAGGCTAACAGCAATAACAGCAGCAAGTGTTGTAAATGTCCCACCCACATAAACACACAAACGAATACAAATACAGATCTACGGAGCTACACAAACGTTGAGGAATCGACAACCTAGATGGCTTTTATCTTTGGTATCTTCAGTCTGGTACATTATCAGATATGCCATCCCTCAACACCATAACACAGGGATGTGTGTGTGTGTGCGTGCGTGCGTGCGTGCGTGCGTGTGTGTGTGTGTGTGTGTGTGTGTGTGTGTGTGTGTGTGTGTGTGTATGTGTGTATGTGTGTTTGTGTGTGTGTGAGAGAGAGTTTCTCGTCAGATAAAAGGGCCCTCTGTGTAAGACAAACTGTTCTTTATTCTGCTTAAATATACTCAATCTCCTTTCGAATTTCGAGGGAATGGGGAGTGATATCACGTCCGTGCTTGGTGCCTGGGAAGAGGCAACACTGCATGTCAACACTGCATCGCCTAATGAATGATGCAGCCTTGCATCCATGTGCATTCAAGTCTAGACAAGTGCTTTTATTTCGATAGCCCTGACACCTTCACTCTTGGACAATCATTGCCAAAGAGAAATGGCAAATGGGTCTGGCATAAAAAGAGGAACTCGGTAAATGATCATCAAGACAGGAAGCAAGAGCAAAGGGTCCGTTTCCTTTTTTTTGATGGTGAATTCCGAACCTGACCCATCCGCCTTGTTGGTGGCTGACTTTAAGAGAGTTGTCATCTAAATGCACATCAATGTGAAATTAAGCAGAAAATGGCAAATCGAGTCAGCGGTGCGTTTTTAACAGTTTCTCTCATGGATGCTAATTGACTACGGTCTCCAAGGAAGTACATCAATTACTCCTCTGTCTGGCTCTCATAAACAAGTGTTGCACAAGTGTGTTGGTAATATAGGGTTTTATTTTTTTCTCTTCGCCTAAAAGATTTTGTGATGTTTTTTGTTTAACATGCTCTCCTTGCCTACATGATTGGGCAAATGAAACGTGCCACTGATATTTCCAGTGAAATGGAGGACAACCGATTTTAATCCACTTATATAATAAAAGCCTCAGCACGAGCATGTAGGCTAAGGAGCATTAGCATTTAGACCCCTAGCATTTAGACCCCTAGCTTTTAGACCCCTAGCACTTAGATCCCTAGCATTTAGATCCCTAGCATTTAGACCCCTAGCATTTAGATCAAACCAAAATAAAATTCAGTTCTTCCTTAGTGATTGGTAGCCACATGATGTGAAAAGTGGGACTATCCCTTAAAGTCAGAGAGGTTTCTATGGTAGTGACAAAATGGCAGCGGATTTCAAGCGTTGTTGTGAGGCTTGAGGAACACCTGCCTAGCCAAAGCTGTGAAGAAAAACGACATCCTTCTTCATACAGCCAAACTGAAAGGATACAAAGCAAAACAAAACAAAAAACCTCACATTTGCTTTTTTATGAAAGGGAACACGCAAGAGAAGCAGAATTAGCCTTTTCAGCAAACAGGTAGACATAGCTGCTCTGCTGGGTCTGACGAGAGCCAGTCATCCTCACTGACGTCTCATTAATTGATGATATGCGGTGACAGGGAGCGCTGGCACAATGAGGTGAACGCAATAACAGAAGAAAACACACACACACACACACATGTCTGCCACCAAGGTAGCCCAGCTCCATGTAACTTTTTAAAAAGTGATGCAGGGGAATGTGGGAGAGGGAATTCAAATGCATCAACAACCCGTCATCACACACACACACACACACACACACACACACACACACACACACACACACACACACACACACACACCCATCTACATTAGGTAAAACAATCCTGTCGGTTGAGCATTGCCAGTCTTTGGTGTCTCTCAGCACCTGATCAAAAGAGCCTGCACCGCTTCAAGACGCAAACGGCACGCTTGTGTTAACATTTTAATGTCATGCTGAAAAAACTACAAAGTGCCGCCCCTCTTCCGTGAGCTGACAGTATTCACTTCAAAGTGCTGAAATCACCTTAACAGGTAGGATCGCTAGCAAGGCAAAAATCCACTTACACACCGAAAATGTTCATCAGACAGGAGGATAATCAGCTCCCCTGTGATGGAAACATCTTTATATGTCGACAGGCCATACCTAAACAGAGTCAGTGGGAATGCAAACATGTCAATGATCCAAGAACACTTCATTAAAAAATAAGAATAAAGGGGGGGAAAAAATAGAGAAAATAAACCTCACTGCGAAAAAAACAATTTCTTGCTGCAAGGCAGCAATGACTGTGACGGGTAACAGAGTTCTTTCATGCACACCTACAGGTGGGCTCTACATTTGACAATATGACCATGGCTTTATCATCAGGGACTAACGACAGCCGGGATGACTAGCAACATAGCGGCTGCTGCTCGGGTCGGATAATAACCCAATTACTCTTGGTAATTCTCAAATAATGCCTTGTACGCTTGAGGCATACTTTATTTTTAGCCGGATCTCTGGGGTCCAAGTATTTGCAGATACCTCAGCTGGCTTACAGTCTGCAAAAGACGGTGCTTTTACCCAATGAGGGTATCTTACAGCTTGTGGCCGAAACGATGGAGTCTGCCTCTTGATCTATGGCAGGATGAAACAACAACACTGCCAGCCATACGCTAGTCGAACAAACAAACAATGGCCACAGTGATTGAAAACCCTGGCTACTCCGCTCTCTATATGTTGTTCTTTTGTGGGAACAAAATGAGAACACCTCGACTGTTCGACTGATAGTTCAATCAGCAGATGTACAACACAATGGCTGGCCAGTGATATAATGTGGATTCCGGTCTCTTCCTGGCAAACACAGGACAAGCACTGTAGTCTGTGTTTTAAATGACTAAGAGATAACAACAACAAAACAAGTCTCCCATTTCTCTGTTCATTTATCACCAAAAATGCTGGGATTTGCATTTGTTTTTGCCATAATAAGCTCAAATATTACTCTCGACTTAAATGGGATATCACAGTGTGACATCGACTTCCCTCAGACCTTTTAGTAGTCGCCCTGATGGACAGAAGTACATCACCACCACCACAAGGGGTAATCACAGTATGGCAATAACAGTGCTACTGCAATGGCCCAGCAGTAAAAAAGGACATTTACAGACTGATGTCCCACTTGGCACTGTCTATTTGCACTTGGCAAAAACAAAAGTTAGATGTCATAAGGGGCGGTTAATGCGCAGAGGGCACTGTGGCATTACCATCTCCCAGAACTACTACTGGTTTCCCATTACACAACTACGGGGCTCTCTTGAACAAGTAATCACCAAGGGTTCTCATAAAAACAAAACAAGAAAATAATGCCCACAGCTCTGTCCACCATCATCAAGAGGAGTTTTCCCCCCAAGGCCTCAAATACACAGAAAATTGGTCAGAATTATTATTTATTTATTTTCTTAAACTTAACCGAGCCCATAAATTAAATGGAGCAAATCATTGGCTCACCAATGAACCCAACCTTGGTGACGACGGCCCAAGGCCTGTTATGTAAACACACAGTGGAGACAGCAGGCCTAGATAACAGGAAACCTCAGGAGTTTGAGTCAACATGGTGGCATCTGTCACTGCCAAAAGAAAGACCAACAGGTGCTATTTTCATGGAATATTTGCAAACCAGCAGGACGCATGACACTAGAGGAGGACACTGGGAAAGGCGAAGTCAGGAAAACTTCAAGATACAGTCCACCCAAAACACAATGTGTTTGTCAGCACAGCACAAATTGTCTTAATCACTGAAAGGCCATTGACCAGAAACAAACGGCTACCACTCACTTTCACACGTTTCTAAAAGAAATACACATTAGTGAATGAGACTCTGTAAACCGTTATATATATAATGTATCATACAGCAGCTCTATTATATTTTGCTGAACTAGCCCCTTTAACATTATGTTTAAACATTAGGGGACGTCATTGCAAACATGATTGATAAGCAGCTGGCACAGCACCAGGAGTGATTTGCTTCCCAATTGACCACTATGCTGACGCATTCATAAATCTCTCCGTCAGTAATGTGGCTGGAGCCTTAATAATCCAGCCTATGGCAACTCTAAAAAACATGTTATTATTTACATAAGCGCCATAAAGTTGCTGTCCTAAACAATTTGATGTGTTTACTTCCTGTCACATTAAATTCAAACCATCCTAGTGATCCTGCAGGCCATCGTGGCTTAGTCTAAATGCATTTAATTTATTTTCATTTAAGAGCTCAAATATTATCAATAGTTTTGTGCATAATGAGGGCTTTATTGGCAGACAAGGTCAAAATACTGTATTGGATGGCACAGAAAAGAGATGCAGGTAGTAGAGGTTAGATGGAAAAAAAAGTTTGTTTTATACATTTATTTTTATTGGTTGTTAAAATCACACAAATATACAGTACTTTAATCCTCCAGAAGTGTATGTTTTAAAAGAGGATTATGGATATTCCATTCTACCTATAGTATCCTAATGTGGTCTTCAACATGGGTTGGGTGTTCAAAATCTCAATGGAGGACAGATTTATTTTATTCTCTTCACAAATATTAGAGTATCGTTCTGGCACACTTATTTACTTAAGGATTGATATTTTGTGCTATTCACAAAAAGTATAGTAGTCCATACACTCGCTGGGTAGTGAAAGTTGAAATATGTGATAATTTTGTTCACAGAATTGCATGGGAAGATTCAAGAGGGATGAATTGAGTTGTAATCTATTTCCTTTGGTTATATATGAGAGAAATGTATTGTGTATTGCAGAATAAAACTGCAATACTTACTATATCGTGAATATAAAGAATCGCAAGAATATCATATCATAGCCCAAATATTGTGATAGAATCGTATCACTGCCTCTATGGCGATTCCCACTCCTAGTAGGCAGTAAGCAGTGTTGAGCTTGCCATATCTAGATATCCAAGTTAATACCCTACACAGGCTATGAAGGCTTGAAGCTTTTGATATCCGAGAGACTAGATCAGGGGTCTTCAACAGGGGGTCCGCGACCCCCAGGGGGTCCGCAGAGGTACTGCAGGGGGGTCGCGAAATCTTTGGTTGATAAGACAATTTTTTTTAATATTTAAAAAAAAAAAAAAAAATTCAACCAATTTTTTTTCCCACAAATTTAAATGTCTTCCGAATCAGAATTGTATTCATTCCCTTTAAATTTACATTAACATGAATCCAACATATTGTAGTGAACGTATAAATTGATCGAGAAGACGTTATCTTTCAGTCAAATCGACACATTCAGCTACCCACAGGAGCTCTCAAGCTGGGCACCGGTTCACTCACAGCACCTTTCATGCAAATACGACAGCACAGGCACTAGCCAATCAGATCGCGTTTCTGCCCAAGTCTAAAGAGCTCGAAGATCAAAAATAAAAGATGGCGGACCAAACTCCATAGCTGGTCTTGTTTGTACCTATAAATTGTTAGTTTGACATTGTTTTGCTTAGATTTAAAAAAAATAAATAAAGCGAAATAGACACTGTGCAAGGTCAAAAAACGTTAATTGTAACTGAAAAATAGTTAGAAAAAGTTGTTATTAATTGAGAGCTCAGAGTTGTTTGCAAGATGTATGTTTATAAATGGCAGTGGCACAGCCACCCTGTACCTTTCATGTTGTTAAATGTTAAATTAAATTAAATTCAATGTTAAAAAATGTTAAATTCAATTCAATGTTGTATTTTTTAGGTTAAATTCAATGTTAAAAAATTAAAATGTTAATGAATATATTAACCTTTGTATTATTTGAATAGCTTAGTATTAAATACACAATAACAGGGTAGCTATGTTTATTTGGCACTAGGCCAAGTATTACAAACAAAATTTTATGCAATTTATATAGTAGGGGGTCCCTGCTCATCTCGCCATCAGTTTGGGGGTCCCTGGCCTGAAAAACGTTGAAGACCCCTGGACTAGATCAAAGGAGGGCCATCCATACAACAATGGTGAAAACAGAGTTTTGGCCTATACACACGACAACTGCGTTTTCAGGGCCTGAAAAAGGTCAACTTTTGAAAACTTCTCCCAAAAGTGGAATCTTTTGAAAATGCCACTCTTACGTTGCCTATAGACACAAGCCCAATTGTATCCAACTACATTTCACTCTCCTGGAAAGAAGGCACAGGGGAGCGCGGGATTATGGGAAAACAGTGTAAGGCATCAGGGTCCACGAGAGCCTTACTGAGGAAAGACTTTCACCGGTCACCACCGCTTGTCACACTCCTGCCTAACACACTTTCTGGAAAACTGGGGCACACTTAATGAGCACGGTCACGGTGAGTCCGAAGGACAGGACTCCACGGCAGGCAAGCAGCTGACTGAGGTGGATCAGCGAGCAGCGCTGGCCAGACCTGTTCCCCCATCATCTGTCGTCAGCTATCAGCTATGTGTGAGCAAGATGGCCTGAGCCAAAGAAAATAACACCCCCCCCCCACACACACACACACACACACACACACACACAAACAGCAGATGCCTCGTCCCTCTGTGCTCACTGTGCAACAGCTATTTACGCAAATTGTGAATTCAGTGCATTTGCTGCGTCCTCCCCCTTAACACACACACACACACACACACATTTACACAAAGTGTGAATTGAATGCATTTGCTGCCTCCTCCCCCATGACAAACAGACCTCTCTCTCTCTCTTTGCTCTCTCATTACTGAAAATTGTCCTACAACATTTGCATGTCAGGCACAAACCCCTTTAAAATAGTTTTTAAAACAAAACCAACTACAACCAAAAACAACAACAACAACCACCCTTCTCTCACTTGAGTGGCACCTAAATGTCATCGCATCTCAACCCAAACACCCCCACCACAGAGAGTGCTTCACCTCCGCTGTGCTGGGTGCTTCATCTCATTAGTACAGCGGGGGCTACCTGCTGCGGCAACTGGCCAGGGTGGTGCAAATACATAGATAAATAAATAATTACGAGCAAAAAAAACACACACACAAACCCTCCCCTTTAATATGTTTACGCTACCACTCATCCCTGAAATTACAGATAATTTACCGATGTGGAGAGCATGAGTGAGCACAGGCAGAGATAGAGATGGAAAGAGAGAGCGAGAGGGGTAGAGAGAGGGGGGAGTAGAGAGAGAGGGGTAGAGAGAGAGAGAGAGAGAGGTAAAGAGAGGGGGTAAAGAGAGAGGTAGAGAGAGAGAGGGAGGGGTAGAGAGAGGGAGGGGTAGAGAGAGAGAGAGAGGGGTAGAGAGAGGGGGGAGTAGAGAGTGGAGGGTTCACTCCATAGAAAAGCCAAGGCAGAGTGGCGCGATAGGTAGAGATGGAGAGTGGATGGATGCAACAGTACTAATTACCAGAGGCAGCATTTTGCTTTCTGTTTAATACCGAGGGCCCAGAAATTAATTTGCAGAGGGCAGAGGCAAAAAACAGCTGCCCTGTCATGAGTCAGTACTGACCCTCTGGTATCACTTCAGGGCAAAAAATAAATAAATAAACACACACACAAACATAGTGGCACAGCACCAGGCTCCCGCCGACACGTCCGTGGGCACACACACACACACACACACACACACACACACACACACACACACACACACACACACGTCCGTAGGCATACCCACTGCACCACAACACTTGCAATACAGTCTGGCTGCCCTCTGGCTGCATATTAAAAATCTAGCGAGGACAGGGAGCAATTTATGCTTCTGTTGAACACATCAGACACATCAGTGGAAATAAATCACGTTACATTAAATAAATGACGTTAACGTTGAAGAAGAACATAATGCATTAAACACATTTTGCAGTTAAATGATTTTCTATGTGCCCTTTGTATGCAAGGTCAAAGAACGGTGAAAAATACTGAAGTTATGCACAACAGTAAGACATTTAATGCAAAAAAGCTTACAGAGCCCCCCGTCTAATTGTTTTAGCAAGACTGGTATGCCGTCCTCCTTAGCACCACTGCAACGATTAGTAAGAGGCAAAACTCTCATCATTAGTGCTAAATGACGCAAAAGGAAGTCATTTGTCACAGCATTTTCCGAGCATTTAAGTGCGGAGCTGAAGTTGGTCGGTGCGCAAAGGCTGCCACCCATTCCGCACCCGCAGCTCTCATAATGGTAGACAAGTGTTTAGGTTTTCTTTTCTTTTTTAACAACGGCCCTGAGCCATGTCATGGTATGGCAAGACTACAGTCGAACAACATACATGCAGACAAATCAGTTCGTCACTGCCGATTTCCACATTCCTTTTCATCGAATTTACTGATATGTCTGTCCAACGCCTCTGGGCACAGCATAAAACTCATTGCCGGTTGCTGGTACTAGGCGACGCAATACAGGCAAGCTTCCACTCAAATGAAAAACGAAATGCACGCCAAATAAGTATAGTTTCAGTATGCACGCAATGTCGTGTGTTTCAATGTCGAGAGAGGTTGGCATGTGAACGCGTTCTGTAATTCCTAAATAGATGCGTTACGCATGCAAAATACACAGGGAACGAGTGTAAACGAATGCGCCAAAATTGGATATCACAAACCCAATTTGGTCCCTCAGAACTAAAAACATCATAACGAGCTTCCTTCAAAGCTGCTATTTAGCTTGGAAAGCAAATGGCGGAAAGTCCGGGGGAAAGTAGCCAATTATTTCTTTCCAGTAGCTTAATGCATGTATGGTATATAGCGGATCGTGTTAAAGTCAAAGGGCTTTTTGCAGACTCGATATAAACAAAATAGGCGAGGCGTCTCATTCCGGTCGCACATCACTGGACATGTTAACATATGGGAAGCGTTAGACAACTACACGATGGACGCTGCATATTCCATTCGTGTTTACTCAAGTCCGTAATAACTGATCATTATCTCAATGATTTTAACTCTGGCCTTGTAGGCTGACACACTCTTCGCAAAAGAGAAATGATTAAAAAAATTCTACATATGGAAATGTACCCCGAACAATACGTTTAAAAACACTGAATTCACAGTAGTCAACAATAAAACATAATTCGATGATGGGTCATTCACGTTCTAGGTTATGCCACAGTCATCCTGATTTCAAGCATCGCCATGCAATTAACAACCATTAGGCTGTGTCTGATCACGTAGCATTTCTATTTGGAAATGCACAGAGAAGTTATCTTATCACTGATGTGTTGTTGTACTTGAAAAGTTGTCTGAATCAGGCACAGGGACATGAGACAACGTTGGGTGTTTAACAATGTATCACGGCATTTCTCTGTGGTGTAGGCTACCCGTCAATCTTCTTTTTCATACTGAAATTATCATGTCTTATGCCCAGTTCAATGTAACAGGTTCCAGTACACGGACTGACTGACAGGAGATGCCTTGGTCCTGGTATTTGGCCATGAGGCGTGTACATAGCCGTATCGATCTCGGACAAGCTGTGAATCGATGCACACTGGTCTGTAGAAAGCTTATGGTGGGACATAAAACAATACGTCTTCACAAAATTGATATCGGAACTGGAAAGAAAACAATCGCATGCATTTGGTACTTATAACGGTCCACAATTCTACACGAGAACAGCAACCATTTCAACTTACGCTCCACCAAAATGTTGGTAACAAGAAAGCGAATAACATCATTGAAAGCATAAGAAAACTCACTGTCTTTGGTTTCCTCGGTCGTTTTCATATTCTTGGGTGAACAGAAACCTCTTCGCGTTCCCGGTCGACTTGAAAGAGAAATAATATCCCTTCCCCTCAGTTCAAGAAACCTTGTGCGATTCCGAAGGTTTAAAATCGGCGTCCTTTAAAGCCTTCTCGCACCCACCGTAATTCGTGTATATTCCTTATGGTGCTTTGAAGCAAAACAGTCCAAAGCGCGATTTGTATCGTTGATAAGAGTCTTTAAAATGTATATTCTCCCCGAGTTGAAGCGGCGTGTTTCCGAGTTTTCCTCATTCAGTCTTTCGCCCTCTGTCCCCCGCGCTGTGACAGGTTCTTTTCTCTCGCGCGCTCTCAGTCAGTCACGGTCTCGCTCTCGCTCGCTCCCTTTGGCTCACAGGTTGTTCGCTGACATTCTCGGGCTCTCTCGTATTCCATCGGTTATTTACGGAATTTCTATGAATAATTTGTGATTCTCATCGTCACCAACTCAATGAAATCAAAGTTTATCTAAATACCATAACATACATGTAATACCATTGTAAGACTTGCTCTTTAATTGATCCCACCCCAAAAAAGTATAAATGTTAATTGTGATCAGTTTCAAACAAACTTGTAGGCTTTAGACCAGAATAAACAGGTGAACGTTATTAAAGGCACCCAGTGCAACTTTATATAAACATTCAATGAAAAATAAACATTCAATTTCTAGTCTTTTTTACACGAAATAAGTTTCAATAACTCCATACCATTACATATCGACATTCAAGGAGCAAAGATGAGACGTCGTTGTGTGGTGAGAACTGATAGAAAATCGTAAACAACAACAATCGCCGGTGGGGAGAGGCCATTTTTCCATTGACTGGAATCCTGCTTTATTTATTGTAGGTTACAAAAAATAAAGAAAATGCCGGCGATTGTTGTTGTTATCGATTTTCTATCAGTTCTCACCACACAACGATGTCTCATCTTTGCTCCTTGAATGTCGATATGTAATGGTATGGAGTTATTGAAACTTACTACGTGTAAAAAAGACTAGAAATTGAATGTTTACGTTTAAGCCTCGAAAGTTGCACTGGGTGCCTTTAATATCACCAACTTGATTAATATTTTAAAAACAAATGCCCAAATCTGTGTAAGTATGGAACTAAGCAGTATTCAGTTTACCCAAATTATTTATAGCATATTAAGTCAAATGCAGTGCAGTTAATGGAACAGTGTTAAAATTAGTGTAGAAATAAATTATTTACTCTTTCAGATCCCTTTTTTGGACCTATGAAATGCATCTTAGTACTAAAAAGTTAATAACAATGTTATACTAATAACTACTAAAAAGATGATTAGACACTTTACATCTGTCAGAGTTACTGACTATTAAACACAACACTCTGTAACATTTACTGGTGATGTGTAGCGGTTCAGATCATGTAACAGATCATAATATCAGGGAGTGCTTAACTTTGAGTTGTTTATGACTTTTTCTCTTTTTGTGTATACATAGCGGAATCATCTTGGCATGCCTGAGTTGAACTGTGAACTCAGATCACAACTGTTCCTGAAGCCACTTCAGAAACAACTTATGACTCGTTGTCATTGACGATGGTTGGGGCCATGTGGGGGAGGGGGGGAGCTTTTTTCAAAACTTGAATCACTGTTTTAGGTGTGATATCATGCTAGTATTTTGGACCATGTCAGGGTTGAACCAAAGGAAATTAATACATTTATTCATTTTAACCATTTAGGTGGGTTTTTAGAAAATTCGGCATTTACAGCGTAATGGTCAATTGGAAAGACAAAAAACTGGTCAATCGGCTGACATAAGGATGACACAATCTCATGCAATCAATTTCAATCTCTGATGAACTCACTGCATTCAGAAGAAAAAAGTCAATTTTGTCAAGACTGATGTTAAACCATGACTGTGGATACACAAACACACGTCAGAAAACACATCGGACAGCTATTTTAGGTTCTCCTCATCCAAACATTGACCTGTCTACACTGTCACTTACTGAGTAACAAGTTATGCATGTCCTCAAAAACAGATTAGCTTATCCAATCAAGTGTGAAAAATGCATAAGCTAATTATATTTAAGATAAGTTAATTGAAGGCAAATAGGCTGAGGACATTTGCTTGTCAATCTGTTTTTCTTTTTCCTCTTGACTAAAAACATCTGTTGATTACATAGTGTTTACAACGCTGGCTGTTGACACATGCATGTAGACATTGGGACGCGTATGAAGGGTATGTCATACACACACACACCCCCCCCCCCCCTCCCCCTCTCCCTCCCCCTCTCAAGCTGTGACACTGCCTCAGTGATCCACGTGATCGAATGGCTGGACCTCTGCACTTAAAGACCTCTCCTTAAAGCGCTGAGTGCTCTCCACCCATTAGTGCTGAGCAGATGTGTCTACAATCTAGACATTCTTCAGGAGAAGGTTTACAAGGTCTCGCTTGTGTGCATACTGTGATTTAAATTTCAGCATGTTAAAGAGGCTTGCTGATATATTTGAAATACTAATAAGTTGCTTCTGTAGTGTATTGTCAATTGAGATGACTCTTAATAGTGTTTTATAGTATTCCTTAAATGTAAAAAAAAAAAAATATCACACAGGGGTGTGTACTGGGCATGCATCTAGTTTGACGTATTGCACTCTGTAGCTATCTCACTTGTCTGTAAAAGGTTTCAGGTTCAGCGGACAGGAAATGCAACCCAAGAGATGAGAGGGTGTCAAGGATCCCAACCCACTTTCAAAGGCTATTCACAGGCCTACGTCAACCTACCAAGGGACAGTGACAGATGCCCATGCAAGTGCATCCATTAAAATGTACTTTCAGGCTGAACTATCATTCGAGTAAATAGCACAAACATTAATATGTGGCATTAGAAAAATAAGCTGAATCAGCACAAAAGAAAACAGTTTGTTTTGTCACTGCTTTTTCTGCAGGATATTATGGCTCAGTAAAACAATTAAACATTTCCTTTTGAAAGAGAATAGAATTTGCATACTGTTTAATATCCCCTTTGTATTATCATGGGCATGCTAACTAAGTAGCGCAGCTCTGGCATCTGTGCCACCATCCGTATTTTAGTGGGCTCTATGTGTACGGTATGATTAGTCAACTCAGACAGGGCAACAATTGTTACTCAATGTGATTTTAATGGCCTGCCCTTATATGGGAGTGCTGAAAAATTACATAGCAATTACCTTTTTTTTTTTTTAAGCTGGGCGGCTATTTCTGACCATGGCCCTTCGAGACGACTCAATAATGGGAGGTAGAACATCCAAAACTGGGATAGAGGTTTGCTTGTGGGTTGTGCTCTGTCAGGCTTAAAAATGAAGTGGCGGAGGAGGAGAGGAATATCCTGTTTGCCGAGGTGAACCCAGATTACTCCTTGGAAATGTACAAATTCAGTGTTTCGCAATAAAACAGCTCCATTTGATCTTTTGAAAGGTCCTTGTGTGGGGAGCAACAGCAGAAACTAAATGAAGTAAAGCTGCACAGGAGATGGATAGCTCTCATGAGCTGACAAAAAGAAAGAGGATTTTGGTGCCAAATACACAAAATCCTCTTACTGTATCAAGACAGAGCAAGGGAGAGGAAAGACACAAAGCAGTAAATATTTAGTTTGCACATTGCATACTGTTGTGTCATATGCTAATTGAAATGAAACACAAACACAGGCATGTGTTTATGTTGCATTTTAATTAGCATAATCACTGCAAAATAAGATTCATTAAATGCTGGCTCTGTGCTTACAGTGAACACCCACGCACACGGAGAGATCCTCACTGGATATGCTGCAAGTGTTCCCAACCAAGACACGCTCCACCGCTGTGCGTTAAGAGTGCTGCGAATACTGTGTCAGAGCTCTAGAATACCAAGACACGGACTGCACACAGTTTTTCCGTTGTATTAGCTTAGCTGCATAAATGCTTTATTTGTCTTTCACCCAAACGTTTATGGAAATCAATAAAAAGATGATCATTAAAAAAAAAAATCCTAATATTACTTCCTGTTATTTATACTCATTTAAGTAGACATGGCTTTCTCGTCTGACCCTTCATCTGTTTTGGGACAGACATAACGTCACATTTTGTTGACCCCCTCCACTCTAATATGGATGGATAGAATCAGAGCTGTAATGGCTTTGGAGGTCTGTGCAGATGGCTACAGACACAAAGGGCCAAACAGCATGGGCCTTCATGGCCCCCCATTTTCTGGGCCCCAGAGGGACGTCACTTTCCCTTTTTTCCGCCAGCTCTTGCCCCTTTACAAACTGTAGGGCAAGCTCCTCAATCACTTTATACCTGTGCACAAAGACTGGGTCAGGCCAACAATTCAATTAAAACGGGTGACACACCCACTAATCACATCACTGGAAGCCTCACATTTCATTAGCAGCTTACCCTACCCCCTTGAAAGCATTTCCCCCCCCCCTCTCACTCAAGAGGATGTTGCCTTCCCCCTCATTCCAATCTGTTGATTTAATTAAGCGGGATAACAGCGGGCTCAGAACTCCTTTGTTTTTTCCTGTGGTCTGTCAAATGCAGGACTGGTCTGTGACAATGCAAGTGTACTGTCCTGGCTGCCAATTGCGCAACAGTGGAGAGCGTAGCATTAGGTGCTTCAAGACTGCTGGCCATGCCATTGTTGTGTGATTACTGGTGTCCTCCCAGTACACTTTCCCCAATCCTCACAGGCTGCGGTAGCTGCCATGGCATCTTCTTGACTTGCTTGTGCTGCGGCTGGTTTCGTGGATAAGAAAATGGATACAATACTAATTTGTCCGAGCAACCAGCCAGAAGATAAGGCTGTCGTATTTAAAATGACAATAATCCCAAACTGGAGAGACAGAAATTAATTTAGAAGTTTAGTAAGTGGTTTACGTTAGACTTGACTTTCTTAGTAAGAAGGGGTCATGTTTTTTTGACAGATGTGGTGTCCTCAGTGAATGAGTACATTTGTTAAGTGTGGAAATGTATTCAGGAATCCTTAAATGATCTTTAGTTGATTAGCAGTCCCAAATCACTGGCAGAATGCAATGATTGTTCTCTATTCCTTCACTAATTCTCAACGAGACATTGAAGAACATTATATTTTGAATGAAAAGGCTCTGAATTAAGACATCAAATTCTTTCAGTGTTTTTGAACGGCTTGAGCCTTTTGTTTCCTTTGTGAGTGAGAAAGAAAAGGCTGGGAGGGGGGAAGGGAGAGCCCAGGACTAACAAGCCTCTCTCTCTCTCAGTCATGAATCATTCGCAAGTGCTCTAAAGACAGTGACCAACGCAGTCACCAAAACCAATTTCGTTTGTGTCTGTTCAAAACTGAGGGGCTGTCAGACACCACACTTAAGGGATGACTGACAGATGCCTCATCAGATGAAAGAGGTCTGCAGGATCCAGTAATATAACAAACTTGCCCTGACCTCTCTAATACTCAAAAAAACATGAAGAGGCCTTTCGTTATGCTAAGTGACCTCAAGAACTATGTAGCCTTCTTAATGCTAATTAAACGATAACTACAATGTGGAAGTTGTCATGAGACGTTTTTGGGTGAGGGATAGGTTCTAGTTACATGTGATATTTTGGTTTGTACGCGCCTAAAGGCCGATTTATGGTCAGAGGCGCAAGCGCAAGAGGCCCTTGTGCGCCCTTTGCGCGCCCTTTGCGCACCCTTTGCGCGCCCTTTGCGCGTCTTTTCACGTTTTGCGTGCGTCGGCCCCTTTTTCTAGACTTGCGCCATTTTACGCAAGCCTATTGTTCTGGCGGTGAATTGCTTGCGCTTACGTACTTACGTGCTTACGCGGTGCGTCTGAAACTGAGCATATATCGGCCTTTAGTCAGAGTCTACAGTCAGGACACAAGCTTGAGGAGAAAACACAACTCAGCCTGAGTTGTCACGGAAATCTTGGCACTGTTCAATAATGTTGACCCTTTCAAGGCCGTGCTGTCATAGTTACCTTTTCAGACGCAGCACATAAAACCCCTCAGTATTCAGGCCAGGGCGTACAGCACACATGCAGTGCATTTGATCTAATAAAGTACCGGCACGTCTGACTCCTCTCTTTCAGACGGATGCCACTTCAGATTTCAGATCTAAGGATACTGATGGCATCAACATCTCCTGTGATGAATAGTCGTAGTTTAAGTGAACATGAGGGAATCAGAAAAAAAAGCTCTGAATTGGTTCCGAACCCTCTTTGAAGAGAAACCGGTTGGAGAACTGATAAGACACAGTGGGTGGACGGGTGTTTCGCTATTCAGAGAACAGACCCAGCTTGTGTATGCCTATGAGAGCGAGAGTGTGATGCATTAGTACTAGCAGGAGAGCTGAGAGGCAGTGTAATTATATAGCTGTGGAGTGGGAGGGATGGTGCAAACATTAGAGGCGGCCATCAACTTGGGCTGAGGATGCTATGGAGGTCATTATGGCTGTATTTACCCTTGTCCGTCTCTGCCACTCCTCTGAATCCTATGTGCTAGCAGCCTGACAGCAGACATGTCCTTCTCAGAATCTTTATTTCATCTGACGTCGGCATG
This sequence comes from Sprattus sprattus, assembly GCF_963457725.1. Classification (NCBI taxonomy): domain Eukaryota; kingdom Metazoa; phylum Chordata; class Actinopteri; order Clupeiformes; family Clupeidae; genus Sprattus; species Sprattus sprattus. Next base: position 29,209,153 of record NC_137921.1, read on the forward strand.
GTTATGATTGCTACTTTGATGTGTCTGTGTAAAAAACGAACAGAAGTCAACTTGCAAGGCAAGGGTTATTTTTCTGTTGCATTGCACAGGATTGGTTTTTTTTTTTAGCTAAAATAAAATGAATAAACACAAGACAATGCGGTCCGTTCTAACACTGTAATTATTTCCTTTTCTCTTTCAAGACTTTGTTGCCAGAATGGATTGACACATTACAGAGTCGATGGAAACTCCTCTGTTTGTGCAGAGAGAGAGAGAGAAAGAAAGAGAGAGTGAGAAAGTGAGAGAGAGAGAGGGGGAGAGAGTGAGAAAGAGAGAGGAAGGGAGAGAGAGAGGTAGATGGAGAGAGAGAAAGAGAGAGAGAGGAAGAGAGAGAAAAAGGCAAATCAAAGGAGAGAAGAGTTTTCCCCATCTGTTCCCATGGCTCTGCCTACGGTATGGGGAACTCTGGGGAATGCCTGGAGTCAACATGCTATGCTACGTTTCCCCCATGCACTTGAGTGTGCCTACGGGAACACCCTGCACACTGGACTGGCTCTAACAAGTGCCCACGGGCAAGATGACGGCATGACCACAGCACTGTTCCAGGGTAAGCTGTCACCATTTGTTCTTGACCTCCCATAAAGGGAAGCTTTTCAAGGGCATTCATGGTTGATTTATTTATATTTTTATGTATCCACTCATGTCATGACTGATATGTTTAATCTTGACACACTTATCCTTATGTGAGACAGCTGTAGAAGTCGCTGTTAATTTTCCCCTTAATAGGGACAGAAAAATATTCAAAATGATTGAGAATTATTTGATAGCTCACATGTCAAGTTCTCAAGGCTCGCAATTATGTTTACA
>NC_137921.1:29214998-29219998 GCF_963457725.1 Sprattus sprattus
AATGGAACATCGACTGCTGTATAAAAATACATTACAGGGGTCAAAGACGAGCTAATGATAATACTGGAATATAATATATTCCTATAATGGTGCTTACTGTCCTAGGAAAGAAGAGCTTGCTGTCAAAACCGTTTAGCTTCATTTGCTAACTCTGTGGAGGCAAGTTCATGCCTCATCGTTTGATTACTTGATGTTTTTTTTTGTTCAAACTCATCTGATCAAGAGAACCTTATACAACTGCTTATGTCTGTGTGAAGTGGAGTTTTTTCCCTCCTTCTTCTTGTAAACTTTAATCGTATGTTCTTCTAATTCACTCATCACGGTCGCCACTGGCGGAGGGTGGAATTGTATCTGTCACCAAAACCAATCTCTCTCCTCTGCCGTGTTCCCCTTCTTTCTCAGCCAAGGTCCTCATGCCAGCAAATTCAATAAAGGATAAATCAGTTTATGTACTGCAGGGCTGACTTCTTCCCCCAGGCCTGGCTGAGGGGCTCGTGAGGCTGGCGGCCACGGCTCGTAAATAACGTCTCTTTACTGGGACCTGCCACGGGCCTTGTTGCGTTCAGACATCACTTCCAACACGGCTCGACAAAAGTTTCAGTGATGGTAAAATCATCTCGTTTGTTTTACATGCTAATAAATGGGGGAAAAAATCTTACCTATCCTAATCATCACGTTCACATAAGATTAGATTAGTTCAGGTTCAGCACGATGGTCAGCGCACAGGTACAAAGCCGATGGCATGCAGTTAGCAGCTATCCAGAAGTGAAAGAAACAGCAGTGTTATACAGACACGTGCAGGTATGGGTTAGTACTAGTCCCTAATTGATACTATATCTTACAAGATGCCCAGTTACATGAACAGTGCAATGCAATATGTATAGAAATGGTTTTAGATGGTGATATACTGTAGTGGACAGAGTTTGAAGTGTAGAGAATGCATATGTGACATTCTATGTACAGAATGCACATACGTACAGCTGGTCATATGAACAGTATGAATAACAGCACATGTGCAGAAAGACATACAGTATGTACAGCTGGTTATATGAACAATATAGTGTAAATAACAGCACATGTGCAGATCAACATATGTACAGCTGGTTATATGAACAGTATAGCAGTTCTCTGAACAAAGGGAGTGATGATAGGATAAGTCGTAGTAGTAATTACATATACAAGACAGTGGAAAAAAAAGAAATGTACTAGTATCTAAAAATAACTGTGGACCCAATTCTTTGATTCTTGGGTACAGAAATGAGAATTTGTTGTATTCCTTTAATCCTTTAAATTATAAATTAGTTATGGTTATTCCTGAGAAAGATAACTAAGAAGCTCACCAGGGAAAATCATGGCTATTATTTTCTCTGGTATGCGTTTGACAGCACAGTTTGCTAAACCGGTCCTCCATTTAGATGATGTGACAAGAATCTCACTGCAATCCATTTACCTGCACATCTGCACATCTGCACCACAGCAGCCTGCTACCGCAAGCCTGCTAACATGCTGAAAATGACAATTACGTGCTTGGCTGACAAGAGAGAGAGAGAGAGAGAGAGAGAGAGAGAGAGAGAGAGAGAGGGAGAGAGAGGTGGAGAGAGAGACAGAGAGAGAAAAAGAGAGGGAGAGAGACAGAGAGAGAGCTAGAGACAGAGGGCCTGATTTACTAACAGGATTGCGCCCATTTTCTGGCGTAAAATAGCGGTCGTAACGAAAAACGGTATTTACTAAGCTGGCGCAGCGCATATTAACGCTTTGAGGGTGTGTACCTGCAAACAGGTGGGATGGTTCGGAAACGTGGGTGGTAACGTAGGCGTGTAGCGCTATTTAATGGGAGGAGTGCGCCTAATGATGAACTGCGTGGTATTTACTAAACTGCCCGGCGAGCGCACATCTCTGATTTGCAGGCTAATTCTCCGCCTCATAAAAGCACGTCTTAACCCAGCGCATTTCCACTGAGTCTGAAAACGTTGATATGGCAGCAGCAAGGCAAAGACATAGACAGAGACAGCGAACAGAAATATTTGTTTCAACTCGTACAATTCATATATTCATATATATGAAATTAAACTTTCCGAACGTAATTGGAGAAATTGATCGCACCCACATGCAAACAGTCCCACCTTCAATCCGCGAACACGTTTACCGAAACAGAAAGCACACATATTCAATGAATGTCCAGGTCATATGTGATGCCAACATGACCATTACTTACGTGGAAGTGGTCTGTCCATGACAGTTTTATCTTTCGGAATAGTGACATTTATCCATGATTGAGCAACGGTGATTTTGGAGAGGCCTGTCTACTTGGTAAATGTATTTGTTTCAGCGGGGATATATTGTAGTGAACCCATGTCCCTTGTAGAACGTATTAATCTCGCCATGTACACATATATATTGTTATAATAGACAGTTTATGCATTAATGCCACCAATAGCATATTATTTATAATCGTGTTCTTTTAAACATCTCGCTGTAGATGATGGCGGGCAAAACAACAATATAACCCATTGAATCAGGTTCAGTGATTGAGCGAACGTGAACCAATATATCTATCTCGCTATCTATTCGCTATCTATTCGCTGAACCTTATTTTTTTCTTCCTCGAATCTCCATGGTGGCAGTAACTTGCTGGCAAGTTCTCCAGTCTTTTAACGGTGCGCTAAATAATGATTGCCCAGCGCGTATCTGGCTTGATAAATATCACGGAAAATGCGGGGAATCACCGTGCGTTAATGTGCGCCTGGCAAAGATGCGTTCGCAAATCAATCTTAGTAAATCAGGCTCTTTAAAGGGCGGAGTAAGCACAGTTTGCCCAGCGCAGATCTGGCTTGATAAATACCAAGTAAAATGCGCAAAAACACCGTGCGTTAATTTGCGAACGCAGATTAAGAAGCGCTCGCATATTAGTAAATCAGGCCCAGAGAGAGGGAAAGAGAAAGAGAGAGCAGAGAGAGGCAGAGAGAGAGAGAGAGAGAGAGAGAGAGAGAGAGAGAGACAGAGACAGAAAGAAAAAGAGAGGGAGAGAGAGTAAAATAGAAAAGCTAGTGCCTCTCTGTTCCTCTCCTTATTTTTTAGGGGGTGGACTGACTCGCTCGCTGGTCCAGAGGCCACTCAGGAGCCAGTGCAGCATGAGGCCCTTTTAAATCACATATCTGAGAGAGGAGAGACAAAAGGATTGGAAATTGGAATTGGAAGCCTGTGACAGCAGAAGAAAAGAACCAGGCTTGTGGTCTGAGGGTCCCTCTCTCTCCCCCACACGTGAAACCCGATCACTTTGTCACTCGGCCTGCGCTGGGACTGTGGGAGGAGGCCATTGATTTCCCACTGAATAATCAGACGGACAGAGAGGGTAATGACTACATCCCCTACTGATGTGTGTCCTGGAACAGCACAAAGGAGCTGAGCCAGGGATGGCTGTCTCGTTCGGTTCGGTCTGGAGAAGCCGGAGGCCTCCGCTATGCTAGGCGCCTTTCTTCCTCACTCTCTGTGGACGGGGAGGCCTATTAAGGATGTATTATTATTCAGCGTTGAATGACGGTTTGCAATGAGGCCATGATTGACTGCGTCTTTATGGACAGAGAGCAACACTGTATTGCATGGTTAAAAAAGGCAAATACATGTGCACGCAATCTGCCAAGACACACGCCATGGATGTCTCGAAGGAGAAAACTGGCTGGGGTTGTATGTTGGCAGTGAAGCCCAAGTAAGGGTGTCTTTATGGTGTTTTAATAACACGTATTAGTCATAACGTTAATCAACAGCATGCAGCCTACACCCTTTCTGGTAGCTCGCTTCCAATAGACCCACCAGTAAACATCTTCATCTGCTATCTGGGGCCGCAATCGCACAAGTTTCATCACTCAGCTCTCGGTTTACGGAGGTAATTGCGTACGCGAGAGTGGGTCGGCAAGCTGCCTGACTGAACTGAACAGATCCCCCTATTGTTCTAAGGACACGGGCTCCCAGATGGAAGAAGACAGACAGTAATGAAATGAAAAGGCTGCCAGGGGCAGGTCAAAGACTAGCTAAAAGCTGTGTTTCTCCGTAGCGAGAGGTCGAAGGTCAGCGGGGCTCCTAGAATGAGATCTCGTTTCCTCCTCTGCATGTTAAAGTATGAGGTCATGGTTGAGTCTGAGATACAGAGAAGACCAGAGACTGAAGGCAGAAAAAAAGCTCCTGATTTGAAGTGTAGGGTTGTGGCTCCACCAGAGGTTATGAATATTTAGACATACTTACAATATTTAAGTGATTGAGGCATGGGCTGGTTGAGGCTGTGTTTGAACTGTGCTGGAATTAATAGAAGGGAAGAGGCGTGAGAGGAGATCGCTGCTACAATACAAAGTGGGTGTAGTTTGCCAATCACTCACTGATGTGAGCAGAATAAATTTCCTCTCTATACACACATGTAAATAGTCAGACAAAGAGAGCCTGTTGGATGAGATCATTTGAATCATAATGGAGGCTGCAGAACTCCACGGAACCCACACTGGTGTCTAGCAAGGTGTGGATGTGTGAAGAGCTCTTGAAAAGAGGAGAGATGAGGTGCCACAAGCGCAGTCTCACCATTTCAAACCTGGATTACATCAAGCCATGGGCTCCCAGCTCAAAAGCCCTGTTGTGAGTACAAAATTGAAAGTGAACAGAGAGAAAAGAGAATGATTGCTAAAGTATGAGGAGAAAGTTCTGGGTTGATTGAAAGCCAAGTTTTTAGTTCAACACGTGATTCTGATTCATGTGGTGCAATACTGTGGTGGCACGATGAGCATAGGCTCATGCAAACTGAGGGGCAGGTGTTTTCTGCATCGTTTCCCAACTGCTTTAAGAAATCAGAACCCCCCCCCCCCCCCTCACTGCACTACTGCTTGAATCACTGAGAGGGAAAAAGAGACGATGAAAACACGAACAACAAACAAAAAAATAAATAAGCAAAAACCATGTGGCGTTGAATCATCTCAAACTTTGCGTTTGATATGGTCATTCTGCAGGATACCAGCAGC
>NC_137921.1:29224998-29226182 GCF_963457725.1 Sprattus sprattus
TGAGGCAAGCCAACACCTTACAGCTGTGAGTGTATTTACCTGTACTCACACCTGTCTGACCCATGGGACGTCTATGTCTTCAAGTGCTTTGACTGCCTCCCACACTCATTGGTGTACCCAGGATATCTGTATTAGAGATAATACCTGCAGTTCCATGGGACTTTACCCACTTTCCCTGTCAGAACAGCTGGTCAAACCTCACCATAAGGAACACACTGTTAACACTCACTCACGCACGCACGCACGCACGCACGCACGCACGCACGCACGCACGCACGCACGCACGCACGCACGCACGCACGCACGCACGCACGCACGCACACACACACACACACACACACACACACACACACACACACACTGTTGGTATAAGACTTAGAAGCCTTGAGCAGAGACTCAGGCTGCACCTCCACTGCTGCCCAACAGTATGTTGATAAAACTCTCTCTGCCAGTCATGCTGCCAGTTACCCTCCCTCCCTGTGGCCGTACGCCTCGCCTGAATGAGAATGAGAATGAGAAGGGGTTTGGGTGGGGTGGTGGATTGGGAAGGATACAGGTTTTAGCCACGGATAAGACCCAAGATTATTGTTCTTTCCCAGCCACCTGCTGGTCTGACCTCGTGGATTAAAGCAGTCGTGTCACTCGCTATTAAACAAAGCAATATGGCACTAAATCCCGTCTGTTGTTGTGTCACTCGAAAAAAAAACGAAGGATTATGAGCGCGACATCCAGGGGCCGGTTCTGTGGCTGGCCAGGCTGTTCTATGATCCCCCTGCAGACTGCGATACGCGCACAGACACACAGACACTGGTCAACCAATATTCAAAAGGCCATTTACGCAGCCAGAGAGAAAGCCTCCAACATCCTCCTGACAATATGAATTACTGTGTCAGGGTGACTCAGCACTGAACTGTATTAAATGATCAGCTCTGCCTTGAAGCATTACCTGCTGAGGGCGGGCAGTGTTTTTTTCCCAAGGGGGGTGGTGGGACGACTTTGTGAGTCGGCTTTATTTGGAGCGCAAAGGGTAGGAAAGAGAGAGAGCGAGAGAGAGAGAAAGAGAGAGAGAGAGAGAGAGAGAGAGAGAGAGAGAGAGAGAGAGAAAGAGAGGTTGCCGGCTTGGAGAAGTTCACAGGAAAGCGTGTACATTAAACGTGGGGTGCAAAATCACTGCGGAGCCTTAG
>NC_137921.1:29226382-29238882 GCF_963457725.1 Sprattus sprattus
ACATGCATGAGTGTGCCTGTGTGTGTATGTGTCAGTGTGTGTGTTGTGAGTGTGTGAGTGTGTGTGTGTGTGTGTGTGTGTGTGTGTGTGTGTGTGTGTGTGTGTGTGTGTGTGTGTGTGTGTGTGTGTGTGTGTGTGGGTGCTGCAGTGAGCTAAGCCCTTGTAAGGTGCCTTGTGTTTTTCATTCTCCCCCCCACCTGCCTATAATCTGTCTATATTATCTCTCCACTCAACTCCATGCTGTTTATGCAACAGTTGGTGTCCACAGAGCCAGCTAAGTGCTACAGCTCATCATTTCAACCATGACTGCCATGCTGACATCAGCCCTCGGGGAAAGAAAAAATATTCACTTCATGTATTTGCAATTAAGCAAATGGGATTTGGGGATAGGTATACGCCTGATCTTGCTCTGTCAACACACGGAAAATAAACCCTCCCTGATGTTTCATCAAGTGTAGGTGTATTGTTCATAAGGGAGTGATGTGTGGAGAAATGAAGCAAGTTGTGTAAAATCAGTAGCAGTAACCATTAGGCCAATGAGACAATTTTAATACAGGGTCTCATTTCCACTGCATAGAGCAGGTGATGAGAGTCAACCAGTGTTTATGATTATGTGATTGTTTACTTCAGAGAAGGGAGGCACAGACATACATATGCACTTTCAAACACACACACACACACATACACACACACAAACACACACATACACACACACACACACACACACACACACACACACACACACACACACACACACACACACACACACACACACACAAACACACAAACACACTCACACACACACACACACACACACACAAATGCCTAAAAACACTATTTCCCATCAAATGTGTTTCTGGGATTTTCTGTTGACAATCAGTCAGTCCCTGGGGGGGGGGGGGGGGGGGGGGGTCAGAAGCCGTAATTGATGTGAGTGAGTATCAGTGTCGTTATATTGCCCCCGCAGTGTGTGTGAACCCACGGCACTCTGTGAGAGGAGGGTCCTGTCTGTCACAACATAAAAACACATTCAGATGGACGTGCCTGTTATTGTGCATTGGTAATTTATGCAAAGCAATGCTGCGTGGGTGGGGACTGTATGCAAACGGGTTACCGATGCGATGCACACATGCTGAATGGTGTTGCCAATGAAAATAAAACAAGGGTAAGTTCATGGTAGTGTATGTGTGTGTGTGTGTGTGTGTGTTTGTGTGTGTGTTTCTGTGTGTGTGTGTCTGTGTGTGTGTGTGTGTGTGTGTGTGTGTGTGTAAATGTGCATATGTATATGAGTAAATGTGTGTGGAAGTGGAAATCTTTAGACAGTTGTACAAACAGTCCTTGCAAAAATCCTCATCTTGAAAGGATATTGCGTGAGGAGTTTCGAGTGGGAGTTTGCTTTTAGGTGTTGCATATACATGTAATTACTGAATTTTCTGGCATCCATTGTTATACCATAATTGTATGACTAAGTGTCAAACCGTACATTGCTGTTGAACATGTATTGGTGTACAACAACTTGTTGCTTTCTGCAAATGTTTTTTTTTTTAAAAAACATGTTGACACCCCCTCCCACACACTCAAATTCCCATCGAAACAAACAGAGTGTATGCCTCCAGTAACATTTAACACATGGCATGACTTGAGACTTTAAATAAACTGTTGACAGCCAGTCACGGTATTAGCTAATCCACAAATGTTACACGGGGGAGAATCTTCTCTGACAGATGAGGAGTCCTCATTTGGGAGAAGTCATTTATGCCGTGGGGAGGGGAAAAAAACCATCAGCAGCAACTGTGATTTACAGTCTAAAATGCTCAACTGCCAATTGTTATTCTGCAAGACTCATAAAGAACTGTCACCCGCAAGTCTGAGAGAAGAATCCTTAGTGACAACCCAGGAACTGCAATCATGTGATGAGTCTGTTTCTATGGCAACAAAGTCTTCCTTTTGCTAACAGAGGCCAAGCCTTTTTAAAATTCAGCTGACGCACGGGTCAACAAATAGGGGAGGTTTTACTTTCTGCATCGACTTGCAGCTGAACCTAGTCCTAGACTCTTTCTCTGTCATCCCTGACAGACACCTGACAGAGAAACAAGGAACAGTGCCAGAACCAAAGAGTTTACTTCTCCAATGCACAGCCATTCTAGCTGAGCCCTGTACAATGTGAAGTGGAGCTAAAAGTGCTGTTTTGATTATTCCTCACTTGGTGTGAAAGTAGGAATAAACATGCACATTTACTTTTGATATTTGGACTTGTCATTCTCTTCCTGTCTCTCTCTCCCCCTCTCTCTCTCCCTCTCTCCCTCTTTCTCTCCCCCTCTGTCTCTTTCTCACTCCCTCTATACTGATATTGACATTCACTAATATATTCTTTTATAATTCATTTGTTGAAGTTTCACGTGGTGAATGCTGCAAACATCCTAACCATTGGTTGTTTCAGGTTTACATTATAGGACGCTCTCATAGCATTGCGTGTTTTGATGAATCTAGAGCGGATGCAGTTCTGCCCTGGCCCTGTTTCGACCCATAAGCTAACTGCTACGTGGTTCTGCTGGCAGGAGTTTGCAGTTCCATGAAAATGATCGTAGTTCAATTTGAAAAAGGCTCCTGTTTAACACGGGTGTATTCTCTTTCTGAAACTCGCTTTAATAGGTCTGGCCTCCCCCCCCCCCACCCTGGTTCTTGCTCTGTAGTTTAGGGGGCTCATTTAAAATGCTCCTCAGGTGTTCGCAAATCAGCAAAAACTTGGCTGACATTTTACTTTTAAAAACCTGACGAATTATCCTCCTATGTGTCATTTGCCTTTCATACAAAATGTGTCTTTGTGCGGCATGAGAATGGAGTCAGCGGCTGCCTAGCATGGACACACGGAAAAAAAATATCCATAATTCTTGGCTTCATCAGAAATGCAATTTGCACAATAATGCCATATTGTAAATCAACTGCAGGCCTCATTCACTGAATGAAATGGCAGTGAACAAAAAGAGAGATGCATAGGCGGTGCCTTTCCCTGGCAGTCCCATGAAAACCAGCGGCTATAATTGCCTGTAAAACATGGAGCACTGCCGAGGCGCTGGAGGAATGGGCTCCGATCACATGAAATTGGAAGGAATTGTGGGCCAATTGCTCTCAAGTGATCCCAATGTATTGCCAAAGCCATTTGCAGGGGTTTAGTAATTGAGAGTGTGGGGCACAGCCAAGGGTCAGAGACATGGAGACAGAGGGACAGGCTGGGTGATGTATTTTGCCACAGGGACACCAGCGTCTTTAAATCAAATATGAGTAACTGCAGATCCAAAAGGCCTCTTACATAAACCACACTGTTGCAGCTCTGACCAATAAAGAAGACATTTTCAAAATGGTGGGACCAAGTTCTAACAAAGTCAAATTAAGTTAGAGAGGTGCAACGACCTGTTAGGTGAGAGGATATTATAAACTGCCAAGTCAAGTCAACCTTATTTGTATAACACATTTGAAAACAATAGGAATTGTACTAAAGTGCTTTCCAGTCAAGGTAAATAGAATAAACAACTAAAACAAACAAAAGGAATACAAATGAAAAGAATAGAAGAGAAAATAAGCATATAAATAAGCATACAAATAAAACACTAAAAATCTAAATAGAAAAGCTAAATTAAAAGATAAATATATATATACAGCCGCGGAAAAAATTAAGAGACCACTTCAAAATTATCAGTTTCTCTGGTTTTACTATTTATTGGTATGTGTTAAAGTAAAATGTACATTTTAGATTTATTCTATAACCTACTGGCAACATTCCTACCAAATTTCAAATAAAAATATTGTCATTTAGATCATTTATTTGCAGAAAAATGACAATTGGTCAAAATAGCAAAAAAGATGCAGTGTCTTCAGATCTCGAATAATGCAAAGAAAACAGGCTCATATTCATTTTTAAACTACACAATACTAATGCGTTAACTTAGGAAGAGTTCAGAAATCAATATTTGGTGGAATAACCTTGATTTAAAATTACAACTTTCATGTGTCTTGGCATGCTCTCCACCAGTCTTTCACATTGCCGTTGGGTGACTTTATGCTACTCCTGGTGCAAGAATTCAAGCAGCTCGGCTTCTTTTCAAGGCTTGTGACCATCCATCTTCCTCTTGATCACATTTCAGAGTTTTTTTTATGGGATTCAGGTCTCGAAATTGGGCTGGCCATGACAGGGTCCTGATCTGGTGATACTCCATCCACACCTTTACTGGCCTGGCTGTGTGGCATGGAGCATTGCCCTGCTGGAAAAAACACTTCTCAGAGTTGGGGAACATTGTCAGAGCAAAAGGAAGCAAGTTTTTCTTCCGGGACAACGTTGTACTTTGCCTGACTGAGGTTTGTAAAAGACCATAAGGATTGAACCAAAGCGGACTGGAGGGTCTCCTAGTTCGTCTTCTCTGATGAGTCCAATTTTCAGCTTTGCCCAACACATGGTCGTCTGATGGTTAGACGGAGACCTGGAGAGGCCTACAAGCCACAGAGTCTTGCACCTACTGTGAAATTGGACTCATCAGAGAAGACGAACTAGGAGACCCTCCAGTCGGCTTTGGTTCAATCCTTATGGTCTTTTACAAACCTCAGCCAGGCAAAGTACAACGTTGTCCCGGAAGAAAAACTTGCTTCCTTTTGCTCTGACAATGTTCCCCAACTCTGAGAAGTGTTTTTTCCAGCAGGGCAATGCTCCATGCCACACAGCCAGGCCAGTAAAGGTGTGGATGGAGTATCACCAGATCAGGACCCTGTCATGGCCAGCCCAATTTCGAGACCTGAATCCCATAAAAAAACTCTGAAATGTGATCAAGAGGAAGATGGATGGTCACAAGCCATGAAAAGAAGCCGAGCTGCTTGAATTCTTGCGCCAGGAGTAGCATAAAGTCACCCAACGGCAATGTGAAAGACTGGTGGAGAGCATGCCAAGACACATGAAAGTTGTGATTTTAAATCAAGGTTATTCCACCAAATATTGATTTCTGAACTCTTCCTAAGTTAAAGCATTAGTATTGTGTAGTTTAAAAATGAATATGAGCTTGTTTTCTTTGCATTATTCGAGATCTGAAGACACTGCATCTTTTTTGCTATTTTGACCAATTGTCATGTTTCTGCAAATAAATGATCTAAATGACAATATTTTTATTTGAAATTTGGTAGGAATGTTGCCAGTAGGTTATAGAATAAAACAAAAATGTACATTTTACTTTAACACATACCAATAAATAGTAAAACCAGATAAACTGATCATTTTGAAGTGGTCTCTTAATTTTTTCCGCGGCTGTATATATACAGTACTGTGCAAAAGTTTTAGGCAGGTGTGAAAAAATGCTGTAAACTAAGAATGCTTTCAAAAATGGAAGTGTTAACAGTTTATTTTCATCAATTCTTCATAAATTAACAAAATGCAGTGAAGGAACAGAAGAAAATTCTAAATTAAATCAATATTTGGTGTGAACACCCTTTGCCTTCAAAATAGCATCAATTCTTCCAGATACACTTGCGCACAGTTTTTGAAGGAACTCGGCTGGTAAATTGTTCCAAACATCTAGGAGAACTAACCACAGATCTTCTATGGATGTAGGCTTCCTAAAATTCTCCTGTCTCTTCATGTAAACCAGTGGCGGTCCGTGCATTTCACGACTAGGCCTTCAGCGATGTCCTACACGATGTTAAACTGAGTGAATCCACCTCCTAATACCATCATTATGACGCCATGGCTCTCGAACCAGTATATTTTATACAGAAAGGCAGTATAAGTGAGCATTGCATCACCTTAACATAGTCGAGTACAACAGACTTTATTAATATTTCTGGAGCATTTCAAATCAATACACCCGTATTAACAATACATTAAGAGTAGTAAACTCTAAGTTATATGATCGCTTGGATATTACTGTCACAACTTAAAAATAAAAGGCGATTTTCAGGGATTAGTCTACAAAGTTTTATTAAGTCCACCAAAAGTAGCCTATGTGACTCAATGTGAGGTTTAACAAGTTTAACAAGTAACATCGCATTGTCCCACCTGCAAAGCAGTTTCATTAAACTTCCCATCCTCACGATATCCAGTTTTTCTTGAAAGTTCCGTCTTGAAAATGGCGTTGTAATTGTATCAAAAACTGGAATTATCAAGTTTGTGTAAACTAATTTATTTGAGTTGGTTAATGTAATTATATTTAGTCTTACCAATTGAAACAACTAGAAGAATAAGCATTGAAACCGATGTACGTCGTTTTAGCCAGCTAAACTGAGCACTGAAGCACTGCACCGGTCTGCCTCAGTATCCAATCAAAGGACGTTTACGTGTCACGTTCAACGCGAGGAAAGAAATCTTCCGGGCCTTCTAGAAGGCCCAGTGTCGCCAACTCGAAATCTGATTGGTTGTCACAACTGTCTGTTTCAGTTCATTCAACTTAAATGAACTGAAACAGCAAGTTGTGATAGCCAATCAGATGTACACGGGCCTTCAATGTGAATTCTGAAGGCCTCAGGGAAGATTTCTGTTCTCTGGGAAGATTTCAAGGAGCGTGGCAACACATGATAGCGGAAATATGATTGGATGAAAGCTCTAACATAAATGAACAACGCTGGAAGCATGAAATGAAGATAATGGACTATGGGGAATCATTTAATACATATTTATGAAAAGAAAATATTAAAATTAAATTTATTTTATTACATTTATTTTCTGATGATGTTTAGGCCAGCAGAGAAGGCCTTGAAGGCCCTGACGGACCGCCACTGATGTAAACCCAGACAGACTCGATGATGTAGAGATCAGGGCTCTGTGGGGGTCATACCATCACTTGCAGGACTCTCTGTTCTTCTTTAAGCTGATGATAGTTGTTAATGACATTGGCTGTATGTTTGGGGTTATGTTCCTGCTGCAGAATACATTTGGTGCCAATCATACGCCTCCCTGATGGTATTGCATGATGGATTAGTATCTGCCTGTATTTCTCAGCATTGAGGACACTATTCATCCTGACCAAATCTCCAACTCCACATGCAGAAATGCAGCCCCAAACTGGAAAGGAACCTCTACCATGCTTCACTGTTGCCTGCAGACTCTCATTATTGTACCTCTCTCCAGCCCTTCGGCGAACAAACTGCCTTCTTCTACAGCCAAATATTTCTAATTTTGACTCATCAGTCCAGAGAACCTTCTGCCATGTTTCTGCACCCCAGTTTCTATGTTTTCGTGCTTAATTCAGTCACTTGGCCTTGTTTCCTTGTCGGGGTAGAGCTTTTTGGCTGCAACTCTTCCATGAAGACCACTTCTGGCCAGACTTCCCCGGATAGTAAATGTCTGTACCTGGGTACCACTGGTTTCTGCCAGTTCTGAGCTGATGCCACTGCTTGAAATCTTCTGATTTCAAAGGTAAATAGGCTTGATGTGTTTTTCATCAGCTGCATTAAGTTTCCTTGGCTGACCACTGCGTCTACGATCCTCAACGTCTTCTTCAAAAGAGCTTGAACTGCACATTTTGAAACCCCTGTCTGCTTTGAAATCTTTGTCTGGGAGAGACCCTGCTGATGCAGTATAACTACGTTGTGTCTTGTTGCTGTGCTCAGTCTTACCATGTAAATGGATAAAAAATAAACATTTATTGTTTACATTTTTCAAAGCATTCTTAGTTCATAGCATTTTTTCACACCTGCCTATATATATATAGATATATGAGTAAAAGAAATAAAAACAAATATGAGAGATAAGCAAACAAAATCCAAAATTGTAAACTAAAAAAATGATAGAATAAAACACAATAAAAGACTAACGAGTTAGGAGTAGACTTGACCATAGAACCTAAGTCTGAATGAAGAGCACAAAACACAAACTAAGACTGGACAACAAATTTGCAAAAAAAGACCACGCCACATGGAATTACAATAGTCTAGTCTGGAAGATATAAGGGCCATTCTACCGAATTCGTGTAAAGTGCGGTCCCTCAACAATAAAAACTAAGTATTTAGGCATAGATATTTACTAAGAAAATGTTATGGTCTACATAAACCCAATGCATTAAATGAGATAGTTATAAGCTAAATATATACAAAATCATCATTTATAGGGTACTTTCTATTGGGAAGTAGCTGTCCCCAACCCTGACATCTAAATTTCAATTCCTGTAAATAACACTTTTCAATTTTTTTAGATTTTTTTCAATGATCTAATTTCAAAGATCTTTATGATTGGGTTTAAACAGAACTTGCAATATTAACATGTATTCTGGGTTTAATTTTTAAATAAACTATACTCAAAAAATCATGTCCCCAGTTTTCATGTCACTACCGAAACACAAGAGTTTTAGTCCCTTGGCTGAGCCTGTGTTTTAGCCACGACCCTTCATTTTTGACCATGCAGTGACACTGCATCCCTGTCCCTCATGGTTGAATGGTAAGTAGCTAAATCCCATAGTTTTGATATAAATGTCGACGTGTAACCTTAACTGTCCCTACCGAACACATATTCTCTTCAATTTAGTAAACTTTTTGGGGGTTTTATGCAAAGTATAACGTTTTTATGTGTGTCCACCTCTTCAAAGACGTGAATACTAGCCATGTGTTTGCTACCATTCTTTAGTTATGCTCAAAGTTAGCTAGAATTGTCACTACCGAAACAGTCACTACCGAAACATATGGTAGTGACATAATGATTTCGGTAGTGACAAAATGAAATGGTAAGTAGCTCAATCCCATAGTTTTTAAATAAATGTGTTGTGTGGACTAAAGGGCGGCCAAGAGCACCTTTTGGAAGATTTTGGGGGAGAAATGAACATCCATCCACTACCGAAACAGTGCAAAACTACCGAAACACTGGGTTTTGTAAAAAAATAAGTATATTGAGTAATCAACTAAAATGTTATGATACTGATTGGATAAATGTATGTTCAATTTCATCAATCAACAACTCTGGAATCAATATGATCAGTATTTTGCGTTTTACAAAGAAATATTGCACTTAGGTTTTGATGAATTGTATACATTGAACTTGAAAATTTGGTAAAAATTTCATTGTGAAAAACTTCAAGAAATATTTGTAAAAATACTCTTCAGAGAAGGGAAGGAAACACAATCTGAACAGGTCAATAATAATACTTTTTTATTATAGTAAATGTGATGTTTCGGTAGTGACAATTTTTGGAAGAGGTAAAACATTCCAATACATTCTGAAAATACAATATACAAATTGACAGTTCTTTTACTAAATATGTATACTTTAGATATGGTGCAATATACACATGGACAAAGTTTTGGGAATAAAACATAAAACAATTCAAAATATTTACGACCTGACTTTGCACCAATTCGGTAGAATGGCCCATAAAAGCATGGACAACCTTCTCACAACTTTTAGGGGACAAGAAATTCTACACTTTAGCTGAGTCAAATAACACCCCAAGGTTTTTTATGACCTAAGGTTTTTGGTATGGTTCAATTGGACCAAGCACAGTGCTAATGTCTGCCTTGACGGTTTATTCTCATTCAGGTTCAAGAACCTATTAACAGTCCATAACTTATATCTTCTAGGCCAGTGGTTCTCAACCTTTTTTCAGTAATGTACCCCCTGTGAAATATTTTTTTCAGCCAAGTACCCCCTAACCAGCGCAAAGCATTTTTGATTGAAAAAAATATGTAATTCACAGCGCTATGCCATCATTGTCTGATTTATTAAACTGTCAACACTGAATATTGAACATTGAACATTGTTGCATTGAACTGAGTGCGTTTGCAATTACATTTTAGTAAGAACCTTGTGCTTGTGCTTCACTGAAAATCTTTGTCAGTCTTGGTGGCAGGAAGGCAACTGCTGTGATCAAGCTCTTCTCCAGACACAGTCTGTTTCTCTGCTTTGTTGTGATCACAGTCATTGCAGAGAAGGAGGCCTCACATAAATATAAGGAGTAAAAGGGTAGTAGCTGCTCCAAAGCTTTCTCTCCCAGGTCAGGGTGCTCCTGCTTCACACACATCCAAAACTGTGTGAGTGTGGATTTGGCAAACTTCATCTGGAGGCCAGTCAGATTACACTTCCAGGAGTCTTTCCTGATTAGTGACAGGTAGCTTGCTTCCATATGCTTTGGACAAGATAAATGGGTTTCTCACCCAATCCAGCTGTGTAGATTTCTCCTCCATGTCAGGAAAGTAAGACATTCGAAAATTAAAATTTCGAATCAAATTGGTCAAATGTCCCACGATGACTAATTTGACAGGAGTTCTGTCCACATCCTCACTAGAAAGAAAATCATCCACCTGAGGAAAGCAGGTGAAATTCCCCTGTTAAATCCCCCTGGCTCTTCTCCACAGCTCTGCTTTCTTCAGGAAACCTCCCACCTTCACCCACTCAATCAGAAAGGTGTGTGCTCAGATCGTAATTCCAACAGCCGGTTAAGTATTCTCCCTCGAGAGAGCCATCGCATATCTGTGTGCAGCAGCAGTTGTGTGTGTTCAGCTTCCATGTTTTCGCGAACAAATCGCGCTTATTATAGGCTACAGTTACTTGCCAAAATGATAGAAGACATTCCTCCGTGATTTCCCTAAGAAAAAAATAGTTCTTCACGCAAATGCGTAGCAACCCGCATTCTGACTTCAAGTTTCAAAGACTTTCCGTTACGTTCAATTACCGGACTGCTTTCGGACTGATATGAAAGATGTGAATTAGAAGCACAAAAGCCGTTGCCAATGACAGCGGACATAAACTTTTCGCAGCAGTGAAAATCAAGAAACTACAAACCTGCGAACGCAGACATTTAACCCACATAGCTATGGCCTATACAAACCAACTGAACATTCTGAATAGCCGTATAATAACTAATTTTAAAGGATTTTTGAATGGAGGCTAATTTGGAATATATCTTTTAAAAATCTCACGTACCCCCTGGACTACCTTCACGTACCCCCAGGGGTACGTGTACCCCCGGTTGAGAACCACTGTTCTAGGCAGTCAAAAAGAGATTGTAAACCCTCATGACCAGACTTCAGTGGGAAATAAATCTGTAAATCATAGGAATGATAAGAATGCTCCCTGAATATTTATAATAAATAATTAGAGTGAGAACAGAAGGGGACCTAACATCGAACCCTGGGGAACTCCATACAGGAGGGGGCATTGTTCAAGAAGATGCCATTAGTATTTACCACAAAGGTCCCACCTGAGAGGCAAACCAGTCAAGTGCTTTCCCCCTTATCCTAATACAATGCTCCAAATGCACTCTATGGTCCCCTACATTGAAGGCATGGGGTGGGGATCAGGATCCAGACTGGGCTTTTAAAAAAAGTGAAATTTGACTGTGTGCCATTACAGAGCATTGCAGAGAGCATATGTCCAGGTTTAACTTCTTAAACTTGAATGTATGACCTATACAATAATACATAAAAGGATATGCAATGACTGAATATAATGCATGAATAATGAATAAATATGGCATCTTAAAAGCTAAACCTGTTTCACAAATGACTGATTGATCACATTCATTGTGTATAAGGCGCATTTTTTTTATTATAAAATAACACAAAATATCTCCCCAATAAGTGAGCAGGAAGAGCTACATTGCAAGACTAAATCTGATGTCATTCAGAATGGCAAATAACCTTGGACAAGTCTATTTCACAAAGGCCCACGGCATATTATACAGCCATCAGGGTAATATAGGGCTTTATCACAGAGGAAAATAAGTTTTCAAAAGTATCTCTATTCTTAACTGAATATGAATTTAATACGTTGGAAATATGCTGAAGGATACCTGTGCTCAATGAAATGATCGGTTAGTTTTTACTGTTGAACGTCACATGTCTATTTCCAAGATAAATAGTATTAGCATCCTTACAAATAGAGACACAGATACAAGCATCCTTACAAAAAGAGAAAGAGATACAAGGGAAATAGTTTTAGCATCCTTACAAATGAAGACACGGATACAAGCATTAACCCACGTTTTCAAATGAATACAGTCGGCCTATCAGTCGCAGTACCCGTACAAATATATGTTTGCTTGCATATGCAAATGTAGCTGTCAACAATGTGTAAAGGGAGGGCAACTTTTTAAAGTTGAAAGTATTGCTTTAAAAGGTGTCAGTCACCTCAATGTTGCACACCATCAGTGTAATCAGTGACAGTAAACTTTGTCAAGCCGAGAGCAATTACCCCCTTGGCTGAAACTACTCTGCTGTTCAACTGACATCAAAAATGTTTTACCTTTCCACTTCCATGTCTCTGAAAGATCTTTATCTGCAAAACCAACTGCTTGTAGGTAGTGAGGGGAAAATATCTGTCACAGAAAGATTTATGCTGAAAAATGAGAGGGTTCTTGGAATTTCTGTGACACATCCTAATCAGAGGGAGGGACACATATCACTTCTTTGCAAGTCTTTTTCAAGATGTGTAATATTGCTTGTTATTATAGTCCTTGCCGTGTTGTGTGTTAAAGCAATACCAGAAACAAGTTGATTTGCAAAAGGATTGTATCTTTCACATTTTTTATTTTATCAGATGA
>NC_137921.1:29241382-29296382 GCF_963457725.1 Sprattus sprattus
ACGCACAGTGTTTTTGCGCATTTTCCGTGGTATTTATCAAACCACATCTGCGCTGGGCACTGTGTGCTTACTCTTTAAGGGGCCTGATTTACTAACATTAATTTGCGAACGCAGCTTAATCTGCGCCTTTGCCAGGCGCACATTACAGTAACGCACAGTGTTTCCCCGCATTTTCCGTGATATTTATCAAGCCAGATCAGCGCTGGGCAATCATTATTTAGCGCACTGTTAAAAGACTGGAGAAATTGCCTGCAAGTTACTGCCACCATGGAGATTCGAGGAAGAAAAAAACTAAGGTTCAGCGAAGAGGATATAGATATATTTGTTCACGTTCGCTCAATCACTGAACCTGATTCAATGGGTTATATTGTTGTTTTGCCCGCCATCACCTACAGCGAGATGTTTAAAAGAACACGATTATAAATAATATGCTATTGGTGGCATTAATGCATGAACTGTCTTTTATAACAATATAGATGTGTGCATGGCGAGATTAATACGTTCTACAAGGGACATGGGTTCACTACAATATATCCCCACTGAAACAAATACATTTACCAAGTAGCCAGGCCTCTCCAAAATCACCGTTGCTCAATCATGGATAGATGGCACTATTCCGGAAGATAAAACTGTCATGGACAGACCACTACCACGTAAGTAATGGTCATGTTGGCATCACATATGACCTGGACATTCATTGAATATGTGTGCTTTCTGTTTTGTTTAACGTGTTCGTGCATTGAAGATGGGACTGTTTGCATGTGGATGCGATGAATGGCTCCAATTACGTTCGGAAAGTTTAATTTCAGCTATCGTAGTGGGGAAATGTTGTCTGGGAATTCCCCGCCCCTTCACTGCATTTCATTTGCTCAGTTAGTCTGGCCAACTCCTCAATGGAGGTCCACTTCACTCACGTAATTGGACACGCCTTTAACCAATCAGACCAACGATACTATACACAATACAACGATTGGTAATAAAGCAAACACATATTTTTTCTGTATGAATTGTTCCAGAGCAGGTTTCTGTTCTATTTTCAAAGAAACCTTGCCTTTGAAATCATCCAAGACAGCCTCGAGAGCAGTATATAGTTTACTGTGCTTTTCTCTTAAGTTTCGCTTTTGTTACGGTAGACGTGGTTATTCTAAATCCGCCAATGGCGCGCCAGGTAGCCAAAAGCCAGTTTGTGATGGGCTCCAAGGATTCTGGAAATCTTGAAGTGAACTGCTATCCTAAGTTTGCCAGACCCCCTTCAGAGGCTAAATCAAATTGGCCGGAGAAGAGGGGCGGGACTTCCCAGACTAGGGGAAATGTATATTGACCAGTGCGCCGTAGCAATGCGTCGAGTACCTGGGTGAATATTTGGCTGAGTGAAGGCTGAGATATACCAACTGCTGATGCTATAACTGTTTGAAATGATCCGATACCAATATTTGCAATGTTGTCCAGAGTTTACCAACTGATTGAATGGAATGTGATCTCCGGTTGGAGGGTTCGATGTCGTCTCTGATCTGGTTCAGTAATTGACCTATCGCTAAGCCCCGCCTTTCGAACGCAGACGGGCCAATGGCAGTTTAGTAACAGCTGCACTCGGACATCGTGAGTTTACAGCTCCATAGGATAGCATTAGAGACCGTGATTTTTCGGTTGTTTTATGAGGTTTGTGGTAATGTAGGTTCAACAGAAATGGCCAAACAATGTGCATGGGGTAGGTGTGAAGGAATTATTCAATTCTATATAGGAATTTATCATTTATGGTTAACTATTAGTATTCTCATTTAGTTATAGGCATTTCTGTATTTCTTTGTCTGTGTTCCAGTGGCGACAAAAAGTCTGCTTGTCTTGTACGGGTTGGTATGAGAAAGGGGCCCGGATAACTTGCATGTCAAAGAATGTTTAAGTAACTTGGTTTATGAGGGGCTGGGTATCTTACATGTCAGCAGACTGTTTAGATTCATTTGAAATATGGTATAGAGCAAGACTGTTTCTAAACTTCAAAGTGAACAAAGGAATGAGGGAGTGTTTTTATGTTTAAACCTATGTGAATCTTCTTTAATAAAACACCAGACTTGCAGGAGAGGCTTTAGTGTCTAGCCTGGAGCAATCCTGGGACACTCCTCTATGGCCAAGAGTAAAAAGTCTGTATTAACTTTATTCTGGTTTGTGTTGAGTCTTATTTTCTGAGGTAATACAGTCCTGGTAAAATAGTTAAGTCCTAGTAAAAGGGTTAAATTCCCGGACATTTTGGTCCATCGAGCCGGATCTCTATACAGGTCCAGTTCTATCGGAGGCAGAACTACGGAAGCCGCAAGTCGATGCATCGCGCTGCCCAATAGCTTGGACAGCTGAAAGACCCGGCGAGTTG
Organism: Sprattus sprattus; assembly: GCF_963457725.1. Classification (NCBI taxonomy): domain Eukaryota; kingdom Metazoa; phylum Chordata; class Actinopteri; order Clupeiformes; family Clupeidae; genus Sprattus; species Sprattus sprattus. The sequence continues at coordinate 29,243,748 of NC_137921.1, forward strand.
AATTCTTCCCGAGGCCGGTGGATGTCTTCTGCCCCCGCGAGACTGACCTTGACGAGAACGAGACCCAGATGAGACGCACAACAGAATATTAAGTGAGTAACTGGGTTACTTAATACACAGACAATAGCTATTAAGAGATCCGGGATCTCTTACAGAAATTTCTGCCTTTAATCGGGGATTAAGGGGAATGAATGAGTGTGTGTATGGAGTAAGTGATTGAGCACAATTAAAACAGTGAAATCTCTGCGTTAACGCCAAGAGGGACAGCGGACCGGTGTCTATGCCGGCCAAGAAGCACCTGTTCCTAGAGATTTTGCTGATCCATGAGATATTGTGATCCAATCCAAAAAACTCACCATATCTATAATTTTAATTATGGGTAAAAATGCGTCAAAACCGCAAGGTTGTACTGGTGACAAGAAGTACATAGAGAAGAAACATACTGATAGTCACACAAAGTATTTAGACCGTTGGATTAAAAAACATAGTTTCAGTGGAAAACTTGTAGTAGAGGACTGTGAAAAATTATGTAAGGACATAAATAAACATCACAGGGAAAGGAAAACGTTGAAAACGCATCACAAAGATGAACTCGCAAGAGGCGAGAGAAAGATTTGATGGAATTAAACGACGAAAAGAGCTATTCGTTTTATCTGCTCTATCAAAAGAGGACGATACGTTAGTTATCAGTAAATCTAGAACAGCAGAGATCTTCGTTAGGCCTACTGCCGTTTCAAATGTGTTAGAAAGCAGTCAGAGAGAAAGGGGTCGAGGAAAGAATAGAAGAGGAGGAAGAAAACACAAGAACAGAAAGAGAGAAGACAAGGATAAGTGTTATTCTTGTGGAGAAAGGGGACATTGGGCGAGAGACTGTCCCAATAAGGAAGATTTATGACAAGCCACAGAAACCAACAGTAATAAACAAGCAGATGAAAGAACATATGATGAATTTTTAGATTTGGAAGAAATCTGCTTGCCTACTAGTGGAAAACCCGAAATTACTATCACCACAGGCTGAGAAACTGGTGCGCTCATTAACCTCAAACATATTGTCTAAAGCTCTCGACGAGGAATGGCAGGATAACGAAAAGTATATGTGGGAAATGAATAGAGCGCGCGACTGGAAAGACATGGGTTATTCTCAATATAGTCCAAGTACTGGTTGGTGGAGGGAAAAGTTGTATTATGATTAAATAAGAGTGCAAGGCAAGCTGAACAGATTCAAGATTGGTAGAAGGAAACGTGCATGTTAAGTAGAAAGCATGAGAAAAGACATAGAAAGTTTTTAAAAAGAGGGATGAAGGAAGACTCGAAATGAAGGCAAGAAACATAGCCTAACGTCCGCCTCCTTTAGGGACGCAGACGAGAGAACATTATCGTCACAGTTTTATAGATAGAAATATAATGCGGGTATTATGAAAATGATGAGGATACTGCTAAAATAAATAATACAATGCAAATCGATTTGAGGATAAAGGAATTTCGGTTTGGCCACCCGGAAGTACTTTATCCAACAATTGATTGCTTGATATAGTGCAGAAATACACTCAGGAATTAACAATATAAGAGCGAAGTTATTCATTAAACTTAGTCGGAGTTGGAAGCGCAACGAGATCCTGTCAAAGAGAATAAAATAGTTCGCCTGAGTCGGATTTTCAAACCAGAAACGACATGTAATGGTAGCCTACACAAAGAAAGTTAGTGTCATGACGTTATAAAGACACATTCCGTAGTTTGAGTTTACAAAGCATTAAAATAAACATCAAATAATGACACTATATGAGTATAGTATGCAGAAGAAGGTTCTAAACGTTTATCAAAAAGCAACTTCGGAGATCTATAGCCTATGCGTTAATTTCTTTACATGGGTTGTGTGGTGCTACACTCACACGGACTTATCATTTGAATGATCTGTTATAAAACTCAGCGAAAGTAACTTCTGTTGTTAAATATTTGGTTAAATATAGCATTAATAGTGTAACCAAGCGTTGGCATTTAGAGCTTAATATCACAAGAATGACACAGGTGTTGACTTTATACAGACAGGAAGCGAACCGTTCACAAGCTGGAATACTATTTCCAAGTACGGAAACCCCGAAGGGATAAAATACATTAACTCTTCACCATACTAGTCTTATACAATAGTTGTTAAGTTATGTGTCTTGAGCAGGCAAAACTTTGCGTAAAAGTATAAGCGGAACGTCAGTGTAATAAGTATGTAGTGTTAATCTCCTAAATGGTAAAGCTATGGTGTAAAAAACTGAGAATGCCTCCGTGTCCATGCGAAGCTATGAATGAGTGAAGTAATAGTAATATTAACTTTCCAAATGAGATAAAAAGCCTTGACATGGTCGGAAAATTCTTAAAACAAAGCAAATTACCAGAAGGTTCACCACGTCAAAATGAGATTCTTAAATGTGTAACTTTTGTTTATCCGTAGCAACAGCATGATCAAAAAGCATTGTCTGACCTCACAAGCAGCCTAAGGTCCAGTAAGGATCACAGTGGCTGGAGTGGCATTTAACTGCAATGAGCGTACATGATTATTTTTTCCAAGAAACGAGCAGTTTATGTTGTTACAATTTCGAGTAATTGTTAGCATATTTGTATGGAACAAAGTATTTGTCCTGTGTGTATGTTTACATATGTAACGGGGACATTAACTGAGCCCATTTGTTAGTGACTGGCTGTTGCAGCATAAGGCTGTGTTGTTGTTGTTTTGCCTTAGGTGAGATGGAAATGATTCAATGTTGGCTACTATAGCTGAGTATGCGTGAATATGAGGATGTGCGTAATTTGGAAGTTACGTGTTGCGGTTTGTTGCATATGTTACATGCTTTTTCAGCTTTTATGATAAATGCCTTGTTTATTTCATGTATTCAGCTAATGCAATGTTTCTGACCGGTTTCGGTTGTCTAGTTGTCTCGTCTTGTTCATGAGTTGATCATGAGGATCAGGATCATGAAGCTCAATGGCATTGAGATGAAATCGCGTTTTTCATTCTCTCTGTGATTTTTAGGGGTGATTGAATAGTAAAAGATCATTGCACTTGATTAAGAAAACTATGACTGACGATTAAGAAAGCTATGACTGACTGTGGTTATTTTCAGCTAACTCAGAGGTATAGGCTAATAAACGCACCCACACGGGGGGATTCACACTTAGCTCAGAGATTCTAGCTTGTCAATGGACTTGATTGATGACCGTTTAGCTTGTCTGATAGTTACATTGACCAGGGCGTGTCTGTTATACAAAAGTCAGGAATTGATTGTACGGACAGCCAATATGATTTTGCTGCAGTGGGATATTTTTTATGTTCAGATGAACATGGATTATTTCATCTGTATGAAAGTCTCACTTAGGGAAGGAGTAAACTTAGCCATAGACATGATTCACTGATGTTAAAGTCAGCAATGGAGTTACGACGTAGGCGCATTCCAAGAGAATCCCTGATGGGAGGGAGTCTCCGGGGGTCTGGCAGCAGGAACCACGGGGAGACACACACACACACACACACACCACAATTTACAGGCCTTAAAATGGCTTTCAGAACATTCATACAATGAGACTCAGCTAATCTATGGAACATTTCCTTATTGTAGCTTATTGATTACAATAATGAACCTCCAGATTTCTACATCATGTCTCTGGTCTTATGATTGAAAGAAGAGGTGTAGTGAGATCCTATTCTTCACAACACTGCTTCACACATTTTCTGTTAGATATAAAAAGTTACTACAAGATCTACTTGAAGCAATGTAATTGCCTTACAAGCGAGATCTTTATGGACAGTGATTTTGATTCATGGGCGGGGCCATGGATCAATAGGGGGAATATGTAGATAAAGGTATACATAAACAATATGTATACATGGATTAATAAACTATAAAAAAAATTTTTTTTAGTCTTTTAGTCAGCAATGTGAAATTATAATGTCTGAAAATGGATTACACTTTGTGAATGACATGCTGGACAGAGTGGGACAACAATTCAAAATTGACTTGAAAAGGCATTGTTCATGCCACACCCAGATTGCTGGATTTGTGGAAGGATCGAATGGTACGGTTAAATCTAAACTTCAAAAGACTATGGCAGAAACAGGTAGACAATGGCCTGATTGTTTAGATTTAGTATCTTTAAGCATGCACATTACCCCTACTTAAGGCCAATTGTTGTCACCTTTTGAAATGCTGTATGGTAGACCATACAGAATACCAGATCTCACACCAACTGTAAAAGCCAACCCAGATGACATTTCCACACTAGCAGATTATATGAAAAGAACTTTACTGACTAGGAAATGTACAAAGACCACATACTGTTCGAGTTTTTCTGTGTCTCCGCAGGAACAAGGCAAGGTGAAGGTGGGAGACTGGGTGTTCATCAAAGTCATCAAAACAAAAGACTTTGTCCGACGACAGAGGGGAGTGACCATACCAAATGCTACTGGCCACACGAACAGCCGTCAACTTTCCACCTGTATTCATCTGTATTGATCTGTATTCATCTGTATTGATCTGTATTCACCTGTCGCACTGTTAACTTAGATTATTAGTAGGATACACCACTAGCTTTGAGTAAGGTTTAGTGGTTCCCTCGAGGGGGTTGAGAAATATAGCTCTTGACCGTCTGATAGTCACCGAATTCGTGCCGGATTCGTGCCGAATTCGAAATTTTACTCAATATAGTATTGGTGTATCCATTTTTTGTTTTACTGTGTTTCTTGTTTATATGGTTTATTGTTTTTCTGTAAATTGCATAAATAGTGTAATTCGGTTACAAAAATGTCTAGACTGTTGCTATTAGTGATTATTACAGGTGTACTTTTGGGTTTATAGTCCTCCACAAGTGTAATTGAGAGAATATATGGCACTGGAGAATGTTACTCACCTGTGTAGTCTAATGATTCATGGGATAGATATGCATCTATGCAAGCGAGCAGACGTAATAAGACTAATTTCTACTTATGTACCTTAATGCAAATTCTTCCTATCAACCTAGACTTAAGGTTAGACCATAGTCATATCAAGCCAAGATCTGTGTTGGAGAGAAGTGTGGCCCAGACAGCTGGGGCTGCAATACTACATCTTGTGATGCAAACGGTATCCAGGTGCAGGATGTGTTTAACACGACCCAACCACTAGTAGAGCTAAATACTACATTTCTGATGTCACCTTAAGTGATAGTCTATTCTGTATAGCCATTATGTGTTGCAAATAATGGAACAATGAGAGACAGAGACAGTGTCATTTTTACGGATACTGTGTCCTCACGCACCACTTCCTCATCCAGAGTCAGTGAATGGGAATATACAAGGGTATTCCTACGTTGGGAGAGGTAATGTGGGTGTGTAGTTAAAGATGGTACAGTCAGATCTCTTCACATAGGTGGGGCGTACGCGCCCCCGCTCAGGTCACGGACCATGTTTATGTGTTAGTGCGATCTCACAGCCAGGGTTATCTCGTAAGAAGAGATTTGCTGTTGAGAACCATGACATCATGTGCGGGACTGACATGCCTGATGATTTAAAAAGATTTGGACCAATAGTATCAAAGTAATTTTGCCTCTGATTCTGTCTTTAGGCTTAGGTAGAGTCATGTTAATAATGGGAAGGACTTAACTATAGGTTAGGACTATGTGTTAATGTCACCTTAGTCAGCGTGGAAGGCCTTTGGCTGATGGGGTTGTAAAATAGATTACTGCTAGATTTACTTAGTGCCGCTAGTGGAAGGGTTTGTGTTATGCTGAATGATACCTGGATATCTGATGACGTCCATCTGTTTCTGAAGCCTTACAGCAAATGAGGGCTGATTGTGATGCTATAAAACGTGATAAGGTGGTGGATGTTCCGTGATTTAATCCTTTTGCTTGGCTCACTTCTGGTACATGGTTGCAAATTGTGTTGAAAGGTCTGTTAACTAGTGTTGCAATCTTTATACTTTCTTGTATTTCTACATGTATTAAAGTTCTCATTTCTAGCCTAGTACGTGATTCTATGCAGAATGTAATGTTGTCACGGGAATTGATGCCCTGCTGTCTCTTCAAGAATCTGATTCTTTAGTGTAATGATGCCTGTGCAGAAAACGTACCCACGAGATGTACAAGGTTGATGATTATATACTGGTTTATAGTTAAATGATAAACAGGAGGGAAATGTGAAGGAATTATTCAATTCTATATAGGAATTTATCATTTATGGTTAACTATTAGTATTCTCATTTAGTTATAGGCATTTCTGTATTTCTTTGTCTGTGTTCCAGTGGCGACAAAAAGTCTGCTTGTCTTGTACGGGTTGGTATGAGAAAGGGGCCCGGATAACTTGCATGTCAAAGAATGTTTAAGTAACTTGGTTTATGAGGGGCTGGGTATCTTACATGTCAGCAGACTGTTTAGATTCATTTGAAATATGGTATAGAGCAAGACTGTTTCTAAACTTCAAAGTGAACAAAGGAATGAGGGAGTGTTTTTATGTTTAAACCTATGTGAATCTTCTTTAATAAAACACCAGACTTGCAGGAGAGGCTTTAGTGTCTAGCCTGGAGCAATCCTGGGACACTCCTCTATGGCCAAGAGTAAAAAGTCTGTATTAACTTTATTCTGGTTTGTGTTGAGTCTTATTTTCTGAGGTAATACAGTCCTGGTAAAATAGTTAAGTCCTAGTAAAAGGGTTAAATTCCCGGACAGTAGGTACAACACTGATACGAGGTATCATGAGAGGATAGGCAATGGGGTATATTGTATCTCATTTCCTAAACGAAAACAAGACCGGTCCAAATATCTCCGGTGGATTAAGCTGTGTGGCAGACCACACGGTGAACTTTCTGCCATACTCTTGTTAGGTTGGAATTTTCCTTTGCTAAAGCAATCAACTAAGCCTACATGATAAAAGGCATAATCATTATTCACAGTACCTGCTTACTTTCACCACTGATGTTATGCTAGGCTTAGGCAAGTTATCTCTGGTTAAAACTAGCTAACGTTAACGATTCACTAGCTGCGCTAGCGTAGCTTTGTCAGTTATGGGACAGTTTGTTAAAAATCGGCCATTCTATTAAACAAACGATATGCAAAAGTATACATAGGTTTAATAATGGATTAACCTGACAACGTGAACGAAACACACGCATGCCGGTAATAAACAAGGTTACAATAACAAGCTAGACAGTTAGGACCATATGGTTAGGGCACTGTCCTGTCAGGGGCAGGCTAATGCTAGTTAATAAACGTAGGTCTACATATCGGTGGCTTGCAGATTAGTTTAATTAACTGAATGTGAATTCATTGTATCTTTCCCATGCGGTGCATGAACAATGCTGGTATTGAATGTATTTATCTGCAATCGCGATGACCGTAAGTTCAGGCTTCTCCCTCTTGCATTGAGGTCTGTAAATTCTCGCCTCAAATTTAAGCTAGTTATACACCATATCGAGTTTTAAATTGTATACATATCCCTCCATTGCATAATTAAGTCCCTTTTGAAGGCTTCTAGACGAAATCAGGTCCTTTTGTCTCCAAAAGTTGTCTAGAGCCTCTTGGGATATAGTTTTGACACTGATAGCTGCCATTGTAAACTATAGTCAGCTCTGATAACGTGTCCGAGTCAGCAACAGTAACAATGGGGGGCGGGGCTTAGCGATAGGTCAATTGAAGTATTGCGTGGCTGGTTAACCTGTACCGTCTAATGATTTGTGGTTCGCTTAACTGAAAATGTGTTATACAAGTTGAAAAAATTATTTCTGTGCGCTGTCTCTGTCTTCTTTCTTCGCCTTGCTCTTATCACTGCTGCCATATCAACGTTTTCAGACTCAATGGAAATGCGCTTCCTGGTTAAGACGTGCTTTTATGAGGCGGAGAATTAGCGCGCAAATCAGAGACATGCGCTCGCCAGGCAGTTTAGTAAATACCACGCAATACATCATAAGGCGCACTCCTCCCATTAAAGTGCGCTTCACGCCTACGTTACCACCCACGTCTCCGTGCCATCCCACCTGTTGGCAGGTACACACCCTCAAGCGTTAATATGCGACTCTACTCAAATGCGCCCCCTTAGTAAATACCGTTTTATGTTTACGACCGCTATTTTACGCCAGAAATGGGCGCAATCCTGTTAGTAAATCAGGCCCTCAGTGTGACTGATGGCTTGATAAATCACGGCTGTCTTTAAAAACGCTCTCTCCTTCTCTGCACCTGTAATCTTTCTTTCCTGACCTTTAAGCATGTCACTGATGAGGCAGACTGCATTACGATCCATTCTTCACAATGATTCCCAGGCTCCAAATGTGTCTCTGTATATGTGTGTGTGTGTGTGTGTGTGTGTGTGTGTGTGTGTGTGTGTGCGTGTGTTACAGTAACATCACAAAAAGAGAGTGTAATTGACTCACACACACTCACCAGTGTGTCTCTGTTTGTACAGTAAATCAGTTTATCTCACAACCTGAATCTCTCAGCTGAAGCGTTCTGCATTAAAATGGCCACACTTGAGGATATTTACGGACTCCGCAGGGATCCGAGCGACTGTGCAAATAAAGATAGACGTGCTTGGCGTCCACCACGTTGCGCGACGGTAAGATTAAAAAATGAAGCATTTGATGCTGCTGACTGTGATTATTTACTGTCTACGCCACGACCGCCTCCAACCTGGCCAAATCCATTAGTGTAACCATTCCTCCTCTAATCAGCCTGTGAAGTGACAGTTATGCTTGGCTTAATTGCAAGGGGTGACAGCCATTTCAAGGAAGCCGAAATTTAAAAGCACTTTAGTGTAAACCATTATGGGGCAGTTTGCCTGAATTATGTTCAGTAATAATTTCTGCAGCTCATAATGAAATAGAGAGTCGAGTAGTAAGTAAATTGAACTTTAATGATTCTGGGATCTTAAACGTAAACGTAATGTGCCAAGGTATGGTCCCAGATCAGGCCTGAAGGATTCCAAATACTATATTTTTTTTTGACGATTCTTTTTATTTCAATTCAGTATGGACATGCCAAATACTAATTTTACTTGTGTGTTCACAAATAAGGGTTGTTATTCATTAGTCGTATTGTTTTTTTTTCTTTTAACCTTTCTTTTCTGTACGTATATGTTGTTTTAGTAACACAACCCTACTCCCATAAAAAAAAAACCTCTACAAAACTAAGAATCAGTTTCAGGTCTTGGCATCTTCCAAGAACTTTAATCTTGTATGCGCACCAACGGTTTTAGATTCTGCTAATGGATTATAATGGGTCAGATCATAAAACCGACAGGATACTATAACTCAGATTTGAAACATCCCAATCCATCCCCACATTGATTAGCTGTCTATCTAAAAAGAGATGAAAAATATAATATGTATGTAATAGTATCATGATGATCAGATAATTGTCTGCGTCCGTGGCAAACACTGGCCCTCTCCAGATATTTTAATGCCGATAATTTCCTCACATGCTTGAGTTCATTGCTAAGTGATTCACCTTTATTGAACTTGTTCAAATATTACTGTAAGAATGAAACTCTTACTCATGGGGGAACTGCTAAAGATTGCTGATGAAAAGTGGCAAAATGTCAGAATAGTGAGAGCATAAAAGTATCAGCTTGACTGAATATATTAGCTTGACTTGAAATTCGCTCGTCCCCTGATGGGAGATCACGCACCATAGGTATAATACTTGAGCTCAAGGTCAGAGTCATGATCACGAGGAGCATCAGTGTAGGTTCATATAAACTGGATTCTACACTTTAATTGAATTTTTTTTTTAAAGGCTTTATGTGAGACTTTATGCTTCAGAGGCTTTATGTGAGGCTTGCCACTAACATGTTAGTGCTGGTTGCAGAACAGTGCATTCATTAGAAGCAAAAGGGCAATGGTGGAGGATGTAGACAGTGTTATACTGAATATCAGCCATACTTACTGTCATTTCCTTGCCCGTGGAGAGTGCAAGCTTTTAATTAAACATGAATTAGTAATTAGGCCAGGAATATGAGGGCCCATAAACTTTGCGTAACTAACCTCATTAGGTTCAACATCTTATAATAAATGAATCCATTAGGCTGGTATGTGAGGACACACAGGCTGAACGCAGGCAAAGAAATTAGAAAATAATCTGAGATGTGTCCAAAACAGCACATGGCTTATTACAGTACATAACACAAACATGTTACTGTACTGTGTCATGTAGGTTCTTGATTTAAAATGATGACACGGCCAAAAGTAGCACTTTAGCGCAAGATGTTTTTAATTGGGTCCAGTTCCCAGAAATCGTCACCATAATTTTTCAAAAACAACTTTTGCTGGTGCTGCAGAAGATTACCATATCATATGCAATTAGAAACTCATGGGAGTAAGACGGCCGCCATTTTAGAAGTCAGGCGCTGCAGTTACTCTCCATCCGCACCATAAACTAGAACACGCCTTCATGATGCCAGATCATCACCCTCATTGGCTGGAACACGCCTTCATGATGCCAGAACATCTTCCTTATTGGCTGGAACACGCCTTCATGATGCCAGAACATCTTCCTCATTGGCTGGAACACGCCTTCATGATGCCAGAGCATCACCCTCATTGGCTGGATTCTCCCATGATAAACATGTCAAGTGTTTCCTTATGCTAGAATGTGCGGATAGTCTTCTAGGTGGATCTGATATGTGATTTCTGCAACAGTGGCACTGAAAACCTTTTATTACTTTATTATTATTTTACACTCTGAATGTATGTGACCTGCAAGGCTGACTTGTTGAATGGATTTCAACAATGATAATTAAGTTAAGCTAATTAAGTCAGTCAACATGCTCATTTGATGAAGAAGAAATGGTCATTTCAACGACATCAACCTGGAAACAACAGTAAGGAACACAATCCCATGAGATCTCCCGGCCGTTAGCCACGTCAGTTGCAAACTACAACGTGAAGGAGAAACCATCTGGCTTGACTGCCATCTTTTCCAACTCTTCCTGGACTGAAATCGTCTGTTCATGACCATCAAGTCAGTAAAAGTCAGCTGAAATCGAAAAACAGCAGTAGTTATACTGTAACTACATACCATGGTCGTCACTTGTGTAAGAGAAGATAATAAAGCCAATTTCCATAATAATAAAGCCAATGTGAAACAACTTGCATATGCACCCACAAAAATGTTAGCAGGGTGGAGTGTAGTGAGGTTACGTAAAGTAAATGAATGATTATGACTATCAGTCTAGTGTGGTATGGTGTAGTGTAGTGCAATGGGTCCCTCCAAGGACATCCGTTGCCCATGGTGAGAGACAGAGCTTTTGAGAAACATTGGAAGGGATTGGGCCTGCAGTCTGCCACTCAAACAAGACATTGCAGCTGATTGGCCAGGCGGAGCAGAAGGAGAGTAGGAGACAAGGGGCCTCATTTATAAAACGTACTTACGCACAGAATTGATCTTAGACTGTGCTTGCGATCAAATCCACGTCTAACTACAGATTTATAAAAACCGTCTTAGACGTAGAAAAGGACGTATCTCTACGTCTGGTTTTAGTTTGTGTAAGTACATTTCCTTGTGGCAATACTGGAGTACTACAGGAATTCGGAACTCTCCAAGCGCCGACAGCCGACACGCAGTTTCATCATCCTCATCATCATCATCGTCAGCACCACCGTCACCATTTGGGCTAATGGTGAAAGGCCAAATTAATGTTTCGCTCAATAAAATCAATTAAACTATTAGAATAATTCACACATGAATGAGATTCACGTCTTATAGGTATTCCGTTTTAATTTCACAAGTGTAAAACATTTCGCTCAATCTATAAAAAGTCTATTAGTGTCTTAGATCTCAGTTGGAGATATGGCTGCATTGGCGTTGTTAGAGGATATTGCCAACTGCGCAATAAGTTTTTTTTTCGTGATCGCGCAGACTTTTTGACACAGGATGATGTATGGCTGATAAGCAGGAACCGCTTGCCGAGAGTATTGTGCCCAAATGGCCTCTCATCTCAGAGGCGCACCAGATGCAACCAGGCCATACACGTTCAGGTTTTGTCCGTTCTTGGATTCCTGGCTACAGGAACGTTCAGATGAGAAATTGGACACCAGTCGAGCAATCCCCGTCATCATTAAGCAAAAGTTTTCCCGATGTTCTTCGCAGTACTATCCCTCTATATGCCCGCAATTTATTAGATTTCCATACAGTGCCCAGGAACAGCTAAATGTGAAAGAGGATTGCCTGCGTCAAACAGGGTTCCCAATGTATTCTCATCCAGATTGCGTACACTCAGACAGCCTAGGAAGCCCACTTCAATACAGCACATGCCCGTGCACGGTCACTAGTGTAGCGCACCAAAGCCATGGTTCTGCTTACGCAGATGCGGCTTCTGGTGCTGCTCGCTGCCCGCTGGTGCTTCGGAGACGTGTCTACTACATACTTTGCTTTTGCCATTACGCCACCAGATAGGCTTTCTAACGATGTTTTGGCCCGCATCTGCCCTTCCATCAGCAGAACGTCGATGTCAGCCTCACAATAATGTTTCTGTTTACATGTTTCTTTCGTGCTTGCCATTGTGGCAGAGTCTGTGCATTGAGGATGCGCTCTGTTTGTGCATTGATAATATGCTAATTAGATTAAATAGGGGCGTTTGATAGGGTGGAGGGTCAGTTGCGCACGATTCCACGATCATTTGTGATTTATAACCGAAGGATTGCCGTACACGTGTTTTTTTGTGTGTACGTTTGTGTGTACGTTCGTTTCGATCTCACTTACGCTTATTTCAGAAAATGTCTTAGACACAATGTAGGATGGTTTCTACGCAACTTTTTATAAATGACGCCCATGGACAGAGAAATGATAAGGGTGGAGCCAAATCACTGACAGGAAAATAGGAGGGAATCCGTGACGCTCAACCTGGAGGGTTTGTAACTGAAAGTGCTCCCCTGTATTAAGAGTCAATAACATAGTTGGAAACAGCATTATTGATGTTTCGCCTCCCTTGCACATTCTGTTTATTTCCACTGTTGCCATATTAGCCCCACTGCGAAATTTGGTGCATGAGCAGTGAGCAAGTCAACACAAAGAATCTTTTTTGGCCTGATTTGGGCGGTTGGAGAATCAATGCTCTCACCGTTCTATGTCAGATTTAAGCGCAGATTCACGTGCTGTACTTTTAACGTCTGTTTCACCATCTTATGTGTTGTTATGGATCTCTCTCCATTCCTTTAGATTGGAGCCTTTTCTTCAGTGTTTGCCCGAAATAACTGCCCTGGGGCATTTCCAAGATGACTGCTGAGTGGCGAGACTTGCCCATGAGGACTTTGACGAGGAGCAGACAGGTTTGTTTTTAAGTCTCCGGCCGTGTGTGGTCCCTTGAAGGAAGAGCGGATAATTGACTATGTGACAGAGGGGTGGTTAATCAGGTGTAGTTCACTGTAGCTCTGGCCTCGACTGCATTGACTGGAGCTTGTGGGCTTGCCTCTTGCTTCCAAATTTTTAGGAGCTCTGTGCATTGATGCCTGACTTCCTGAGGTGGTATTCTGACTCTAACAGAGGAATTCCAAACAATGAATCAGTGTCATGTGTAATCGCTACAATCAAAAGGCTAAAATTATTATAGAAACTGTCAGCTAGTTAAAAAAATGGTGAACACCCATTGGCCACGTGATTAGGGACAAAACAGATTCGAACACTCGTTAGTGTGAGTAGTGGTGTCAACATAACATGGACTTGGTTAACATCCTTTGTTTCTTAACTTAGTTACCACTGGTGGGCAATTGGTCTGGTTGGCAATATGCTTTTAAAGCTCCGCAAGTTTTGTCCTAGAATCATAAAAGAACACCCACTTTAATGTTCTACATGTCACTTATGTCACTTATATGGCATCAATGTTTTAAATTAGAGGAAATATACAAAAACGTCAAGGCATGTCAGACTACCTAAAAAAGTCTAATAGGCCTTAGCCCCCAAAGGGTTAAAGCTTTGGAGAGTTCCCTGACTGTTTGCCGCTCCTTGATATCCATCCATCCATCCATCCATCCAATCATTCGCTATCAATTCATTAATCACTTTCTTCATGAAAGTCGTTATGCCGGAGATGTGATTTGATTTCTGTGATTTGTCAATCATTGTTGAAAATCTGTGGAGCATACACACACCTGGTATAATGGCAAGGCTGTAAAGGTATGGTGGCATGATGAGTCTAGCAGTGGTTAGGGTTGTCATGTCATTTCTTTTATGTAGAAGTTAGTTTCTGAAGGTGATGTCAGGAGAAGGCACAGTACAAGTTGGAAATGGTGATTCAGATCTTATGTGCTTGAAAATTGAATTCATAATTACACATGTGAGCGGCTATTTTCCCTTGGTAACTGCATAGGTTGTTAAATGCTTCACTGTTTCAACTCCACTGTTCAGCCTTTTGTGAACCAACCTAATGTTGCCATGGTCACTGACTTCTTGCCTGGAAGCTTCTGGAGATCTTGTTCTCATTCTCATTCTCAGTCTAATCAGCCTGCAGCCCTTCAATCTGACCATTGATGTAAACATGACCCAGACACACATTATCACACAAATGCCTCAAAAACATGTTTTATAACTTACCATCCCAGGGGAGGCAGAAGATGAAGTTGTACGCCTACTTCAGCAAAGGTAACGGTCCATAAGGAGAATTTCCTGATATTTCTGTTCTCTATTGTATAACATAAAAAACACATTATAACCTTTTCAACCCGGCTGAAGTGTTATTGATCGACAAAGCAGGGCAGGTCAGTCAGTGCCTTCCCAACACTGTCTCCTTCACCTCTGCCAGTGTTGTCGTGGGAACAGCATGGGGCCTTACTGCCTTCTGGGCAAGCTGTCACGATGTCCGAGCCCTCGTCCCCCGTCAGCCCCCTTGATCCAAACTGACTGGGATGCCGAAAGAGCGACGTTTCCTGCGGTTAAACGCAGGATCAACCTGAACGTAACCTCTTCTCCCTCCATCTGGAACCGGCTGCACCAAATGACAGTCAGACTCGCTTGGTCTTCGCTTGAAACATTCCAGAAAGTCTGTGAGTGGAGTCTGTGAGTGGAGCCAGCACATGCTGGAGTCTGTTGCTTATCAGTAGTGGTCTGTAGTGATTTGTAGAGACAGATTTTGCTGTAGGCAAGCCCTGAGCCAAAGAACAGAGACCAGACTGCATGGATGCACAGGAGTTTTGATGACTGTATTAAATTTGGCAAAATAGTTCCAATAAAGATATGCTGTCTTTCTGCAGAACATTAGACACACGTTCAATGCTTGGCCCAAAACTATTGCTTTAACCATGCAACTCAGAAATAATGTAATCATTTTCTTGATTAACTGTAAACTATGTGACAGTATTGTATTGTGCTCTAAACTGACTGAGAGGAAGCCAGGGAGGGTTTCGATAAGGGACTGGAACCCACTTTTACATGAAAAATGTCTATTAACACTTGAATGGCACATTTGTGATATCGAAAATGAAAATGTCAAGAACCAGAAAGAACTAAATATGATTTGCCCCCTGAACGGCCTTCTTTAACTCCCCTTCGCACAGAGGCTGATATGTCATGCAAATACAGCAGCCTTTTAAAGAGAACTATAATAGGCTTATCTCGGCTACAGTCAGTCGCTTTGTCATTGGGTTTCCTGCCTGACGCATTGTGGGAGCTATTATCTATCCAATCCATCCTGCTCGGCTTTTTCTGGCATTTTATGCCCAATTGGCACACACAACCTCACGTGTCCGATGTTTAATCAACATAAGTGTGTGATATGGCTATGCAGCCTGTAATTGGCATATATTGAAAAAACTGGTGTTGCAGAACGAATTTTAACACAACTTAGCTTGGCCAGATTAACTGTAGTGATCAATAGGCAATTCTGTGTACAATCATGTCTAGGTTGGTTGAAGAGGCAAGACGCATGTGAATCTAAATGACCAATGTTTCCTAATTACAATGTCTTGAAGAGATTCTTAAAGTGTGCCTTGTTTACACTTTTCACCATCGCTTTAGAATTACGTCAATATGGTAAATGTAGAAATGTTTGTTATATTTCACAACAACACATCGCATCTTACACTGTGTCTTTACACTGTAGCAAGCGTTGTGAAATATTGAGTCTATATAAAAAGTAGAAATTAACTGGATGTGAGTAAGCTGCTAAAAACAGAGGCCATCTCCTGACATTCTCACTCCCCTCTGAAACAGAGTCCCATATAAAAATGAGTGACACATATTATTGCATGACATTTAAAGAAATTAATTGAGTGCCATTTTCTTTTTACGATCAGCGCTGGATGTCTTCCCTTTCTGAGAAGAAAGCAGCATGATGGCAACAACCTAGTGACAAAAACACAAGAAAGGTGATAGTGTGGGTGACAATTTAATGAAGGGTTGAATATACAGTATACAACAGTGCAATTGAATTGAATAAGAACTGGAATTGTGTCTTGGCGCTTCACAGAGGCCAGAGCCTGAACCCCTTGGAGCAAGCACTACTGCGACTGGGGAAAGGTAAAAAAAATATCTTTTAACAGGAAGAAACCTTAAGCAGAACGGGGGGGGGGGGGGGGGGCATCTGCTTAGGGCCGGACAGGTAGCGAGATAGAGATAGAAAAGGGTGGGGGCGCATGAAGGGAATGAAGGAAGGAAGAGAGAATCAGGAGCAAGCAGATGGATTCATACACACATAGAGGATAAAACATATTACTACACGAGTGGCATACGTACGTGACATATATAAATTCCATGAAACATAAAAGAAGGAATATAAATTAAATAATTAATAGTAAAAATGGAGAGAGCCAGAATTTAAAGTATAGGTTGTGGAACAGCTTAGTGGGTAAACAGTGTCCCCTTATTATAAGACTAGGAAGACCAGTGACGCAGAGAAATATGTCAGTGATGGCATTTGTTAACATTACAAGTAAATAGGCTGTCATACAGTATGTATTATAAGCACAGTATAATTTGTGCAGTGGAGCTAGCCTGGCGTTGGGGTAGGTTATGTGCCCTATATGTGCATGTGTAATTATAGATTATGGTGGTTTGAAACAATGCTATCAAAGCCATCATCATTTGCAGGTTAAAGTCATACTAAATCTGAGAGAACAGACAAATTAGAAACAGAATATCAGAAAATCAAACAAACACACACCCACACACAAACTCACACACACACAAAAAAGACAAAAACACAAGTGAGGACCCCCCTGTGCAATATCATTTAAAAGTTAGAGATTTTCTTCAGAGACAATTTTGTGTTTCTCTACCTTTCACTTTGAAACAGTATTCTTTTGGATTCAAGTCAGGTGACATACTTGGCCAGGTCAAACTTTTCCCTTTTCTCTTCTTGAGAAACTCTGGTGGGATTTTGGCAGTATGCTTTGTAAGGGATAATGTATTGTCCGGACCCATTAGCTACTTGCTGACTTCAAATTACCATTAGTCTGTTACGTTAAATGACCGAACTTCTTGCGGAATGGTATGAAAGAAGTGAATTAGAAGCACAAAACCCTTTGCCAATGACAGCAGTCATTATCAAGAAATATTGGACCTGCAAACGTTGGAATGGCCCATTCAAATCAACAGTACTTTTTGGAACATTCTGAAGAGCCGTATAATAAGGATCATTATCATGTTTGAATATTCCCTGTTCTGCCAAGCGTCTGGAGACTCTGAGGTATGACGAATGTGAGTCTAAATGACCAATGTTTCCTAATTACAACGTAATGAAGAGATCCTTAATTACATTGTCAGTATGCTATTATAAATCCTGAAGCCTGTCTCATTTGTCTATTCTCCAGTGTTCAAACAGGCTGCTCAAACAGCAGTAAATAGCGCCTTTCTAGCCAAAATGAGAAGCTAAATGACCAACTTTGATGGGACTAACATTGGCTGAATTCAGAAGAAAGAAGCCCAAGACGACTATGCTACCTCTTCTTAACCAAGCATCTGGTAGGCATCGTGATATCTCTGTTGTTGAAGTGCTTTACATTTGTTTCAAAAAAACTTAAAACACAGGGTAAATATCATAATATCTTGTATTATAATTGCCATGAGCTTCTACAAGCCTTGACAGCAATTCTGAAATCAAACTGAATTTTTAAAATGGCTTTCCCATATACTGTCCCCATTGAGCGATCTTTCATTTAAAAAAATAAATAAAAAATTGGTCTAATTACATGGTTTAGCTACTGGAATAATTCATAATTAAGAAACATGTGTTGATTATTTACAGTAAAGCTTGTCAAGCTTATGCCACCTGTTCATTTAGACAGACCTTTCAAATGGAGATGATGATGTGTAGAGCACTTACCCACTGTCACACTCAGAACCACACATCACACACTGTTCTTCAGATAATGGATCTTACCTAACTCATTTATTTCCTACTTATCATTACTAAGATGAGATAAGAAAAGTACATGTAGAATTAGTAAAGGAAAAGGTTATAATACACGGTCTACAGGGTTAAGTTTAGGATTCGGGGCAGTATCTTGTAGTTGTATGCAGTTGTGCACGAGAAGTACAGTACACTAGAACCCTTTTATCTATTCATCAAAACACAAAGTGGATCCAAATTGGCGCAGACAGGAAGCTTATTTTCCACGTGTACGTCCCCTGGAGGTCGCTCGGAGCCTGAGCTGTGGGGGAGTCTGCCCCTGAGAACCCGTGCATGAGCGCAGTAAGCACAGACTTATTAGGAGCATTTAATATATGATGTTACCCAGGAGAGTTTGGGCGGCTGTGCCATTATGGCTGATACTCTGAAGAGCTGGGTTCATCTACACTGCTACCATGACTAACTGATCATTCATAAATGAAACCCATTACACGAAAACCATGAATATTCGCCTTAGTAAGACAGAGAAAAAAGGAATAATTGAGTGCACTGGACCATAAAACGAGGAGGCTTCAATGCATAGGAGGAGGAGAGCGAAAGGAAACAGAGACACACACAAATCCAAATTCCACTAGCTGGGGATCAGTGAAAAAAAAAGAAGGTTCAAACAAATGTTGCAACGCTGCCACTGTCCCTAAACAAACTTGTTGTTCGGTTGTGAAACCAAAAACACGAATGAACAAGCCATGGTCATTGTTCCATTCACGGGGCGTGATATCATATGTCATTAAGGTTGTTTCACAGTGTACGATGCAACAAGCTTTTGCACAGTTTTTACGCCCACAGCCGTAAACCTAATTCTACGCCCAACCTTTAATCATTGAAACATTACTCTTTGTTCCTCAGTATATCAAGTTCAGTTTAAAGTTGCAGTGTGTGTTTTTTCGTTGTAAAAAAAAATAACACTCTGTCTGTTCTGTTCCTATTGTTTATTCTTTTATTTTACATTTTTCTAGCTATATAGCTTCATCACTCACTCATCACAGAATTACATCAATATGATACATATCACAACAACACATCACACCTCCAAAACTGTGTCTTTACCCTGTAGCTAGTGTGGCCCAACATTGTGTCCATTTACACCGTGAGAATAAAGGAGATGTGGGTATGATGCTAAAAGCAGAGGCCATCTTCAGACATTTTCACTCTCCTCTGAAACTACCCAAGTCAGGCAGTTTCGTATAAAAATGAGTGACACATCTTATTGCGTGACATTTACAGAAATTAATTGAATGCCATTGTCTTTTTACAGCCGGATGTCTTCCCTGTATGAGAAGCGTCATGGCAACAATGCTTTGAAAGGGAACAAGATGGCCACAACCTAGTGACAAACTAACAAGGGTGATAATTGTGATAATTGCCCAGTGTGTGAGAATAGCCATTTAATAAAGTGTTTCTTACAACAGAAGTGAGTACATCCTGTGTGCAGTATCACTGAAATGTCAAATGATTCAAAATAGTACCACCTTACAGTGATTGCATTATTACTAAGTTTAACAGTGGTTTCATCAGTTGAGTTAGTACACCTTCCATTACTGAGATTCAGATCTTTTATTTTTCAAATACTTTAGATGTCCACTTTTAATTTGACCAGTGTCCACATTTTTAGAGAGATGTTCTACCATTCTTCAGAGACAATTGTGTTGTGTTCCATGCTGGAGGGGTACCTTGTAGATTTCTCTTTGAAATACCCCAAAGGTATTCTAATGGATTCAAGTGAGGCAACATATTTGGAGAGGTCATAATATTTTTTTTAGACATTCTTTTGGGTGATTTTGGCCGTGTGCTTTGGAATATTCCTCCTTTGCCAAGCTTCTGGAGACTGGGAGCCGTCTTGTCAGAGAGTATGTTGGTGTTAGCCTGGGTGCCATCCGTTTGTACGCCTTCCACTGATTGCTGCCTTCTAGCTAAACAAACGTTCTGGAAACGCTCCACCCGCTTTGGTTTGGTTATGACTTCACGTAATGAGATGAGCTTTGACGCTTCCTTGACCTATTCGTCCATCAAAGCTACGAGTGGAGAGACGATGATAACAATCGTCCTCTCCACTCCGTGGAACACAGAACTGCCCGCAAGTTTCTTGTATACCAGAGGCACCAGTGTTGCCAACTTTTCTGTAAAGAAAGTAGCTGTTAGCTCTCCCAAAAGTTGCCAGAAGTCGCTAGATGACGTAATCAGCTAATTTGCATAATATGCAAATAAGATGCACATGCGAACATTATGGGAGAGATGAATACAAGTTCTATAATTTTTCCCGCGAATACAACGCTCTAATATTTTGCTGCTATCTAGTCAGACTGGCCACGCAGGCGCTGTCTGAGTGGAGAGGAGACGACAAGCCCTAACTGTACTCAGCTCTCGTGAGATTGGTTGTAACGTGAACTGCAGAACGGATATGTGAGATGCTTTTTCAGTGCTTTGTCAACACAATAATTTACCAAATGACAGGAGAAAAAAGTCGCTAGATTTGTCGCTAGTCGCTTTTTGCAAATAAAGTCGCCAAGGGGCTCTGGAAAGATATAGATATATAGCGACAAAGTCGCTAAGTTGGCAACACTGAGAGGCACAAGTTGATATATTAAACTCTTTCGATACCCAGGGGCGGAGATCCCATTTCATTGTAGGGGGGGACAATACATGGTAACATTTCAGAGAGTAATTCCGGGGGGGGGGGGGGACATGAAAAAATAGCTTGTTGCTGGGAATTGAACTAGCATCCTTCTCATTTAAACACGACCTCTCTACCCTCTGTACCAAATTCACCCCATGTAGTCATTAACGGTATTGCTTATTTACCCCACGACATTAATGACAACAAAAGCAAATGACATTAATTTACCTTCAGTTAATTTAACTAATCTGGAGAGGCACTGAGATGTAGCCCTTCGTTTATTAACAAGCATTAACCTGCCCCTGACAGGACCGTGTCCTAACTGTCTAGCTAGCTATCGTAAGGGTGTTAATTACAGGCATGCGTGTGTTATGGCAAACATTCACGCTGTCATGTCAATCCATTAATAAACTTATGAATACATGTGCTTATCGATTGGAACTTCGTAAATGGAGTTTAGAAAAACTTCTTCTTACATGTTGTTACTACGTTCGAGAATGAGGTAAATATCTTTACATTATCGTGTATCATAGCGGGAGGGGGAGAGAGGGAGAAACAATCTCACAACCTGACCGTGTAGGCCAGCTGGGCAGATTGACTGAAACACGGTACTAGCCCCGGCCGTTGGAAACAGCATGTGAACCAACCACTTTGAGGAATTGGGGATCACGATTTTTCAACACTTAAAAAGCACATTGTTTTACGTTTATAATAAGCACTGCTTGTGTCGTCATGCGTTCATTTCATAATCATCAGCTTTAAGTGCTTCGTTTTGTTCGTGTTTTAGCTCTGAAATACCTTCTAAATTATCAAGAACAGACGAAATCGGTCATGTTTATTATGATGAGAAGCCTTCCTGCCACCGCTGGATTGGCCATAGGGCATGGCGGGCAAATGCCCGGTGGCCTGAAGCCTTTTATTATTTTTTTTATTCATGCCATACTCGCGTCTAACGGAGCAGGCCACGTTAACTTCAATGCAGGCCACATTAACGCTAATTTCAGTTGAACAGGCAGAATTGCACGCGGGCCCTGGCCTTCAATTACTCTAGCTAAAGTTTTCAGCACTATCTTCCTTAGTTTTGGAAATAGATGTCTCGACAACTATTTATACTGCTATAATACCGTACGTATCTTCGTCATGGTGGGTATTATTTTTGCAAAAAAAATTGTAGCAATTTAGAACAACAGCACATGATTAACCTACATACACTGAAGAAACAATAAAGAGAAACGATTCAATGAAACGAATACGTTATTTTCTTTGGTATTTTGTCTTTCAGAATTTCAGATTTGCAGTGGGGATTTCTGGGTAACATGTTTAACACTGTTAATGGACCAGATCATTTAAATATTCGTCTCGCGAGAAAGGTAACAGAGTGACATTAAGGCTGCTAACTGTCAATAGCAAAGGAGCAAGACTGCTATACCCTATTGTGAAGGCTACACGAGTCTATTGAAAATGTCTTATAAACACAAAAGTGGCAGTAAGAAAAGGCAAGAGAGAAACGAGCTGCAGGAGAACGTGGCAAAGCTACCCAAATTAGATTATTTAGATTTTTCAACAAACGTTCGCCAGTCCGTGGAGTCTGCTAGTGCTACGGACGACCCTCCTGCTAGCACGCAAGGCTCATCGAATGCCATTCAAATAGGTGAGTTAGTACAAGGGTATTTGATGGGCTGCCATGCCCCCTTTAACAAGTCGCAGTGGAGCACCCGTTTCATTATGTGTTTTTCAGATGTGGGTAAAGCAGGTCTGTCGCTTGTCATCCGTGTTTTAAGAACGCTTTAGCACACTTTGACCCTGTGTGTACGTTACCGCGAGTCCGAGCGCGTCCTGTCTACTTTCAAAGAGCAAGAGGACTTTGAGTGTGAGAGGTGTCGGGCCATCCGTGACCGCACCATGGCCAGGAGGATGGAAAACAGAACGTGTGTGTCTGTGTTTAATAATTTAGTTAGTTTCATCGTGTCTGCGTTGCTTGTATACACAATTTAAATATCCTATTGAAACTTCTTCTTGTAAATATTGTTAATACATTGTTTGCTGTTCCTCTTAATAAATTAGTTAATTACGTTATGTTGGACGTCTGTCATTTTTAAGATCAGGGTTATCGTAAACAGTGCTATCTAGGCTACTTTCTGACCATTTCTAACGAGTTAAACAAGATTTCGTTCTTTGTGTACACACCTGTCACAATCATATCGATTACAAACATCTTTGTTTAGCGTAATAGGGAACGCCAAAGTAACTATAGGGCCCGTCAAAATAACGTTACGCCACTGTAGGCCTACAGATGTCATCATTGACAGGGTAGTCGAGAAGAGCGATCTGATGAAAAGGCTGCTTTTGTGATGAGGTAAAATAATACGCTGACTTGAAACACTCATAGTGGATCAGATTAAGTTAATTAATATGTTTTAATATAATTCCTTTACTTAAATTTAAGTAACAAGGTTGAAAGAAATGACATGTCTAAATAGTAATGTGACCTACGGTCAATAGATCATACTTTTGATAAGCCTACGATAACAGTATTTTGGTAGAACTTTTCATAAAGCTTCTCAAAGTGTTAAAATGTTTGTGTCTCCTAGTGCACATTGATCGTTTAAGTCAGTGATTCCCAACAAGGGGTAAGTGGTACATACCACCTGAGGTGCGCAAGCAAACTGCAGGGGGTATGTGGATAAATTAACGAATGTGTGCAGCATGGTCACTGCATGAGTGAAGGGGTACTCATGGTGTGACAAAAAGGCTTAAGGGGTACGCATGTCAAAAGCAGTTGTGGGAAAAACCCACGCTGTCACACAGCGCGCTTACATTTTTCCCCGTCAATACCTGGTGGTGGCCTGCTCTTGGTTAAAAATGCCCGGCCTGAAAAATGTCCCCAGTCCAGCCCTGCTTCCTGCTCATATACATATATAGGCTACATATGAGGCTTCAATCTTCTGAGTAACTGTATTGTGAGTGAGTTCGTTAAGGTCGTTTGTCTTTCTTTTTAAATTAGCCTACCTTTCACGCGAATTGACAGTTAGAGTTCAGATTCATAAAATGAAATGAGAACACATCAAGAAGTGCAGTAACCATAAAGGTAACACTGTAGACCCATGAAATACCAACTTATTGCCATGTATCTTTCCACGAAACTCCCATTCTGACACATTGTAACAAAAAATGATCACCTCCCCAAGATTGCGGCCAGTTGACACGCGAGCCAAGGAAGGGACCAATCAGCGCTCTCGTCCATATTCTGCCCGAATATCGTCATAACCAAACCAAAGCGGGTAGAGCGATCCCAGACCGTTTGTTCAGCGAGATCAGTGGAACGCCTACACACGGATGGCACCCAGGCTATGTTGGTGATCCACAGACATTCATTCATCTATAAATGTCATCTCCCCAACAACTTTTACTTTCATGCAGCTCCATATCATCACGCTCCCACCTCCGTGCATCATTGTCGAGACCATGCATTCACTTTGGTAGTCCTGGCCAGGTTCATGGCAAGCTGGACATGCTGCCCTGCCCCCACCCCCCACCCCCCAAGTCTGAGCCGAACAAATGTATCTTGGTCTCATCTGACCAAACAATGTGCTCCCAATATTCATCAGGCTTCTTGTTCTTTAGCAAGATTGAATGTAGTAGTTTTCCGTCGGATCATGCAAAGGAAGAACTATGTCAATATATGAAACTTGCGTGTGGGTGGCAACACCCCCAAAAAAGTTCAGTAGCATCAAATATGGCTTGCTTTCAGCGTTAACACACACTTTCAGCATTAACACACACTGCAAAAGACAACCTGAACAAGGTGTTATTTGCTTTAGCATTTCAAATCAATGCAGATTAAAATGATTTAGGGATTACTGACAGCTCTGTGGGAGGTGAACATGCATCACAGGACATTGCTAACAATCTGTGATGACAAAGAGCACTTGTAATCTTTAAAAGAGCAAGAGGCTTACATGATTTCACCCCGATGCTCCCACACACACAAACACACAGAAACACAGACACACAGACACACAGACACAAACACACACACACACACACAAACACATTTTTTTTTTCATTAGACAGGAATTTATGACAGCAGCGAATGCAGATTAGCCAGGGGCAAGGTCTGAGGGTTGTGTGAAGGGGGCATGCCATCTACCCACCAACCAAATTAGCAAGGTAACCCCTGTCAAGAGGATCTCAGCACTAGCGCTAGCTAGCTAAATGACTGAGCCTATGCTGCAGGTAGCTCATGTGTGAGAGGACAACACAGAGAACAAATCTAAGAACAAATGCAAATGGAGAGGTGCAGGTGAGGAGGTCTGAGCGACGGCGCATCTCTTTATGCGACATGATTTAAGCACAAGTTTAGCTCACCCTGTGAATGCACATCCATGTGTGACAAAGTGGCAATCATTTTAAACGCTAGAAATATTCCTTGTAATTAAAGTATGCAGTACCCATCTCCTTTTAAAATGTCATCTTTATTTATTTTGGTTTAAATGTGACAGGCAGTGAAATATTACAAAGCATAATTATCAGTCCAGTTGACTGATACAGACTTCAGACTGTCCGTGTAGCTTTGCATAACAGTCTGTTCATGTCCTCCTGCGCCTTCTGTGGTGTAGTGGCTAAGGACCAGCTCCTCACCTCGTAATCATCATGAGTGACATCAGACATAGTTTTAGTATTAGGGAGAGCACAAGTGGCGTCTATGTCCTTTAAACCTTAACCTTATATGGTCAAACATTAGTAAGCTGACACAGATGACTCATAGCTAACAGATGTCAGATTGTTCTTTTTCTTAGTTTCTGCAGCATTCTTGTATGTGTGCGTGGGGGGTGTGGGTGTGTGTGTGTGTTACTGTGTGTGTGTATGTGTGTATATGTGTAACTGTGTGTTGGTGAGTGTGTGTGTGATTATTTGTTTGCGTGTGCCTGTGTCTTGTGTGAGTGTGTGTATCTGTGTGTGTGTGAATGTGTGTGTGTGTGTGCGTATCTGTGTGCACATGTGTGAGTGTGAGTATGAGCGTGTATCTGTGTGTGTATCTGTGTTTGCATGTGTGTGTGTGTATCTGTGTGTGTGAGTGTGTATCTGTGAGTGCATGTGTGAGTGTGTGTATGAGTGTGTGTGTGTGTATCTGTGTCTGCATGTGTGAGTGTGAGTGTGCACCTGTGTGTGCATGTGTGAGTGTGAGTGTGTATCTCTGTGTGCATGTGTGAGTGTGAGTGTGTATCTGTGTGTGCATGTGTGAGTGTGAGTGTGTATCTGTGTGTGCATGTATGAGTGTGTGTGAGAGTGTGTGTGCATGTATAAGTGTGTGTATGAATGTGAGCGTATATCTGTGTGTGCATGTATGAGTGTGTGTGAGTGTGTATCTGTGTGTGCATGTGTGAGTGTGAGTGTGTATCTGTGTGTGCATGTGTGAGTGTGAGTTTGTATCTGTGCGTGCATGTGTGAGTGTGAGTATGTATCTGTGTGTGCATGTGTGAGTGTGAGTGTGTATCTGTGTGTGCATATATGAGTGTGTATCTGTGTGTGCATGTGTGAGTGTGAGTATGTATCTGTGTGTGCATGTGTGAGTGTGAGTGTGAATCTGTGTGTGCATGTATGAATGTGTGTATGAGTGTCTGTGAGTGTGTATCTGTGTGTGCATGTGTGAGTGTGGGTGTGGGCTCATTCACACTGAAAGGTCACCCCAGACCTCTGCAGAGAATGAAATGATAGACAACCCGCCCTGGGCTTCATTAGCTAAATTTGTACAGTACCTGCCATATGAAGGAGGAGGAGGAGGAGGCGGAGGAAGAGGAGGAAGAGGAGGAGGAAGTGGAGGAGGAGGATAGACAGAGAGGATTAGTATGGCAGATAAGACCCAAATCTGTACAGTACCTGCCATATGGAAGAGGAGGAGGAGGAAGAGGAGGAAGATGAGGAAGAGGAGGAGGTTAGACAGAGAGGATTAGTATGGCAGATAGAACCCCGGTACAGAGGCATGGCAGACACAGTGCTGATGGAGGAGAACCTGATATGACAATGCGGAGCACCCCGGCTCCCATGCTGCAGTGGGGACTCATGAGCCAAAAGCAAGTGTGCTGTTTTACACTGAGTGGAAATTTCATGCTTCATAGTGTGATCTACTGAAATACTCTACTGACCTTTGATGTGCAAGAGCACGAAACACTGAACTGATGATGGAAGGCATAGATGCAGTCATGTATTGTGTCATTTCAACCCAAATACTGAATGGAACGCATATGCCAATGTATTGTCTCTTATATTTCGTAATATAATTGAGTTATATTCTGAATTGTATACTGTATATCTATAAATATTATATTTCATATCTTTTCATAATATTTATTTCAGAAAATAATTTATCAGCAAGTGAAAATACTGTGCATTAATGAGATAATAAATACCTGGATTTGCTTAGGATGTGTTGAGATCAATTATAATATTTGCTCTTGATAATTATTATGAGCATATAGCCTCTTATGAGTATAAACTAGAAAAGGCAGGATAACAAGATCCGTAATAATCACTAATAAGACACGGAGTTCCCAGTCAGCCACAGCAATCATTGGACTATTAGTTCCCTGCCAAGACTTCCTCAATAAAACTATAATTGAAGTCATCAAACAATCTCTGTGCACAATATAAGTTCAGAATAATAGCATCGTACAAGAAGAAAGATTCTTTGGAGGCTTCCGATTCCATTGTCGGATGAAGTATTTTCACAAAAATGATGAACAAAGCCTATTATCCCATGATACAGTATCGTCATTTGCAAAGACTGAGTCGGATATGAGTGGAAAGCTAATTGAAAAAGCCCTTGTTAAAAAATGAGGATACTATTGTTAGGATACTTTACTAGAGCCTTCCTACATAAAACTGATAAAAGCAAACCAACTTATAAACATGCCATGGCAAATGTCCTGAATCATTATTTCCAGTGATGCAATAGCACCATTAGCATTATTGGCAACGGTTATGATTCTTCTCATATGAGCTCTGTCTCATCTTGATTGGTTAGAAAGGCATTTATGGCATATCACATTATGAGAGTTGTCATGACAATTACCAATAACAATAACAGGACACTGGTAATGGCAATACTGTAATGAGGAGAGACAGGATATGATTTTTGCTGTGAGATATAGATGACAGTGTTTTTTCAAGCCTATGACAGAGGGTTCAGGTACATTTCTATTATACCTTTTATGTGGACATCCTGAAGATTTGTCAGACGTCTTTGTATCCCAATACATAATCTCTCCTTGGGAGTGGGGTGACACCATACATCTTCTAGTGCTCAACTTTCAGTGCTTTAATCTCCTTTAAAGTTATGAAGCATTACATACACCCTGCTATGGAGTTAGAATACTTAAAAAAAATCCACAAATGTCACGCAATTCACAAGTGTATTTTTCGATTCACAAATACATTTCTGATAGGCTGAGGAGAATGGCCTTTTGACAAAAAAATGCATTTGTGAATCAAACCACACAAAAAAAATCTACAATTAGATGCAGGGATGTTCATATATGGTGAGTGATTTGTAAATGCATGTTCATTTGTCTGTCAATAAATGTAACAGTGTTAACATTTGTGTATCACATGACATTTATATGTGAACTTTTGTGATACTGTAAACCTGCACAAGTTCAGAGTACTTAAAACTTTTGATTAACCGATTACATAATAAAATTTGAGTAGCCTACATATATTTTTTTTAAGTAAACTTAACTAAAAACGTATACATCGGCTATCCTGTTTTATTTTGTTATCATTTTCATAATTTTGAAGTTCTCTGAACTCGTATTATTCCAAAATCAGGATTTTGCCTCGTCTCTGGATCTTTCACAAACTAGTTATTACGCCCTTACAATTTTTTGAAAGGGTATCTCTCTTACGTTCCAACATTTGCCCAAGCTCTTACTGTAGAGAGAACTGTCATTGGTCGAGGGCCTTCCCAGTGTTGCCAGATGTACATTTACGTTTACATCTGTCATTGAGCAGACGCTTTTATCAAAAGGGATTTACAAGGAATTTTGCATTTATAGATGAGGGGCAGTTTAGGGGTTCACACTTATACACTTGTTAAGGAGGAGTGGGGAATCGAACTAGCAACCTTCCAACCTCTCCATTACTAAACGACTCCTCTACCTTAAGTCTGCTGTCTCCGTCTCTCATCACAAGATCTCTGCAATGGTGTTCTCATCGAAGTTGATGACGTTATCAGGCAATGTATACTCAAACAAATACATTCCAATACAATTAAAACTTCTTCACTTGCTCAGAAAACTAATATATTTTAAGTTGGGTCAACTAAATACCAGGTTTTAAGTACTGAATACATAATGTTAATAAGTTAACTGTTTGGGTTTACAGTGCAGTGTTAGAACTTAGGCTTGATATTAGGTACAAGCCTATAATATACCACACAGAACATTTGAATTTTTTCATCTAGCAGACTCACATTGTGGGGCCGATAAACGTTTTTAACTGTAAGTGTGCTCCTTGGGTGTTGAACCTGCTAACATTAGCCCCTTCTCCTTCCCACAGTTTAATCCCATTCAAACACCTCCTCTTTAACTCCTGCACATTATCAAGATGAACCTCACATGAGACCACAGTTTTCCCATTTTCCTATGTCACACTTTGATCTTGCTGAGCCTTGACCTTGAGCGTGTTAATATATGTAGCTTACTTCTCAAGGTCTACCAAATAAAGAGATTAACTTGCAAAGTGTCGGCTTCACCCTGTCTTTCACGCAGAGATGGGCAGTATTTCAATTACTTGTATTTGAAATACTAGTTAATTTGCTTTTGAGTATTTTGTAATTTGTATTTGATAGGGCCGATAAAAAATTAAATGTAATTTGTAACAAATTACTTTAGAGTGGAGTAATTTTGTATTTAAAATACTCAAATTACTTACTCCAGTGTTTAGGCAGAAGGGGATTTTTTTTCCGTCGGATTCTACCACAAGACCATCTGATCTGCCTCTGAATGTCATTGTCGAATCAGTCAATTTGCCAAAGTGTTGCTTCTTATGGCCCGCCCCTTTTTGGGGCGAAAAGGAAATCACCCCAGATCTCTCTCATTGACTCTCATGTTAAATCATTTTTTTTCACAAAACAGGGTTGTGGTCGAAAACTTAGAAAGCTGTCTTGATCCTTGTCAATTTATCTTCAGTACACCGACTTAAAGAAGGTTCTTTCAAAGAGCGAATCGAGTTGTTGCACTGAACGTTAGCCATCTTGACACAATGTGACTTGATGAAAGCCGTGTGATGTCCTTATACGCAATTAGAGCTAAGGTCCGGGACGCGATCTGGCACTGCGCGCCTGGGCGAGACTCTCCACTTTGTGAATGAAGCGCAACTCACCTAGGACGCGATCTGGCACTCCGTGCCTGGGCGAGACGCTCCACTTTGTGAATGAGGCGCGCCTCACCTAGGACGCGATCTGGCACATTGCATAGAGGCAGGGGCCCGGGCGCACATGAGACTCTTATTAAAGATCTTAGCCTACTATAAATGTTGTTGAGACTCGCACTAAAGATCTTACTCATTCGCACAGAGACATAACAAATAGCCACACGGTCATTTATCTGTGTGATGTCACATGTGTGCGCCAGTGTTGTCAATCACATGTGGGCGCCAATGTTGTCAAAGATAATCTGTAACTTGTGGAAGTTGTATTGTTAAACGGTGAGTACTTTGGTATATTAAAGTATAAACTTTGAATACAAATGCTAGTACAACTTCTATACGTTATCTGTAAGGTTGTGAGTGTAAAAATAGTCTCATCGGCGCGGAGTGCCAGATCGCGTCCTAGGTGAGGCGCACCTCATTCACAAAGTGGAGCGTCTCGCCCAGACAAGGAGTGCCAGATCGCGTCCTAGTCCTTACCTTGCAATTACGTATGACGAAAGCACGGTGGGGATAGCCCTCCCGGAAGCCATTGAGATTGCAATGAGAGCACTGTGGCGGCGGTTAAAAACATGAAAAAAAGGATACGGAACCACTGACATGGGCCCGTCATAATAGCCTGCACCTGGCCCCGTGATTACTTCGTTACGACACTGAATAGCCCAAACCTGAATGTTCTGCTATACCAAATTGTGAGAAAACTGAAAATTCAGAAGTATTTCCAGTATTTTAAAAATACAAAATACATGTATTGTATTTTGTTACATTTTCTGGCAACAGTATTTTGTATTTTATTTTGATACATTTATTTGAGGGGTATTTTGTATTTTGTATCAAAATACATTTTGATGTATTTTTGCCCATCTCTGCTTTCACGACACGTCTTTCTAAATGTGGGAAAGCTGCATGGTTCTCTGTCAGAACTCCTGATTTGAGATCTGCTCTGACCACCTGATGAGTCTGTAAGAGGCAGGTGTTGTTGCAGCTTGTCGTCAAGGCGCTTAGTATGTTATGCAAAATTGCAAACAATTCCTTCAGGTGTCCTCTTGACTTTTGTTGACTACCTACAAACCATGTGTTTATATGAAAGCAGTGTTAGAACAGACTGCATTACCACACCTTTTGATGTATAATATTGCACCGCTGGAAGTAATATATTGCTATCATAATGGCGAGAAAAAAGGCAAATAACCTAAGTAAGCAAGCTGTGAAGGGAAGACTACGATCTGCAGGTTTCACAAGTCGAGTGGCAGTGAGAAAGCCATTGCTAACATGGCAAAATGAGTCAAAGAGGCTTAACTGGGACGTGAAGCAACAGCAGAGGACTACTGAAGACTGGAAGAGGGTGTTACGGAGTAATAAGACATCTTTGTTTTTTGTACACCATTGAGTATTTGAAAGGATGGTCCCTCAGTGTGTGACACCAACTCATGGAGCAAGCGTATTGGTCGTACATTGCATTCAGATAGATAGATAGATAGATGGATACTTTATTGATCCCGAGGGAAATTAAGGTCATCCAGTAGCTTACACTTACAAACAAACATGAATCACAATAAATACAAAAATCACAATAAATACAAAAACTTCAGTGCATCAACCAGACACTAACACAACATTTTTAGGTTCTAAAATATTTTTTAACTTGGGATGTCAACGTCCCTGTTCGATTGCCATGACTGGGATGATGGGTAAACTGTGTGCCCATCATGAAGGACCCTTTGTGTTGCGCTTCATTTTCTGACATAGCCGGCTCATAATCTGTGTTTTGAATTACACTGTCGTCAGTGAAGACCGCCTTTCAATTTAGATAGCAGCTTTGTTGAGGCTTGGCTTGGGATAATCCTTGTCAAGAATTTGTACAGTCTTTGTGAGAATAACCAAGAGAAGGTATCGATTAACATTCATGAAAACACTGTATGGAAATCATATAATTCGTTGCTCTCATAATCCCCAAATATGTACTCAAAATGTTTGAATCTCCACAGGCCACGCTGTCTCCACCATTCTACCGTTTCCTGTCAGACCGATGTTTGGATTATATTCCAAAAAGGAAAATAAATTAATTCTGGTGTGTCTTCCTGAAGCCAATATAACAGATACAGCTTGCTGCATGTATGTAGCGACTTCCTACTGTTGACTCAGCACCTCTAGATTTCTGGTTGCCTTTGCAGTTAGCGCTGTGTTTCTTATCGTTCCATTGCAGCTGTTTCGAAACCCAGGCGAACAAAGGGCTCAGGAGAAAGTCTGAAAATTGTTCTGTTGTGTGGAGGTGGCAGCATCAGATTAGAACATGAGTGAAGTTTGTGGCTCAAGTCGCTCAATCTTTGCATGCGGGAGGAAGAGGGCTGGTCCACTCATAACCTGAGGAAGGTAGCTTGTCCCTCCCCTGACAAGTCACCTCTGTGCCACTGCAGTTAGCCCACGTCAACAGTACTTTTTCTCTTTTTCATTCTTGTATTTTTTTTATTAAGAAATTAATTGGAATTTTTTGTCTTTTTCTTTCTCTCACACTATCTCTCTCCCTCCTCCACTCCAATGGCCAGATATCCCACTCGGGGCCCTGGCTCTGTTCTGTGGACCATGAAAGAATGCCTTTCATCTTCACGAAAACAACAGCCGTCTTCTGCCTCAGAAATCTCTTGTACTTTTTAAGCTCTGAGTCTGAGAGGCATTCCCAGACTTCTTCCACTATTTAAACTGGTAGATTTTCTCCCTCTCTCTCTGTCTTTCTCCCTCTCTCTTTTTCCCTCTCTTTATCTCTCACTCTCTCTCTCCCTCTCTTTCTCTCTCTCCTTTCTCTCTCTGCGCGTCACTCTCACGTCTCACCAGACTGGCGCACAGCCCCTTCCAGTGCCAGGGGCTGCCAACTGTGGAGACGTACTGGCAGGGAGACGTTGGACAGAATGTAAAGTTCTGGCCAAGGCTGAATGGGAGGCACTCAGACTTGCCATCACGGCTCGCTCACAACTCTCACAAATTGGGAATGCGGGCGCCTGGTTCCATGTCAATCTGATTTCTAGAAGAAGTCCAAGAGCCCAAAGCCAGCGTGTCTCTGGGAACATCTTAATTCTCTCAGAATGTTCTCTCAATCGCTCAGACACACACATACACACACACACACACACCAACATGCAAACAGACACACACACAAACATGCACGCGCACACACACACACACACACACACACACACACACACACACACACGCGCACACACACACACACACACGCATGCATGCACACACACACACACACACACACACATACACACACACACACACACACACACATGCACCCATGTGTATTTAATATAAATAGTATGGTTCAAAATAGACCCCTTTAAATTCCATGACAGTCACGGTACTCACACACACACACTTCCATGACAGAAACACACACACACACAGAAACACACACACACACACACCTAGATGTTTAAAAAAAATAGTATGGTTCAGTATAGACCTGAAATAAAAAAAGATGTATAATTATACCAGAACACCACAGAACTTTGACCAAGATAATTACAGATTGTGCTGCTGTACAGACCTCAGCTCAGGGCAGGATGTGAAAGGCTTTGCCAAGCTCACCAGTATGCACAAAGAACTGGCTACTAATGGTGAACGTGCCTCTATCACATGGCCACATTATAGCATTTAAAAATCACATTAGCACATTAGAAAGCAAAAATAATATTCCTTTTGTAAACTTTCATTCTACCCATGTGCTATGTATAAAGACAACATATCAGTATTAACATTAACATTAAAATTCATGAACACGTAAACTGCAGGGGGCCATACACAAGTTTGTGTCACAGTAACATTGTGACCTTAGAGAGTATCTCTATGTATTATTGTCTGTTCAATTTGTACGGCACATTCGACTCAGTAACGGTTGGTCGGAGGCAGCTCTCATCTCTTATCCTGTTTTTCTCCCCCTCCAGTCTGTCCCTGTCAGCCGTGTGCATCGAGCATGTACTCTGAAGCTTGGCTCGTTTTGTACTAGAGTAAGGGAAGCCCTTTGCCCCCCCTCCCTCCCCCTCCTCTTTCTGTCGTGTTTGCAGCTTGGATGTTCCCACACTTTGCTGTGAAAAGGGGCCAAGGGCAGAGGACACTGTAACGATAACGTCCCCAGCCATGGGAATAACAGTGCAGATGGTGAGAGGGGACGCAGCGCTGGATACACGTTTGAAAGTGTATGGTATACACACATGCGAGCTGTGGCTATTAAATAATGAAACTAATGCTTTCATTCAATCGTAATGAAGAAGGCTTTTTATACTCATATAAGTCATACATACTCAGTCTCGTTTTTTAAAGCCACATCTCGTACACTACATATGATACATATATATATTGCATATATATTGCGCATATAAGTCTGTATATGGACATGTACACATACATATACTGCGAATACTGTGCACTGTACACATACATATACAGTTTTAGAGCCGTATTTTGCAGGTGCCATATTTTGGGCCTGGCAGAATCACAAGCCATATAACAGCTGACAAATCCTGGCAAGCCAGGTCCTGGCTTGATCTGGTTCGATCTGGTTTGATCTGGCTCAGACGTGGCCTGGATGTGACAGTTCCTACCAATGTTCACTTGTCGCTGGGAAGGAATCCAAACCATGTGCTTGGCTGGATCCAGTATCTTTCAGGAAAACACCCATTGGGCTGGTTCCTCACACGAGAAAAACATGCAGAGGACCTGGGTAAGAAATGAGTCTCCCTGAAGCGCTCTCCAGCACCATCTCATTTCTCATCACCGGCTTCAGTCTAAATGAAAACAGCGGCTGATGACAATGCTCAAGGCGAGCTGTGCACGTCTTTGAGATTATCCCTTTTTCAGGGGGTTGGGCAGGAGCTGGCATGAATATATCAATGTGTTGCCAGGGGATAGATGGATGGTTGTAAGGGAGATGGGTGAGGTGGCAGTGGAGGTGGTGGTGGTGGTGGTCTTGCTTATCTTCTCGCTTCACACGTTGAACTTTATGACCCACAGTGTGGTGATCAGTGCACACAGACTTCTCCGCTTTTAAAACATTTAATACCTCCCAGCCAGGGCTCCAACTGTGAATCCATCACATTGCCATCTTATATTCAATCGCGCCGCCATCTTCGTCTCCATTGTTTTGCCATCTCCATTTGCATCTGAGCCATCATCCCATAAACCTGTTGTCATCCTCACCCTGTTGCCATCCTCACCCTGTTGTCATCTTCACCCTGTTGTCATCCTCACCAGTGATGTCATCCTCACTTGTTGTCATCCTCACCCTGTTGTCATTCTCACCCTGTTGTCATCTTCACCCTGTTGTCATCCTCACCCTGTTGTTATCCTCGCCCTGTTGTCATCTTCACCCTGTTGTCATCCTCACCCTGTTGCCATCCTCACCAGTGTTGTCATCCACACCAGTGTTGTCATCCTCACCAGTGTTGTCATCCTCACCCTGTTGTCATCACCCTGTTGCCATCCTCACCCTGTTGTCATCTTCACCTTGTTGCCATCCTCACCCTGTTGTCATCTTCACCTTGTTATCATCCTCACCCTGTTGCCATCCTCACCCTGTTGTCATCTTCACCTTGTTATCATCCTCACCCTGTTGTCATCCTCACCCTGTTGTCATCCTCACCATGTTGCCATCCTCACCCTGTTGTCATCTTCACCTTGTTATCATCCTCACCCTGTTGTCATCCTCACCCTGTTATCATCCTCACCCTGTTGTCATCTTCACCCTGTTGTCATCCTCACCAGAGTTGTCATCCTCACCCTG
The DNA here is from genome assembly GCF_963457725.1 of Sprattus sprattus. Taxonomy (NCBI): domain Eukaryota; kingdom Metazoa; phylum Chordata; class Actinopteri; order Clupeiformes; family Clupeidae; genus Sprattus; species Sprattus sprattus. The sequence goes on from NC_137921.1 coordinate 29,279,913, forward strand.
TTGTCATCTTCACCTTGTTATCATCCTCACCAGTGTTGTCATCCTTGTAGAACCTGATAATGTAATAATTTCCCGATAATGTAATAACTCCCGATAATGTAATACAAATTCCTTCATAAGTCCCTAAAACATGTAATAAAACCTGATAATGTAATAATACCCCAATAATGTAATAAAGTGCAGGTTAGCCTCAATTTTGCAGAACCTGATAATGTAATAATTACCTGATATTGTAATAACTTTGGTTGGTGCTGGTCAACTGTCGTCGTTTTGCGCGGCTGAAAATCCAAACTGTACCAGGCCAATCAAATCGTCTTTTGTCATTCGTCAGTCACTCGGATTGGTTGCAGCGCCATTCCTATTGCGTGGCATTGCGTGCAGAGGCAACTTAACAGACAACCGTTAATCCCGCCCACACTGAAAATCGTGTTGTGCCAGACCCTTGTACAGCTTCTTGCTGTACAGGTTTGGCTTGCGAGGCTAAAGGCCTATACCAGGGGTCTTCAACAGGGGGTCTGTGACCCCCAGGGGGTCCGCGGAGGTACTGCAGGGGGGTCGCGAAATCTTTGGTTGATAAGATAATTTTTTTTAATATTTCTAAAAAAAATAAATAAATAAAAAAATCAACGAATTTTTTTTTCCACAAATTTAAATGTCTTCCAAATCAGAATTGTATTTATTCCCTTTAAATTTACATTAACATAAATCCAACATATTGTAGCGAACGTATAAATTGATCGAGAAGACGTTATCTTTCAGTCCAATCGACACCCACAGCTACCCACAGGAGCTCTTTCAAGCTGGGCACCGGTTCACTCACAGCACCTTTCATGCACAGGCACTAGCCAATCAGATCGCGTTTCTGCTCAAGTCTAAAGAGCGCAAAGGTCAAAAATAAAAGATGGCGGACCAAACTCCATAGCTGGTCTTGTTTGTACCTATAAATTGTTAGTTTGACATTTTTTTGCTTAGATTTAAAAACATAATAATAAAGAGAAATAGACACTGTAAAAGGTCAAAAAACGTTAATTGTAACTGAAAAATAAGTGAGGATTTGCGAGGTGTGTGAGCCTCCTAGCTAATGTTAGCATGCTACTACCTACAATCTTAACAACTTGCTAGCGGTGTGATTGGTTTGTTGACCTGTCAATCTCACTATAACATCTATGTTGTCAACACAACTCCATGCGCCAGACTCCTCCTCCGTCATCCGTTGGATCGTGTCAGTCAGGAGTAATTGAAAAGAAGATACATCTCACTAATGTGGGAGGATGTGTGCCATCGACACAATAACAGGGTAGCTATGTTTTTTTAGCACTAGGCCCAGTATATTATAAACAATATTTTATGCAATTTATATAGTAGGGGGTCCCTGCTCATCTCGCCATCAGTTTGGGGGTCCCTGGCCTGAAAAACGTTGAAGACCCCTGGCCTATACCATTGGGATCAAAATATGAGCAAAACAATAGTGGGTGGTTGTCTACACAGCATCACTACTTGGTCTGAATAACTGGTGTCCCAACATTTCAGCACTGACCAAAGTTTTTACAATATCAGGAATTTATTACATTATCAGGTTCTGCAAAATTGAGGCTAACCTGATAATGTAATAACTTCCAATTAATGTAACATTTTATTACATTATTGGTATGGCGATTGTTACATTATTGGGAAATGCACTTTATTACATTATTGGGATATTATTACATTATCAGGTTTTATTACATCTTTTAGGGTCTTATGAGGGATTTTTTATTACATTATCAGGAAATTATTACATTATCAGGTTCTACAATCCTCACCAGTGATGTCATCCTCACCAGTGTTGTCATTCGCACCAGTGTTGGCCTCATCCGGCAAACATATGCCCAAAGCTGAAGTGGAGCGTTTTATGCAACATCTGATTACTGATGCACTTCAGTAAGGGTACAAGGACCTGACAGCACAGCTGCATTGCTGTCAACACATGAGGACAGCCCCTCCGATTTCCCACAAGCCACTCTGTTTACCGTCAGGCACATGTGACTCACGCATCTTTTCATCAGTGTTAGGCAACAGCGCTCCGGAGAGAGACTGAATTTGGAATTCAGATGAATGGGGCCTAATTGCGTGCTGTCACCTCTCACGATTTTAAATTTACTTACATTTCAAAGTGGTTTCCATATTACTTAGCCTACAGATAAGTAATGTCTCACAACATAGAAATAAATTTGGCTCTGATGATATGTGTCATGTGCTGTAATGGCGTTTGACAGGGCCGGGATAGCTGCGCTCTGAGCTGGGTCTGCGGTGTCAGATTACTTGCTTCCCCAATCTGCGTTGATGGAGAAGTCTAGTTATGATGCACAAAGTTATCAGGACAAATAGCATCCTGTGTGATTCATTAAACCATTTTTTGTGACTGTAAATAGAGTAAAGAAATCATTTAAAATGTAATCTTAGCCCATGCAACAGTAAGATAAGATGACAAGAGCTATTACATTAAATTAGGCAAATCCCTAATATATTCTGCGCATTTACTGATTTTTCGTAAGCAGAGGCTTTGGACATGGCCATAGCCTTATCAAGTAATGTTAATATATGATATAGCAGCAGTAGACAATGTTGACTTTTTCACCGTGACTTGCCAGTTTTCCAGACGAATGCAAGATAAAGTGAGATTGCTCAGCTTAGTGAACACTGAAGGAGGTATACAGAGGTATTATCAGTGGAGAACTGAATAGATATATACCCAATTTAAACACGTGTCAGATAAAAGAGCCATTTGTCATATTTGCCAAAGGATTTCATTCCAGTGTAGACATACAAATACATAATATTTGGATTTCAGGGTTTATGGCTTCCATATGACTCATCTTTGTAAATGTCATTATTTATTATGAAAACACAAAAAAAAACGATAGTATCTCAGACAGATTAGGTATTTCATTTTACATTTGCATCCAGCGATAACTGTCTGTGTCTTTCAGGTGCAGCAGCCCAAAGAAGATGAGGTGCTTTAAGAGAGCCTTATATCTGCCTCCATTGTCCCCTAATGCCAGCCTCAAATGAGGTCCTCATGTGCATAACCTCTTTAGTAAAAGACGACCATACTTGCTACCCTGAGAATCGCAAGTCAGCATTGAAAAATGTCCAGTACCCTCAAAGCACATTAATTGTCAAATTAAACTAGTTCCTAACCTTGAAACATAAAAGTTCCATCACTGAATTAAAACTCATCCACATTTTAACCATCGCTTTATAGCTTCTTGGGAAATAATTGACATTCCTGTACATGGCAGATTCTAAATTTCTAAAAGTAGAAAGGTATACATTCCTTAAAAAAGACATCCAAGCACAGTATATTCACCGTGTGTGTGTGTATGTATGTGTGTGTTTGTGTGTGTGTGTGTGTGTGTGTGTGTGTATGTGTGTATGTGTGTATGTGTGTTTTAAAGACAGATTTCCCTTATCTAGTATGCGGTGCAAAGGTCTGTTGATGCTGGATAGAAAACATCCCTCTGGGCAGGTCCCTTGTTTTCCTCAAAGCGGCCCTAATGTGATAGATTAGCAGGTGAGCACAGATTCTTGCCTCTGTCTCCGTGCCTGAAGTTCATGCACTGCAGAGCCAAAATGCGTTGGCATGCCAGTCGGCCAAGCAAGCGTAAAAAAAACCCCCAACTCCCTCCTCCCAGAGAGTGTCTGTGAATTAGCATTTCCATCGCCCTTCTCTACTGCACGTCACGCAACGAGGACAGAGCACAATGGAGACCTGTGTAATCAACTAAACATGGCTAATTCTTACTGCCACAGGGAGCGGGGATTTGTGTTTTGGAGCAGAGATGACGAAGAGAGAGGGAGAGGGAGGAAGAGAGGAAGAGTGAGAGAGGGAGAGAGAGAGAGAAAGGAAGAGAGAGAAAGGAGCAAAGCAGGAAAGAGAGAGAGGGAAAGTGAAAGGAAGAGTGAGAGAGAGAGAGAGAGAAGAAGAGATAGAGGGGGAGGGAGGTAGAGCAAGAGAGAGAGGAGGGGAGGGAGGGAGAGAAAGAGAGAGGGGCGAGGCAGGAAAGAGAGAGAGAGAGGGAAAGAGAGAAGAAGAGTGAGAGCCAGATTGGCAAAACTCGGGGGAGATGGGGGCCGAACTGGGCAGCAGAGTTAATTAATGGGAAGCCTGTTCTTCCCTCTGTGGGATACTGGTCCCTTCCCAGTCATTTTGAATTTGAAAGTGCTGGAAATGTGATTGTTTGCGAGCCACCACGCCAACTAGCTGTGGCTCTGTGTTTGGGCTGAATGCAGTAGATTCTCTTTCTGCCTCTCAGCTACTAATTGTGGTTTACATCAGACCTGCATGTTACAGTCTCAGAAAACCAGCCAATTCCAATGTATCTGCAATTAGCCTAGCGGCTACGGATAGGGGGTTATGTGGAAATGCTGTCGGTCTAATCTGTTTTAGTGCAGTTTCAAGAATGTGATAAGTAAGGAATTATGTTTTGTCCACCCGTTATTCTTAAAAATGAAATCCTGATAGGACGAACAGGACCCCGACACATAGCAGAAGTGATTTATATTTCAAGAATGATCATGGAACTATACATTATCCCCCAGTTGCCAAAATGATAAATGAACATTTCTTCAAATATATATTTCTGTTTGATGGGAAAGTATTACTGAAAAAAAATAGTCCTTCACACCGAGGTTTGAGGTGTTGCAAAGCAATATTGCCTGCTGACTTAAAATGACAAGGAATTTCTGTAACAATAAGTGAACAGACCACTTGCAGAATGATATGAAAGATGTGAATCAAAAGCACAAAACCTGTGGCCAATGACAGCTGTCATTATTCATTTTTGGTGGTCATCATCAAGAAGTGCCTCAGATGGTCCATACAAATCAATGGAACACTCTGCAGCATTCTGAAGAGCTGCATAATTATTATTATTATGTTTTTATTTTTTATAATTAGGACCTTTGTCAGGTTTTTTTATGGCACACACGACACCCTGGAACACACGTGCATATATGGAGGCGACACAGGACACACACACACACACGCAGTCAGGAAATGTTAATATTGTTCATCTCATTAACACACCTGGGTTCTATAGGCCCATTTCTGCTCTGTCACATGACTAGGGGATCCAGCAGACAGTACTGCAGCACAGCGTGTCTTTAATCTGGCATAACATTTCACAACAAGAAACTGAAATAATCCGTTCAGGTTTAGTTTCAGGATCATGAATTTCATTCATTGAAGCGAAAAATCACTTTCCTATCGCACACCTTATGGAAGACATTTTTCAATTTGTGTTTTGAACTACCTTATTACTGAACGAATAAAGACAAACTGACGTGATTGTTTCTGTGTTGGTGTTACAGTGTAACGGCGAAAACAATAATCCCAAACGCAGCAGCACTGGCACACAAATCTAATCACTCTACTCCTGCAAAACATCTTGACTCAAAAGGAGATAATGCTTTTGCATAATGGCCTGTTGTTTGACAATGGCGCCTTTGTTTTTCCTATATGACGTCACCAGATTTCAATAGCCTGCTCCAAAGGAATATTAGACTTCAAAGACAACACGTTTTCACCCTCACAGAAAGACCACAAAGTCAGAATCGGATGCACGGCTCCAACACTCCTATGAGTCTCATTAAGGACTTCTAAATCTTGGCCATAGATTGTTTATGAATAATCCTCAGGCGTTTTCTTCTCAAGGGTAGTGAAGTGAGAAACATATTTGATTTTTTCAGTTGTACACAGGAAAAGTTGTTCCATGTACTATTGGTTGAGGACCTCCAACATTGGCCAATCCTCTCACTGTCACATGCAATCATATACTCACGTGCAATCACATACTCCTAACCTAACCAGTATAACAACTGCCCAACCATAGCTCCTGAGCAGCAGGATACAATAACAATGCAGAACTGGCTAGTTGACAGACAAAACAGAAGTGTTATAACAGCGTTGTGAAGTGTTATTACTGAGTAATTTTGTGGGAAACGGCTTTTGAAATATATAACATATAAATATAAAGATAGATATTAGAAGTTTACAGAATACATTTTAAGGTCATAACTGTGTGTCCCATTATCACACATATGGTTGTATCCCTTTTTTCATATTCATTTATATTCAAGTGTTTGGCACCAGTACCGCGTTTTCTTTTACGTAAATGTCAAACTTGCACATGTAATTATCACACATTGGAGAAGCATTGGTGTGAAGAGAAAAACAAAGTTTTCACTTCATGCAAGAAACAAGGAAGAAAGATCATTTACATTTTTTAACAGAACATTTTTACATTAGTGAAGTCGTACAGCATGGATCGCTATGAAAATGTATAAACACATCACACAATTTCCATGCACCTCCTTCAGCCTGCTTCTCTAGTGCATCCAGATGTTTATAGCACAGCAGTTTAATGAACCTGGCTATTTGTATGTTCAGCCCTGTCCCTTTCTCCATGTAGCACGCAGAAGTGGTAAAATAATTATGTTTCTCCGCATGACCAATTTGATCTGAGTGGGGAGTGCGTAGGAGCCGGCCGAGTGTGTTTGCCATTCCAGCTCTTCCGTCTTGGCAAAGCCGCAGTCCAAAAAATAAATCCCCTAATGATCATTTTTTCAGTGCAGCGCGGGCCAGGGTGCGCTCTCTTATCCAGCGTGCTGGAGGGGTGCATTCTGGGAAGCATATGAAGAGCTCTCAGCGCGCGGCCGGTGTTTCACAGAACCCGTGTGTGAACCTGAACCTCGCTGTGATCGCCTGTGAAGGAACTGTATGAACTAAAGAACAAACAGCGCATGGTGTGAGTGAGTGTGTGTGTGGTTGTGTGTTTTTTTTTGGGGGGGGGGGGGTTGGAAGATAAAAAAAGGGAGCCCCTTGAAGTGCAGGGTATCAGGCGAGACTCAGTGGGCAGTCGCCCAGGCCCATAGGACAATCTGAGACAGGTACACAAACACACACCCACAACCACACAAACACACTCACCCACAACCCCCCCCCACACACACACATACACATACACACACACACACACATACACACACACACACATACACACACACACATACACACACACAAACCTACACTCAACCACACCCACCCACACACACACCCACTCACCCACAAACACACACACACACACACACACCCACACACACACACACACATACACACACACACACACACACACACACAAACACTCACCCACACCCACACCCACACCCACACACAAACACACACACACACACAAACACACACACACACACACACACACACACACACACACACACACACACACACACACACACACACACAGCCACCAGATGAAAGGGCCTGGCCTCCCTTTCGAGCTGCAAGATTGGATTCCCCCCGCTTGCTCCAGCAGAAGCCCTATAGGAACTCCACTGGCACTATCCACGGAGTGGCGGAGCCCGCCGACACAAACACACTGGAGGAGAGATTAGACAGCTACAAAGGGAGAGAGCTGGCCCCAGAGATTCCCCCAAATCCCTTTTTCCCGTCCGGGAAATGCCCCGGAGTGAGAGGAGGGCGGAGGCATGACACTAGCGAAACGGAGACTCAACGAGGGTTTGGCCTTTTTCTCCGCCGTGCAATGCAGGAAGCTTAAAGCCTTGGACAATTTCACTAACCCGAGCACACAAAGGTGTGTGGAAGGCGAGAGCCGAGAAGCGCGTGTGTGTGTGGATGTAACCCCAGCGTGCACGGCGCTCGCGAGACACAGGAGTGATTTCCATCAACATCTCTGAATTTGATCCGCTTGGCTATGTAAAAAAAACGAATTTCTGAGGCGTCCGTGGAGAGGCAGCATCTTTCAGTCCCTCTCCCCCACAGACACGCACATTTGAGAGGGGAACATGCTCTCAGCTGCAGACCTCTCAACAGACAGCCAGGAACTAATATGATGCATTAGTTTGAGACGGTTGAAAAAAAAACTGCGAGCACAGCAGCATTGTGTGTCAGAGAGAGGCACATCGATATTGTGATTTATAGTTTCATTACGCGCTCAGAATGAGGCTTTGGTGATGACACACTCACAGACCCTGCTGGTCAAATAAACACGCGTTAGCATCAGTCACCGTGGTAGCCACGGCCTCGTGTTGGGGGAACAGGCACCCTGACAAACACACACACTGCCTGACACAAATGGCAAGGACACATGTTTTGTAGCTCTGCACAAAAATCTCCAACGTATTCACTGTAATGTTTTTTTTTTTTTTGTGGAGGGATGTATTGGTTTCTCAGTCGATGTCGTGTTCTTCACCTCTGCACCTGAATCTGAAAATCATGTATACAACAGTAGGGGGAGAAATGAGGAAAAAATGAGATTGGAAGAAAAAGAAATATTGACCTATCAGAAAATATGAATTTAAACAGCCAGACCCCCATCATGCTCCATAAGCAGGAACATATAATAGTATAATCAGGCAATGCCTGGAGTGCAGTTCCTCTTTCAATCATTCAGCACCTGTCACGGCATAAACAAAAATAAGTGGCATTAAGGGAGCTGTGGATGTCAGGCTTTGCCCGACCGCCTGATATTTATTTATTTATTTTATTTTATATTTTATATTTCTTTGTGACGGGCTTGTGCCGTGCTTGTCTTCTACCTCATGCTGTGAAGGGAGATTTATCAGTGAATGGATTGGATTTTGTGTCTTACTGTCTTGCTTTGTGGATATGCCTTTCACTACATTGTTTTTTTTAACACCCCTGCGATGGCAGATTAGCCCAGCGAGGATCAGGGCCAAAGCGCGCTTGGCAGAGGCCTTCGCCCAATTACGTAACCCAGCAGGTGGAGGGATGGTAAAGGCCGAATGAATACTGGCATAATTAAGCACATCGATTAAATACCACTTCTGCGGGGAAGGAGGGATGTGGTCTTGCTGGGCTGTGACATTCTTACATTCCCATGAATCATTGCAGTGTAACCAAACGTCTGCTGATAGAAATGGATGACCACAATGAAAAATGGAGGAAAGGACACTGTCAGGGAGAGGAGAGGGAGAGGGGAGAGAGAGATAGAGAGAGAGAGAGAGAGAGAGAGAGTGAGAGAGAGAGAGAGAGAGAGAGAAGGCAATCCCTGTGGTGGAAGCACCACCAGGACAGGCAGAGGACACCTCATTCCTTCACAGCCAAGATGGTGAGCTCCTCATGCTGCTCCTTGCTTGTAGTCATGCTGGACTCAGGAAGTCGCCTCTGTGTGCTAGGCCTGTAATGCGATGTTGGTGGAATGGATGGCACTTTGTTGTTGTGGGGTGGGGAAAGAGAGAGATAGAGAGACAGAGAGAGAGAGGGGGGGAGAGAGAGAGAGGGGGGAGATACATTTCAAGGGGAGGGAGAAAGAGGGAGAGAGAGAGAGAGAAAAAGAGAGAGAGAAAGAGAGTCATTTCAAGGAGACTGAGAAATAGTAAGGACAGGAGGGAAACAACTGTGTGCCATTTCAGCAGCAGTGTCAGTGTGATACTGTGAGCAATGAACATTAAATGGCATTACCTGTCTTTCTTTCTTTTTGTTTGTTTTCGGGTGTGTGTGAGGGAGGTTGCCTGTTTCCTAAACCCCATTGCTGACTGCCAAAATGATTAATCTCAAGCTAACATTGGTCTTGGTTGACTACAGCTGCAATGCACCCAGGGACACTTTAAATTAACTGCAATTAGCGGAATTGGAAATTAATTGCTTGAATCAAACAAGATGTTCTGTGAATGCACAATTTTACACATGCTCTCAGCCGTGCGCCATTTTTAAGACACAGTCCATCGGCGAGTTGAGTGATTTATCCAAAACGCCACACTGGGGGGACAGTCACGTGCACGAGCTTGCCTTTGTTTCTGATGGTAGGACTTATTTGATTTATTATTATTTTATTGTTTTTAACGACCAGCAGTGCTTTTCTGCCGTGATTCAATAAAGCATGATTTTCCAAAGCCTGTTCCAGTCGGCACACTGCGTTGTTCCTGAGATAAAACGTTAGCAATGCCATGCGAGGGAGATTGAGGACAGCACATCTTGAGAGAAGCTCGGACCACGGATGTGACACAAGGTCATTTCAGATTACTGATAACATTCAGCTCTGAGCATGGACTCCTTGGCTCCTGCACAGCCAGGGTGAATGTGTGAGTGGGTGTGTGTGTGTGTGTGTGTGTGTGTGTGTGTGTGTGTGTGTGTGTGTGTGTAGGTGTGGGTGTGTGTGTGTGTAGGGAGAGAGAGGAGTGGGGGCTATATTTATATATATATATATATATATATATATATATAGAGAGAGAGAGAGAGAGAGAGAGAGAGAGAGAGAGAGAGAGAGAGAGAGAGAGAGAGAGAGAGTCATTCCCACAGTCCAGCACCTGGCTACATCCCTTGCTACATCACTGCTACCATAGCAACCTGGGGACAAGCATAAGGGAATGTGTATCCTGGTGGGGTGAGGGGAGGGAGGGATTCACGATGGCAGCACAAGGAGATGAGGAAGATGATGAGGTCAAAGTCAATCTGTCACTAGCACACATACTCAGCATTCACAATACATTGCTATACAGTGTGCATGCTGAGGACAGGGGACATTAACATCTATGCTGGTTGCTATGCCATATTCAGTGCCCCTGGTCATGGTGTCTGGCAGGCATTGTAAAGTGGATGTTGTGCCTCTCCAGTTTCATATTCCAGTCTGGTAATGATGACGTTTGGAAATTAACCTTCTTGAATAACTAATGCGTGACGGGAAACTAATTAGACCTTTTTTTTTTTTTTGGACAAGGTAATAGACGAGAAGGAAATAGAGAAAAAAAATGAAGCACATGTTTACAGCTGTCTGTGTTTACACAGGGTCCCGTTGACATGCGTTTATGCACAGTCATGTGAGTGTGGCTGTTTTAGGGCTGGTAGGGCTCAGTACACAGGTGGAGTATCTCCATGGTGATAAGGTTTTGTGTTCCCCCAAGGGAGTGACAGATGGGGGCGATTGTCTGAGTTTTGGCAAACGAGCTCCATCAAGAGACTGGTTGTTTAGCCCCACTCACACTCACCCACATACTAGTAGTAGTATCGTCGGAACTTAAACTAACAGCAGTTCAAACCTGGGAGGCACCTAGGCGGAAGGTGGGTCACCCATACACCGGCAGCGTACCGCATTGGGTAAGAAAAAGGCAACGACTGACATGACACGACCTGTGAGGAACGGGAGGAACGGGAGGAACGGGAGAAACTGGAGAAACGGGTGCACAGGTTGGTTGCAGAAGGGCTTGATTTGTGTTACATACTGTATGCAAACAATAAACACTACTTTACATAAGAAGTAGAAAGACTAAATAGAAAAGAAAAAAGAAGTGCAGGGACTTTGGTCACAATGCAGGACAGGCTATGGCATTCTTAATGTTTCACACAACATCATTTGTGAAAAAAAAAACCTGCAATGTATGAAGAATAAGTAGTCGCTGCAGTTTGAAACATTTCAAAACCAAATTAGTAAATTAATGAATAAGAAGGCCCTGTTTTATTTAGTAAGGTAAGTCTGCAATCGCGTTTGACTCAAGCAAGCTAATTTTTATATTCTATTTAGCTAAAAAATATTTAGGCTAATGATACCTTATAAATGATCATGTTTTTATACTCTGTAGACTCTATGTGGATGCTAGATGAGGCCCTTATTACCAGTATGCATTAATGCAACAATGCTTATTAATATGAGAACTATTAAGTAGTGTTGCATAATAATAAAATGAATAATTAATTAATACATAAATAATTTTAATAATAAATAGGCCTGCATTCCTTCTCCAAACCTACCTTACAGTAGGCCTAGACTATCAGCCCATTGAGAATAAGGTCTAATTAAACAATGTCCAGACCCACGGAAAATGTCATATTGTGACAATGTCAACATATCAAGACACAATACTCAAGGACTGAAGGCATGACTCATAAAGCTTACACAACACAGACACTTGTGCCCCAAGTAAAATATCCGACTTTTATGCAAACAGCAACAGTGGGTTTACATGTAGTTTATAGAAATACCAACCCCCCCCCCCCCACACACACACACACATACCTCACTCATTTTCAATTTGGTGGTTATAGCACTGCATATAACCTTCTCTATGGCCCTGAAGGTTACAATGTACAGACTAAACAGCCTTATTACACGGCTCTTCTTAATGCTGTAGAATGCTCCATTCACTTGAATGGGGCTTCCCAACGTTCTGCGGTCCGTTATTAACCGATAACGGACCGTTGCTATGCAATAATGACCACTGTCAAGGAAAGTGGCCTTTTTGCCTCTGATTCACGTCTTTCGTAGCACTCCACAAGTAGTCAGGTACCTTATCAATGGAGTTACAACGGACGGTTTAGCAGCTGTGTTCTAAAGAATGTTCAACATCTTTGAAGTTCAACGTCTTTGGCGAACTATTTCTCTGCTTTTTAACACTACATATAATAACAAATACATTGTAAAAAGACACACTGTGGTAAGTTATTTATTTTTTTTGGCAAGTAGCCGTATAATAAGCGGGATAATGTATAGAACGCTTCGCGTCGGGGTGCTGTTCGCCCTGTCGGGGCTTATTTTCCCGATAATGACCTGCGTTCTATACATTATCCCTTACATATTAGACAGCAGGATACATGTGTAGATTACATCGTAATCAGAATAACTGTGACAGAAAATCACTTAGTCATTCATTCATTTCATTTTTTTTTCAATTCCACTTCCTTTTTTCCCGTCATTTTCCTTTTCATTTTTACACTCCGAGAAGAAATATGGCTGGCTCTTCGGTCTGCTTCGGGGGGGTCCCTCAGAACACGGCCCTCGACTGTGAGGCCAGGATCCCCCACAGCGCCGACCCCAGCACACACAAAGGAGCTATATCAAAGGTCCGGCAGCGCCACGCCCTCGAGAGGTTGTTACTGGTTCCCTTCAGCAGCTGACCCTGGTACACTTCTGGCTCAGACATGGTGGGTCTGATTAAGGTCTGTGCCAGATCTGTCCCATGGTAAACTGGTTATCTGGGATGAGCTCCATGACATGTGGAGGAAAACATGCTCCTTACACCAGTGCCATGACGCACAAGACAGATACACACTCCTCTGGGAAACCGTCCTTCATGTAATGCTGCCCTAAAATTCATGGCAGAATCGGTTACGACACCCTCCGTGTTCGTCACGCGGTATATGCTTTTATGTGCCTATCACATGCTTTATGGTCTTAGCACCAGACACCAGGCCTTCGTTGTATTTATGTCACATGGCGCTGGGCTCCTGGGCTGAAGCCACGCTTGCCGAGGTCACTTTAATTCTAGGGCTGAACAAACACAGCTGTCCATGGGTTCCTCCATATGTCTCTGGGCCGCAGCAGGAGATTGGAGGGGAGATCCTTACCCCGCAAGAACACTCGGGCTAATTGGGTCACTCATTTCATTTCAGTACAGGAGGAGGAGGAGGAGGAGGAGGAGGAGGAGGAACATCTGCACAGGCCACCGTTGTGTGCCCCCCCCCACCACCCCCCTCTTAAAAGAGAGAGAGAGAGAGAGAAAGAAATCAAATCATCATTCAGAACAGCTGCCATGCACCCAGTATCAGAGTTGAGAATAATTCACTTTCAGATGCAGGGTCAAAATATTTTTGAGGGTGACTAATGCATGGGAATGTGCAGAAGCTCACAGCTCCTGCATAAATTGCGATGTTGCAGAACATCAAGTCTAATAGAAAAACATATTTACTCCAAAGACCAGCAAACTCCATGTGTGTTTGCATATTTTGTGTATGGGAATGTCAGTGTGTGGTTTCTTCAAGCACATTTTCAAGTAAATTGATATAGTGACAGCTGACGATGATTTATAAGATCAACACCATATGTTAACTGTTGCTCACTTAGAAAAGAAAATGAAATTAACCATAAAGATACGGTACACGCTGCCGTACTGTAGCAGCCATAATGTGGCGCCTAGCACAGCGTAGCACTGGAAGAACCAACGATGGTCTTTCTGTTCAATACCATGAAGTCTGAAGGCTCTCGCTTCCCTTTGGTAGGGGAAGGGGTCCCAGGACCAATTAAAAACCTGCCCCAAACAGATGGCTACAACTGGGCCTCAAGTGAGCCGCCTCCCACATCCTCAAAATTGCAATTAAGCTGCCTACACAACAGACAACAATGGGGGTAGCAGGTAAACAACGCTTCCTCAAAGCCAGGGGCAGAGACTACAAAAAGTGGGGCCCCTCGAGATCGGATGAGTCTTAACAGAACACTTGACTCCAGCCAACTTAGAAATTAGAAGGGTATACCTTCTCTTAGGATGCTGCTCTCTCTTAAACTGTTGTAAACTGTAAACGGTTACTTTACTTTTATGTCAGTTCAATTAAGGCCTTACCTTGTCAAGACTTGTACACGTATTCATTTACTTACTGAAGAGAGGATGACTCAGATAGCTTTATTCAGGTGTGCATCATTTACACGTGTCATGCATCCATATTGGAAATTGCTAAAATACCCATTTTTTTTAAGCACGCTTTAAATCAAAGGAAGAATAACAACTAGATTTCATAGAAAGTAGAAAAAATATAATGAAAGTGATCAACCAACTCTTTCAACACGTTTAAGAGCACACACTCAAAATGGGTACTCAACAGGACAGAAAAAAAACCCAGCCAGTTATATCCTTTTGTTATTAAGTGTTTTTTTTCCATTGTTTAGATGGCAAGGGAAGGGTAGAACTACTTTTCCTCTGCAAACCTCTTCAGTTTGACAGCCGCATACAATAAAGTAGAAATGTCAAGTACTATGTAATACACACCCCAAATGAAAAAGCCTTTCTCCGTCAACAATGGATCGGCTCAACATCTAAAGAGATTGAAAACGGGTCTGTGTTATCTCCTCTTGCCTTCTTGAGAAAGTTCTACAACCAGTCTCATCAAACCACACTGGTTTGAGGAGGAGCAACACGGGCATTTTGTTCCTGCATCATCACATGATATGCGAAACAACAAAACAGCATAATATGAATCGTCGTGATTGGTTCATTTAGGGATTTTGTGAACTCTGCATTAAAGAGTAGGATGGCTAAGCTTTAGGTGGAGGTATCACATGTGGTGCATAGTAACCAATCAGCATTCATTCCCAGTTCTTCTCCTTGCTGGAATATCATATCTTTTTTATACTATCAAAGCTTATCAAACATACTGAACCATACAACACACTGTGATTATGTCCTGAATGACGTTATGCAATGTAACCTACATGCTCACAGCTTCAAGCACTTGTGAGTGGGGAAAAAACTGTAAAGCTTGTTGAAACAAAGACTTGTGCAGACACATTACATCACCAGTAGCCCATACATTGTTTCATAACCACAACTCTAAACTACTCAAAATGCACTTCCATTGTTAATCTAGTGATAACAAAGAGAAAAGATTACAAAGGCAAGCCGTCTGCATGAATAAAGAAGACAAGTCTGATGAAGGCCTCAATCTAAAGCCTCTGTGGATGCACTCCCTGCTCCTAAAGTAATCAAAAACAAAAGTCCTTAGGAAGAGAAACAAATCATGCCCCCCCTCCCTCATTGATATTAGATGAAAAGCTTGCACTGTCAAAAGTTGGCTAAACATCATGTTTTTTAAATCACACAAAGTTGTATTCTTGTTTTGACATAATAGAATAAGCCTGTTTTGAGTGGAATATAAAATCACGACTACTGTTTCTGATGCCTCCTATATTGCATGACGACTTTCTGAGATGGGTCTTCTTTGGCACACTGACATGGATAACCTGAACTGACACTAACAACCACAAACCTGTTTGAGAAAACATCAAGGACACCCCACTGCCTTCCTTGTATGTAATACTGTATGGAGCTCTCATGGTAGCAGTAACTTTGTCTCACTAAGCTTGTAGTTGGAGGCGCTAGAGAAAAAAAAAAACATTGCCTTCAATGTGTCTTAGTCAGAGAAAACACCTTCATGAATTTCACATACTGTTTGTTATTTAAAAGTCTTCTAGCAAGTAGCATGCCTTTCCAAACACCAACTGTAGTCAGCTGCCACTTTTCTTTTGTGTACATACTACGGAAAGAGCAGTAAATGTGTCCATGTTTACATGTGGAAATACAACAAACAAGAGAGAGTGGACCCGAGAGGTGTCCATTGTATCTCTCACTCTGGCCAGTTCAGACACACCCAGGGCTGGAGGTCTGTGAGAGCTGAACTCAACTAAGAGGGACGAGTGAGTCGTTGATGCACAAGGAGTTGACAGTCGATAGAGATGTTGGAGGTGTGTGAGTGATGAACTCAACTAAAAGGGACGACAGTCGACAGAGATGTTGGAGGTCTGTGAGTGCTGAACTCAACTAAGAGGGACAACAGTCGACAGAGGGGTTGGAGGTCTGTGAGTGTGGAACTCGACTAGGAGGGCTAGTGAGTCGTGGAAGCACGAGGAGTCGACAGTCGACATAGATGTTGGAGGTCTGTGAGTGTTTAACTCA
>NC_137921.1:29301382-29358882 GCF_963457725.1 Sprattus sprattus
ATACGCTGGTTTATTTAATGTTACACAAGAATGGACGTTGTCAACCTCTTCTATTCAGAACTCCAATGACCTTCAACCATACTATTGATATGGTAACTTTGTTTGTAGTTATTCATTTAATTATTAATCATTGTTCCAAATTGATAGTATAATATATTTGATGAGACTGATATATTTAATGAGACTGATTTGTGGATTATCAACTTAATTGATCTGCCTTTGTGTTGAATGGTTGATCCCTGTCCAATCGGGTGAGATTACCAACATATTGTTGCTGTTGCAAGGACAGCACCAGTGTGTCTTGGTGGCCCTCGTGAAGACAATATCACAATTCATACACAATCGCACCCACATTCACCCGGCGCCTGCTCACTGGGTAAGATACCTACATAACCTGGTACTCCCATATGAGAATGGTACCAATTTCACCTACAATATCTAATGGAGTGCAGTATGATTGCAGTAGATTGTGGTCTTGTTCTAGGTGTCTCAGTAAAAGTCTGAATACACATTTTAATTTATACAAGAAAAAGACAGGACAAATATTTCTAGAACTCCAGCACTGTAAACTACTGTTTTTCACATTAAATGGCAATTATTGTCTTATCTCAAATTGACAACCTGCAGCTTGTAATCATTTCATTAGACCAATATAAAGTTTCCCGCTGAGCTTTTAAAATCATCCCTGCTCTGATTAATTTGTCTGAGAACAGTTTTGAGATTTAAGATAAAAATTATTTTTGAAGGAAAAAGAAACTGAACATTATAAGTTGTTTTATGTCTTTAAAAAACTCTTACAGCAATGGTTTATTACTCATGTTATTCTTAGACAGATTGAGACAGTGCTCTCCACAATTATTGGAAACCCCTAGTGAATACGGACAAAACAGGCTATGAAAAAATGTGTCTTTGCTGTTTATCCACTTGGTCTTTCACTCAAAATATTCATAAAATTCTAACCTTTGCCATTGAAGTAAAATTTGAGAAAAATCTTTGTTCCATTATAAGAATGAAATGTTTCCTTCAATTATGTTACTTCAATTAAAGATTTTTGTGAATATTTTGAAAGATCATGAGGATAACCAGTAAAGAAAAATCTCTTTTTGCCCATTTTTAGTAAAGGGTGCCAATTGTTCTGGAGGGCACTGTATCCCTGGTCCCAGATTCAGTTCTGATCTGGTTCTGATCCAATTCTGATCTGGTTCTGAACTGCTTCTGATCTGTCCCACAGGCAGCTGCTGCAGGGGATCAGGCGAGCGTGTGCAGAGTGGAGCGTGTGTGTGTGTGTGTGTGTGTGTGTGTGTGTGTGTGTGTATCGCTCGCCTGCATCTTTGGCTTCTGAGATGAATCCCACCCCTGGCATAAAATCTGTGCTTGTAAGATGAATCCCTACTTCAGTCGCCTCCATGATAAGCTCCAAAAAATCAAGCCGGGGAGGAACAGTGACACGCGCACACACACACACACACACACACACACACACAAACGAGATGTAGAGAGAGCAAAGATTGTGAATTTATCTGCCCTGAGAACGATGTAACGCTGGAGCGATGCATTTATTCTCTCTCACCGCAGCCAGATGCACCTGCACTTCTTATGGATACGCGAGCAAGGAAATTGATATCTATCAAATAATCCACTCCTGGAGCATGACTTGTTGATTCACTGATTCATGTCTTGCAGCAAGCCAGCTTGATCTCGTTCCACCTCAGCTGTTGGATATGGAAATTGCTCGGTAACACCCAGCTCAAGCGCACACACACGCCAGCTGTAATGGGGGTACATTTGTGTATGCAGGGGAGACAAATATTGGCTTTGGCCTTTGTTCTCGATCATTAGGGAGTCTTTTGTGCAACAGCGTGTTCTTTTGCAGCAGCGGCATGGATCCAGTGGGGTTTTTCTGTGACTCAGCTGGGGATCTTCATAGGGCTGAGAGAGAGCCAGGACACAGCCACATGCATGGAAGGAGCATGTCTCTGCCAACCAATGCTGGGCTGAACTAGTGTGTGTGTGTGTGTGTGTGTGTGTGTGTGTGTGTGTGTGTGTGTGTGTGTCTCTCTGTGTGTGTCTGTGTGTGTGTCTGTGTCTGTGTGTCTGTAGGCATTGGTCTGAACTAGGGGCAGGCTGGCAACAAAAAGCTTGTTTGGAATTTCAGCCTAATTTGAAAAACGCCAACCCAGTTTGAAACAGCAAATTCGAACTGACACAAAATGTTAATCGATCAATGAATCTATAATTAATTTGCATTGTGTGGGTTAGGATAATAAGTAACACGTTGAACCTGCTTTTCTTAGGTTTTCCTCCTCATATTTGTGTACAGAAAGTTAGTTTTCTGGTAAGTAAAAGTAGAAGTATTCAAAGTCGCCATAGAAGTTGCTGCAAAGACTTGCTTGACCTTTACCTGTATATTAAAAATACATAAAACAGACATCCCTTGGATTGTCTGTCAAGAACATTTTTTATTCATTCAATTTAGAATGAATAGTCCAAAGGCTAACATATGTGGCATATTATGCACCTTACTTGCCATTCATTTAAAATAAATAATAAAATTGAAGTAGTCCAAACTGATCATATGCATTGATGAATCGTGCTCTATTCACTTCAGTCACACAATAACGTTCAATAGTGCTCCTCTAATTGGCTCTGTGGAGGCTGCAGCTCTTTCTTCCTCCATCCTTCATTCTCAAAATATCCTGACAGAAATAGACTGGCTATCAGCAGCCCTTTCTAACTATTTCATAAAAAGGATGGCTTAAAGATTAGCGATTAAAAAACAACAACATTTTGTTCTTTAGTTAGTACATAGAGCTTGTTCACAGCAACTAGCATGTCATGGCACCTGCTTCCTGCTTCAAACTTCCTACTTCCTGCTCACTCTCTGAAGCTCCTGCCTCTTCACTCCTCTGCTCATCATGTGCGGCGGACTGTCAGGTAGTTTCGTAAGACTTTTTTGATTCTATTTCCAGCATCTCCACCAGCCACAGGTTAAATTTCTCTCTCCACGTTTGCCTGAGGGGCTGGATAAGTTGCAGCTGTACAGCTGGGATGGCAAAAGCCCTCAATGCTATAATGCCTTGTTGCTGCAGCTATGACCTATTGAGTTTCTGTATAGGCTATATAATGCCTAAAGTGGGTTGGGAAAGGAAAAGGAAAACACCCTTCGGCCCTCTCAAGACAGGGAATTCCTGAACTTCCTGATAGCCTGGTCTGAACTGGTGTGTGTGTGTGTGTGTGTGTGTATATGCGTTTGACCAACTGACCAATGAATATATGAACAGAATCGATCTAACTGACTCGTCTCCCCAGCCTGTAGTCATGAAACCAGAGGCCTTAAGAGAGGTGGCCCTAGCAAAGATTCTAAACCGTTTTGCCAGGGTACATATGTAAGGGGTACGGAGTGTTATTAGGGGATAATACGATGTGTATGTATATTTGTGTACGTACAGACTCTTAACTTGATATGGCCTCGCAGTATTAAGGTCAGCCGTGGCCTACTGGTTAGGGTTTCAGGCCGGAAACCGTAGGGTGGCCGGTTCGATCCCCGACCAGTAGGAAAAATGTGGGCGGGGGAAGTGGTAGACCACTGCTCTCCCATGCCCACATCCACGGCTGAAGTGCCCTTGAGCAAGGCACCTAACCCTGATCACTGCTCCCTGGGCGCCGCCAATGGCAGCCCACTGCTCCGGGTTAGTGTTACTTCACTTCACTGTGTGTGTGTGTGTGTGTCACTTCCCTGGATGGGTTAAATGCAGAGGTTAATTTCAGAGTGTGTGTGTCTACACCACCTCTGCCATAGAGAGGACTTTCACTTTCACTTCATCCAGTTCCTGCATACTGTTTTGGTCAAAATTCGCCTTATTCCCCTCGCGGCCATTTTGAAAACGAAAACGAGGCTTAGCTGGGTGACCAGATGCCATTCTCTACTATACGAAGAGTAATGATGGATGGAGAATGGACCACAATTCTTCTGTCCTTGCCCCCTATAACCGCGGTATTAATAGATTATTTTTTGCAACTCACCGTCAGCATCATGTTTATTTACTTGACTAACATGAAATGCACCAAACATGGAATGTGTGTGCCAAAATACTGTAGAAGCTCAGAACGTGAGCAACCTTTGAACAGCCTCTGAACGTAAGGAACTCTAATACCTTAAAGCAGGGGTTTTCAACCGGGGATCCGCAGTCCCCTGGTGGTCCGCAGCGGTATTGCAGGGGGTCCGCGATTTAAAAAAAATAAAAAAATTTAAAAAATTAAAAATGATTTGCTTTGATATTTCAACACATTTCCAGATTACTCTTGAAAAAGCGAATGACCTCAGGTTGGGTTATACCCAGCCAAGCCTCGTTTTCGTTTCAAAATGGCGTTGCAGGGGAATAAGGCGAATGGGATGAACTTATCAATTACATGGGTTTTAAAAAGGAAGGGAAACGGGGTGAGAGGGCGGCCGCTTTTGTCTGGGAAATGCGAGAGTCGGGAGAGCAAGCCGGCAAGACGACATTTTACGTTGATGGGTGAGCTTGATAACTGGTAATTGTAAGGATAGCCTATTTTGAACAAGCGACAGGCGACGCATAGTCCCGACCCTCGCACTTCCCACCTGGGTAATTGTAGCCTATTCTTTCTTTTTGTGTTTTCCTTTTGTCTGCCGCCCCCTTTCTAACTATTACACTGTAGCTTACCACTGCATACACCTCTCCAGCCCACCTCGCCGTACATGTTTTGCTGTGTTGTAGTCCAGCTCTATTGTTTGTGTTATTTGCGTTAAGACTGGCTCATTTGTTCACAATTTCTGTCGATCTTTTGGTTTCCATTTACTTCGTTTGATTTATTGATTTGATTATTTGCCTTTCATCTTTTGTCTTGGGCTTGGAGCCAGTTGTCTCTGTTGTCGGTAGCTACTGCATCAGTTTTCATAATTTTATACTATTTTACCACTGTCTATCAATAAATCCCTTTATTGTATTTGCCCCTTCTGCCTGTGTTTATTGGCCACTGAGATCCCTGGCGATTTATATATTCCACAGAATGGCCTTCATGATATACAATACAATACAATTACAGCCTAAACAACTGTTCTGTCAGGAAGAGGCCGGGTCTGAACACTCACTCTTCTCCGGACGTCATTCTTCTGAGCCGTCCTGAAGGGGGGGGGGGCTAGGTGTGCTGAATAGAGAGTGGATTTACACTGCCACAAGGTTGACTCACCTCATCAACATGCTTAACAGTGGTGAGGCCATGGGACGAGAGCCAGGTAGGGCTTCCCTGCTGGGCCTGTGCGGTCCCACTAGCCCGGTCGACCAGCACAACTTCTGGGGCTTGCGGAGGAAATTCAGCGTAAAGCTGGAAACTCATGCAGCAGGTTTTGGAGTCTGGTCAGACTGGCCCGACCTCAGTGACCTGTTCAACAGAACTACAGTTCAGTTGGATTGGTCAAACATGAACTCACAGACTGGACCAGAGGTGTACAATGTCTGATGTGGTCACAGAAAACACTGTGTAAAAATTCATGAATTATGAGGAAAATGTGATTGAAAATCCAGATTAGATAAGCACCATACTATTAAATTTAATTTCATATTGTTTCATTTTATATTCTTTTTATTAATAATATGATATCATATTATTATTTTACACCAAATCATATTTTTTTTTATTTGGTGCAAAAAACAAAAATGTGTGGACATGCCAGATAGACCTTGTTAATTCTCGGTTGACAAAATGTAGGTTGGGAGTCAGAAACTGCCAGTTACACGCCTACGATTGTCAGGTCTGCCTAAGAGAAGGAGCAGACAGCTGGCAAAATGATGCTCCATCTCAGCTGTAACTGGTAGCCTTGCTATGTGGCGCAGTGAGGTTCTCTTGTACCAAGAAGAGTCAAAGTGTACGTTATCTGGAAATGTTTTTAATCCTTTAAAATGTGATTGGTGGATTCAAGTAAAGAAATAGTGAGTGTGCCTCTTTGCCTGCATTGGTCTGAGCTAGCGGTTTAACCCTAGAGCAGTCAGCACACACATACACATGAAACACCCACACACAACGACACACAACAGCTCTCACTCACTCACTCACTCAGTCACTCACTCATGAACACTCATGGCAGTGGATTCTGCTGCAGTGGAATAGCAGGTATATGAAGAGAAGATGACAAATGTAGCGGCGGACTGCGGGTTGTGCTCCCTTTGCCGGCGTGTCAGTTCTGCAGCCTGATGGGTTTCTATTTTTGCAGCACAAAGTGGGTTTATGTAAATGTATAATTATGCAGGATTATTGCTGCAATTTTAATCTTCAACCGCGCGTATGAAAAAAAAGGCAGTTAAATTAACAATTCAAAGCAAATGATCTGCACTAACAGATAAAAAGATAAAAACAGGAGCTTGCGAGCTTTGGAAAACACATTAAAAAAAAAAAATCTTAAACATTGATGAACAAACCGATGAACAAACTTGGCAAACATTGCACATGCTGAAAATTCAATATTTTTTGCTCCATATTTATGATGCAAAGCATTGCCTCGATGAATTGGACCAATAATCGATGTTGGTCAGATAGTGGCACGCTGCTGATGGCTTTGTGGTTTGAAAACTAAGTAACAATAAATCCATACCGCACAAAACAGCCAACGCCCAGATGGAGGACATTGCACCTGTCAAAGGGGGTGATGTCCTGATGGATCGAGAGTCAAACGCGCCGTAAAGAAGCTTAGGTTAGCACAGAGGGGGCCGTCTCTGAGGCCACTTCTCACCTAGGGCACATTACCGGTCTCCTTCTCAATTACGGAGCGTCCCAGAAGACAGCGCGGCTTCGCGTGTGAGGACAAGGCCATACTCTGCCAGGGGCTGGGCATCTCAGTAAATCACCGCCATGGAGACGGCAGTGTCGGAGTGACACAGCGTAAACCTTGACCCCTGCTTTCAGAGCGCGAGCGCACCCAGCTGCACGCTGCCAACATCTGGAAAGTTACATTTTGCCCCCCCTCACCCCAACACATGCACACAGCCACACTGCAGCACTAGATGGTGAACCATGTTAAATGAGGTCCTGTGTCCTCCTCTATTTCCTCATCTGGGATGACTCGGGGCCAGGGTGTGTGTCTGTTTGTGTGTGTGTGTGTGTGTGTGTGTGCGTTTGTGTGTGTGCGTGCGTGCGTGGGTGCGTGCGTGGGGCAATGCACAGAGGCACCACTCGTGGTATCACAGTACATCAGGAGCAATGCATTATGCATGAACACAACAGAAGCCCCTCAGGTCATGTGACAATCTCACCCCCACCTGCACACACACACACACACACACACACACACACACACACTCACACACACACACACACACACACACACACACACCCACAAACTCCCACCCACCCACCCGTGCTCG
This sequence comes from Sprattus sprattus, assembly GCF_963457725.1. Taxonomy (NCBI): domain Eukaryota; kingdom Metazoa; phylum Chordata; class Actinopteri; order Clupeiformes; family Clupeidae; genus Sprattus; species Sprattus sprattus. The sequence continues at coordinate 29,308,762 of NC_137921.1, forward strand.
GTGCATCAGCAGCTCAGTGACAGACGCACTCTGTGGAAGGGTTGAGAAGAAGAAGAAGAAGAAGAAGAGGCTGAACTGTGATACTCCATCAGCTTCTGCAGAAACATATTGAATAGCAGACAGTCTGGAAAGCAGCAGCAGCGGGAAAAAGGACTTCCAGGAAAAGGCTGAAATGAACCCCACTGCAGATGGGCACAGAGAGCCCAATAACAGCTCACCGCAGAACAGTTCTGGCCCGGGACCGGACCGGAGCGGAACCAGCACCGGCGCCGCATTTGTTAGGGTTAGATCTGTCCTAGAGTCTGTTTGTATGGGAGATAGGCCCAAATTCATTACTATGGTGCCTTACACCCAGAAAAGTTCTGGCCCAGGCGTGGATCCGGCTCCGCATCTATCAGGGTCAGATCCGATCTGTGTGTGGTTGCATGTCAAATAGCATGCCGGTTATCTCCCTACCCTTCACACCGGACATTAATAATCATTAACCCCTCTGGCTTTGAGCTGCCAGGCTCTGGCCAGCATTTAAAGAGGTGTTGAGGAAAGCATCCATTCTTGTGCAAATTGTTATTGAAAAAGATCCTGGAGACGTTTGTGCTGTGTGCTCTCTCAGCCCTGGAGATCGATCGCACCACAGCCAGCCAATATCCCCTCGGCTGCGAGGCAAGGCCAGGCAGGGCGAGGTGAAACACAGAACATGCATTACAGGGGCAAGCTCTGGAGAGGAGTCATGTTAGTGTGTGTGTGTGTGTGTGGGTGTGTGTAGGTGTGTATGTGTGTGTGTGTGTGTGTGTGTGTGTGTGTATGTGTATGTGTGTGTGTGTATATACTTGTTTGTGTGTGTGTGTGTGTATATATACTTGTTTGTGAGTGTGTGTGTGTATACTTGTTTGTGAGTGTGTGTGTGTGTGTTATTGTGTGTGTGTGTGCGTATATACTTGTTTGTGAGTGTGTGTGTGTGTGTGTATGAACTTGTTCGTGAGTGTGTGTGTGTGTTTGTATATACTTGTTTGTGAGTGTGAGTGTGTGTGTGTGTGTGTGTGTGTGTGTGTGTGTGTGTGTGTGTGTGTGTGTGTGTTTGTGTGTGTGTGTGTGTGTGTGTGTGTGTGTTTGTCTAGAGTGCAGTAAGGGGTGGGGCAGGCTGGAGTGAGGCGGTCCCCGGTGACCTATAGGACCATCAGCCCTTAGAGAGAGTCAGTGATCTGTGACCGGGCTCTCCAGCAGAGAGTTAAAACCAAGGAGACAGAGTGAGGGATAGATAGAGAGGAAGAGAGAGAGGGAGTAATAGAGAGAGGGGAGGGATAGAGAGTAAGGGGTAGAGAGATAGATAGAGGGAGACAAAAAGAGAGAGAATGAGAGAGAGATGCAGAAAGAGAATGACAGAGATACAGAAAGACAGAGAATGAGAGAAAGATGCAGAAAGAGAGAGAATGAGAGAGAGATGCAGAAAGAGAGAGAATGAAAGAGAGATGCAGAAAGAAAATGAGAGAGAGAGCTCATAGGGGGTGCAGAGAGGACAAGGCCCGGAGACGTGAGTGAAGTGAGTGGATCAGCATATGTGTGTGTGTGTGTGTGTGTTTGTGTTTGTGTTTGTGTTTGTGTGTGCGAGTGTGCACGCCTGTGTGTGTGTGTGTGTGTGTGTGTGTGTGTGTGTGTGTGTGTGTGTGTGTGTGTGTGTGTGTGCTAGTGTGTGTGTGTGTGTGTGTGTGTGTGTGTGTGCACTGGGGTGACACCTGAGTCTTCAGGACTCAGCACTGGGCGGCTCCCTCGGCCTGCTCTCCCTCAATGCCATTAAAGGGCCCATGGGAGGCCGTGACCCCCGTGACCCCCAGACCCCATTATTAGGGGATCGATGCGGCGCCGCTTCCTCTCCTCAGAGCGGCTTCCACGGCGTGACCACGGGCGCCATGCCACGTAAACTCAACACTGAGAGCCACTGCGGTACACCTCTCAAGACATGACATGCAGAGACCACTAGAGGCAGCATTTCAACACGTTTCTCTCTGACTGACTGACTGACCGCCAACAGTGTTAGGTTGCCCCGACCAGAAAAACCGGGGTAATTGAAGTAACTACTTACGTTTATATAATTTCCTTGAAATTGTTCATATGAATGTGGAAAATCCGACTTTGATGCTAGCCCTGACAGCTCTGGCGCTGGTCGGTGTCGGGGAAGAGAAATGGGCATAGTGTGATTTGAGGTGAAAATCAGTAGCTTTTATCCTCTTCTTGCTAGGGGAGAGACGACTTCAATAATGTCACAATGACAGCTCCAACAGCATGGCAATGCTGGGCTGCTTTGTGATATCCTGTGAAGACACAGCCTTTTACAATGTGTTTAATTGCAGGAAAATTACCAGACAATTATACAGAACTGCTGAAATTGTATTTTGGACTGTAATTGCTATTCTCTGTCTTTCTTCTTGTGTTCCATTTGAATGGAATGCATTAAACGAATGTTACGCCCCAAAGATCGAAAACACATCAGAAACTGTTGGTTCTGTTTCAGCTCTGGAGATTAAAATCATTTTGGGCACTCTTGATATCAAGGTTCACAGACATGTTTTGCATTGTGATTCCAATAACAATTTATACTGCTGCATCAGCATTAACACGGCTACTATACTAGTAGTGTAATACTACTGATCATTTATAACAGTATTAATGGTTGTAAAAGGATGCATTGCTTTTCCGCCCTTTCCTCCACCTAAACTCTAAACCTAACTTTAACCCAAGTATATGCTACATTAGAGTTTGCCTCGGGATATTCGTTACATTGTTTTTAAGAGTGTAGTTATAATCCATTATAATTGGATCTGCTTTCACCCAAAATTGTGAAATTAGCTCTTTACATGTACTGTATCTTGTCAGGTTCAACTCATAACTGCACAGCTTTCAAAACTAAGCCGCTTCACATGGACTGCTTGAATGGGGCGATCCATCGGTGTGACTTAAAGCTTTTACATCCAGATACATGTTAGTTCATGCAATATATCTCAACAACAGATGTCAACATCTTGAACACGCGCAAATGTCCATCCCACGACAGCCACAGTATTTAAAAATCTATTTAATTCCTTGTTTAAATGATCTCTTTACAATGGCATAGGTGTGTGACCTAGAAATGAATGCACATAGTGAAACGACTGGTACAAACGTGCAGTGACCTTATCGATGTTTCGGTTCTGTTAGCATATGGAACGCGTCAACCCCGAGGCAGTGACTTTATATTTTATTCTGCTTCACCTCTAGGGGATCACTAGAGTCGAAGTCTGCTTGCTTGCTGCCCTCCAATCAATAACACGATACACCTGCACAGATCTCGGCACTCGGCCAAAACACACCTTTTCATACATTATTTAAGCCTTGCAATGACATAATGCTATTCACTGTTATGCAGCCAATCAAACCCACACTGTGGTGAAAGTAAGTTGAAGGGAGAGAGTCCGTTTATTCGATTTGCACTCTGGTGCCCATTACAATGAAGAAGCACCCACACGCCCGTTTTGTCAACCTTTGACTGTAGATCTCAAACACTAGAATGTCTAGGTATGGGCAACAGGTGCAGCTGCCGGGGGCGATCATCGAGCCTGGGGCAACGCTGGGCAGCAGGGGCAGTGCAGGGCAGGGCAGTGCAGGGCAGGGCAGGGTAGGGCAGGGCAGGGCAGGGCAGTGATGGCAGTTCAGGGCAGCAGGGCAGTGCTGGGTAACATTCACGTGGTTTTTGTATCGCTCATTTGCACGTCAGGTCAATGATATCATGATATCACTGTGTGGGTCAATCAACCTTGGTTGGTGGGAGTGGACGCCCTGATTCTAGTTTGTGAGTTACTGCCTGAGTAGGTCTCCCTAGTATGTGATGAGGACCGGGGTGGGGGGGGGGACCACAGGTCTCCCCACTCAAACACCCAGGGTAGGGGGAGCGGGGGAATCTATCAAATAGTGCACCACTAACTTTGTACAGTACTAGTGCAATTAGGAAAATTAATTAATGAGTTCTTAATTGGACACTAGGTATTTGTGGCATTCCAAATGTCTTAATAAAAATCCTAGTTAGTGTAGAATGGTGCTTTTATTTTTATTAGGCTGGGCGGGGGGCCAGTGTGTGTGTGTGTGTGTGTGTGGGGGGGGGGGGGGTATGGTTGGCACTTCAGGTGGTGGTGGTGTTGTGGTGTTGTTGTGTTGTTGTGTTGTTGTTGTGTTTGCCCAGAGCGTCATACAAGCTACATCAGCCACTGGTGGGCGGCTAGTGCTGCACTTCATCTCAGTAATATCATCCTGTGAAATTAATTATACTCCTCGAGCTTGTTGGCAAACGTTATCAGGGGTGAGAATTTATATATTTATTAATATCTATGGACTGCTACTGTGAGAAGCCCCTAAGAAGACACATGTATGTATCTTCACTCCATATATCTGATATATATCCGCATGTGCTGATGGAAGCAATTATTCATTATATATAAATTATATAAATTCATTATTTTGTTATTATTATATGTTCATTATCTGCAGCTTGCGTGTATAAAGCAGTGGCACACACATTCATATTTCAGCGAGAACACTCTTGTTTCGCCTGCCATCCGTATGAACTGAAAGCACATGAGAGAGTCATGGCCCGCTCCTGTGTAGCTGGTAACCTGGTGACAGTTGGAGGAGGAGGAGGCGTTTCCCTGGGCACTCAAATCCTAACATCTGTAGAAAAGCCAGGCTAGCATTGTAATCCAATCCCCCTTTGAACAAATGAACACCATTAGAAACTATGTGTTTGATAGGGAGTCTTCCATACAGGGGCTGATGAATTAATTAGATGCTGTAAAAAATAATTAGGAGACATCCATAATTCATCGATGATAATGTAAACTCATGAATTTTCATGTGTGGGTGGTGAGACACTTCTGACGAAACTTAACATCAGCAGAAAAGGATATAAAAGAGAGAGAGGGGGGGGGGGGGGGGGGGGGACAAAATAGGGATATCACATTTGTGTTCCTTGCCATTTCAACGCATTTAAATACTGGAAGCATTTACTCTGAAAACAGAGTTGTCAAGTGGCATAGAGAAAGAGGCAGCGTGCATGAGAGAGAGAGAGAGAGACTAAGCACGTGAGAGAGAAGTACAGAAAAAGATGGAGAGAGAGAGAGGGAAAAGGGGTAGAGAGGAAAACAAAGTCGAGAAGGTGAAAAGGGACAGATAAAGAGATGCATAAAAATTGAAAGGAGAGAAAGAAAGATGGAGAGAGAGAGAGAAATCTCCCCAGGTCGTGATGAGAGAGAGGGAGCGAGTGAGTTGGAAAGGCGTGCTGCTATCAGTAGATCTGCCATCAGATGCAGCCCATGCTGACAGATTAGCACAATCCAAACTGGCAACAGTCAGGGGGAATACTGCAGCTTCATTGAACGTGGAAAGAAATGCGCCCATCAACATATGGAGAAAATGCACCCATAATACACACACACACACACACACACACACCCACAAAGCACACACACACACACACACACACACACACACACACACACACACAAAGCACACACACACACACACACACACACCCACATATGGAGAAAAGCAGCGCTGAGGGCTGTGGCTGCTGTCTCATTAACGGGCCCAGCGCCTGATGAGGATCCCCCCCCCCCCCCCCCCCCCCCGTGCCCACAGACAGGCAATTTCCTCCCACTGGCTGTTTGAATGCTCTGACTGTCGGTTTGTTAGCCCACGAGATTGTCACTCGAATCAACAGATTCACCACTGATCAGACTTCAGAAGGGGCCCTGCGCTGAACATCATTAACGCGTACGCTGGGGGAGATTTGGGAAGACGATTTGTCTTCAAAGAAGTGCTTCTGTACCTTAAAATTATATATAAAAAAATATATAAAAATAATCCTGATCCTCGTGAAACCTTCATGCAAGGTTATACTCAGGCTTCTTCACTGTTACGAGAGCTGACATTCTGAAATGGATTGCAGGAATGAGATCTCTATTAAGGTTCCCCATGCCACTGCAGTAAACATTTTTTTTGCCTTGCAAGTGTGTAAGCTTCCCCTTCAAAGCTCGTTTCGAGTGTTGACTGAGAGCCAAGGCTCGAGTGAATCCTTTGGGCTTTATGAAGGAAAGCTCAGTCCGGATGTGATAAGGGAAAAGACAAAGCTGGTGCACATCTGATTTGGGCATAGATCTCACGCCAAAAACCCAGTCCTTGGCAGAGCTTGTTTAAAAGCAAGGATGGTTTGTCTGATTTTGAGTGTGCTGCACGGTGTCTTCAGTTCAAAATAAAGAAAGCAACCTTGAGAGGAGCCAGACATTGGCCAGATCGAGGCCACAGTTGTTCTAGAGTCATGACGCTCACAAAGGCCTATGGGAAGGCTGTTCTCTCTCTTACCTTCACAGTTCATTTCCCCACAGGACACACACACACACACACACACACACACACACACACACACACAGCCTTTCATGTCAAATATTTCAAGGGCACATGAACAGGTTTGTTGCAGATAGATGGTAGATTACAGATAATTACATGTTGTTACCATGGTTTGGATTAATTCAGTTCTGTAATAGTTCTGAGGGTGCACACACACACACACACACACACACACACACACACACACACACACACACACACACACACACATTGACATATGCTTCAAAAGGGGGCATTTTTAATCATTATCAAGAGTCAAGAGACTAAATACAGTTCAAGTATACTAAAATTAAAAGCTGTTAGGGATGTCGTAAGAACAGTGTTTCCTATAGCAGCACTATACACTATAACACTTGTGTTAGAACATAAGCCTCTAAATAAATGAATTTTAGTACACTGCTGGTACATCATTAGTTATTTCAACTGGAATCACAATACTCATACCAACTTTTAACCACATTATAATCATCATTGCCATAATGATGTAGCAATACAGGTTTCCTTTAAGATTGAGGGTTTTGGTTTGTCATTGCTGCCCACTGTTTCCCTCAGAAGCATAAAAAGCATATGTCAGTTCTGCCTGGACCCAAGGAAGGCACTTGTTAAAAGAGTAGAACCGACTTCTTCCATAGGTTTAGAGCAGACTGCAAATGAATGGTCACAGCTGGCACGAAAGACACTATTAGCCACCACACCGCTTCTCATGGTCAGGGAGAGACAGAGACAAAATAGCACTGAAGGAGGAAATTATCAGTGCTCGATACTGTAGGTTCAGGATATATTCTGAGATGTGGATTTTGCCATCTCTGAAGTTGCGGATGGATAACGGCAACGTTTAACTTTTAACTTTTAATCACGAAAATAAACAGTTCCCAGAAGAAGAAAAAACAGTATTGCATGTGTTGAAACATCAATGCCCCCTCACAAAATTCAGGTGCATAACACTTCTAACAGACCCCCCTTTTGTTTCAAAGACCACATTCCCCCGTGGAGCCCATCTCTTCTGTGTGTGTCGGTGTGCCATCATCTGTACCCCGGCATCCTTCAACCTGAAGAAGGCAGATTCGCATTTGCTAGATAGGGGCTTATTTCTAGCCCTCTCCTCCCGCTTTCAAAAAGCACCATGGAAGATTGCGTATCAAATTAGAGCAACTAATGGCGGCGATAACGAAAATTCAGTTTGGTCGTACGGATGAACATTCCATTTTCAATTTTCTCCAGCCTCTGTGACAAGTCAATGAAAACCTTGAGCATGTCGTCATTAAAATGCTGAAGAGCCCAGCTAAATTGGTTCAATCAAGTAAATGATTTCTCACATCATTGCTGGCCTTGGGGGGAGCAATTTCCTCAAAGAATACCTGCCCATTAGAATGATAGAAAAAAATGTAAATCAGAATTTCGTTTTATTTATTATTCCGTGTATTTTGCCTGCAAGATTTTAAATTCGTATAAATAGGTACAAGATCAATAATTTGATCCCTCCGAGTCTAAGCCCTTTCTTTTGTCCGCATTCAAAAATCTACAAAACAGGTCATCATAATTCGTAATTCAATCTTTCGTTAGATAGATAAGTGGCCTCTATGAAATCTGTTTTGATTTTGTATTACTTATGACAGCACAGAATCAATAAAAGAACATAGACGGCGGCATGGCCAAACACACTCACACTCACACACACTCACACACACACACACACACACACACACACACACACACACACACACACACACACACACACACACACACACACACACACACACACACACACACACACACACACAGCACAGCATGACTGGAGGCATAGAGGATGGTGAGTGGTTGGCTTCCGGTCACAAACGGTCAGTGAGAGCCTAATGGAGATTTCACTGTGTCTTCACTTGCAGAACCATGACTCGGACGTTTCAATGCTCTCTTGAAACCCCTGCAGCCAGAGAGGCCCAAGGAAACCCGGAGCCACTTACCCTAACCACCTATCCTTAACGCCCTAACCACCTATCCTTAACGCCTGTCAAGAGCTCTTCAAGGAGACATCAACAGCAAAAAGAGCTCACAGACTGACAAAGGATGACAAGACCATGGAAAAGCACAGAAGCCTTCACAAAATAAACGAAAAATGAAAAAGGTAATTTTGTATCTAGGTAACGTAACACATTTCTAGGAGATATGCTAGGTCTAGGTTTGCTATAGAAAGCAATTTGGTGTTGCAGGGTGTTCCATGTTTCAGCTAGCACACTTATTGGACCACTCAGCAAATGGACAAAAAGAAGCAAAGAACTGATTTCAGCAGAACATCAAATTAGTGAGAAAGACAGCGAAGAAGCTGTAACCACGCCAACATGTGCGGTCAGTGGCAGGTCAGTTGAGTGTTTTTCCTGATGTCTAAACTGATTCTTTACCAGATCAATTACCTGTGATTGTTTGCACACCCCAAAGCCTCAGCAGCCTGACAGGCTCTTTCCTCCCCCATTACCCAGAGCCTAAAAGCTGTTTTAATAGGAGATCTCTCAATAAGGCTGGTGAGACAGAATAGATAAAAGAAAAAAAAACAGACCAACACATTTTCTCCTGTGGGAAAATAAGGTGAAAAAAAATGCCATTTCATTTTTGTGCGTTTTCACAGGTGAGGGACAATGTGGGGAGTCCATTTGGATTATTTTTGCCTCACATTTCTGTATATTAGTATCCTGGAATTGGAGATGAGGGCCTGTGTGTGTGTGTGTGTGTGTGTGTGTGTGAGTGTGAGTGAGTGTGTGTGGGGGGGGCTAGGGGGACTAAATAAGTGACCAGGTGATGTATCGGTAATGTAACTCAAAGTGGACTTGCTGTGTACGCCGTGTCTGATAACAGCACACGCTCTCGTCCTGTCACTTAACAAGGACTTCATTATATTCAGTGTTGCTGCTCAGAAATTCAGCAGTTATTACCGTCCACAAAGCCTGTGGGCATGAAGACGGCAAAGCCTTCTGGGCAATTACCCATGCTAATGTTAACCACATAGCAACAAAGGACGTAATCAGTCCAACTATGGTCAACAAATCGAGAGATAAAATGTAAAAAGTAACACTGGAGCATCCAGTCGGTTGTTTTAGCATCCATCCTCCAGCAGAATGGACCTGTAGAATCTGAATAGATATAATGGATGGAGGTAAAGTAAAGACATTAACGCTTTTGCAGATTTTTTTACGATGCTATTGCCTGGATACTGGCCTCAGCGCTCTATTAAAAGTGTATCACACCCATTTGAGAGAGCGTTTTGCTCTATATTCCATGGCACATTTTGATGGATTACACCAGGCTTTTCTACATTGGAAGATTAACGGCACCGTCTCGGTTTTCCATACAGATCCAGAGAAGAGGCTCTATATGTAGCTTCTCCCTGAGAGATGGAGTTGACTATAAGGGTTAGTGATATAAACATCTGAATCAGTTACTGTATGTGGTTCAGTGATTGTGGGTTTATTGAAATGACAGAAATCAGGAGTGCATTACAGACCGATTATAGACGTGAGATCACAGGGATATTTTTAGAAATACATGAAAGAAGTGTAATGAATCAGTGAAGGAAGAAACGACTGATTAGTCATCAATCGGGAGAAACAGCATTATTACAAGGAAAGTAAATAGATCAAGGAAAATAAAATAATTTAATAATAACAATAATAATTCATAAATGACTTCACCAGATTTCATACTGATTACTTACACCACATGACCTATTTTAAAATCTGACACTAATGTGACACTAATGAGCATCAGCATGATGAAATATACAGCGATGATGTATACAGCCATCATGGTGTTTCGCATGGGTCTATTCTTAAAAGATGACAAAAGCTGTTATATTCAAGCACACAATGAGCATCGTCTGACTTTTGCCTCGTACTCAGTATGATTATTTTTGCCAGAACAAAAATTCTGCCATTATAACAATACTTCCAGTTACAACAAACTGCATAAATAAGCTCATAGGTGTCTGGATGTCATAGGTGTCTGGCCTCGGCTTCACTTGGGAGCTGGAATGCGATGCACCTGACCTGCAGTGTTTGAATGAGTTCTGCATGGCACAAACGGATCTTTTCTTCACAAGAGTTCCCTCCGGCCTCGTGAAGTTGAAGAGGTACTGCACACTTAGCCGTGAACTAAAAGATATGATGTACTGTGACGAAACACAAAGGCATTGGAGCTGTTGGAGCCACGGCGCTACCGCGTGATGACCTGAGCCATACCTAAGTCCCATTAGAGCCATCATGTCGGTCGCAGCGGTGTATTTGTGGCGCCCGCTGACAGGCTGAACAAGGCCAGAGGAATGGTTACGACAGGAGATGAGAGCACGGGTCGGTCGTGTCTCACACCCGGGAGGTTCGCATCAGTCGCATGACTACACGCCTAGTGGCGATGAACACCTCAACCTCACTCGCTCTTTTAGTTTACTGATTGGAGCGGGGACGCTGTTACGTCGAATGACACAGGGTCTCCTGTGGTTGGAACTCAGAGCAGAGCTGCTGGTGCCTTGCTCGACAAAACCCTCAAATGAATGAATGTGGTCCGTAACTGAGCACGTCGCTCTGATATGCGCTCTGTCGGGGAATGAAAGAAGCGTTTTAAAAAGGAGTCTGTTTGATGATGCTGATGTTGCGGCCAAAGTTGACCTCTTTGTCAGACACAACACTGGCTGCTCATTAAGCCCCAATGAAAGTCACCATTCACCACAGACACTCTGCAAGGAGGGCAGAAACAGTGGGCCCATTGTGAGATGTGATCGCTTGACTCTGCCGGGAAAAAATAAAGCGCCATGGGTTTGATCAGAGTCCCGTTTGATCATCGGGCCTTGTAGGAGAAACCTTTTATATATCATTTATTGTCGCGTTGTCCTTTTGTTGATGCATCCGTGTTCTTTTTTTTATTCCGCGAGCACACAGATGTCTCAGAAAAAATAAAACGTTAAGACAAAAGGCAGTGTGCTTCGGCTTAACGGCAGAGGAACAAAGAGGGTACATAATTCCATCTGGTGCTTATGCTTCATGTCGAAAATAAAAAGCCCAGCGGACTGTGGGCCAAATCTGGCCCGGGATAAACCGGATCAGAACCGGACTCAGGCCAGATCCATTCTAGTGAAGCGCAGCTTGGGAAGAGACTATTCAGAGCTGGATTAGAAGGGCTGCACCTCTCTTTTATCGAGTCTTTATTTGGCCAAGGACTGCGAGGTAAGAGTGAGCAGTAATTAAATTCCATCGGCTTGGCTGGGAATACAAGTGTGTGTATGTAGCATTCCATTTGTCCGACCACAAAAAGCTGCACAAAGAGAAACAGCTAAGTTAATTGAATAGCAATAGGGCGAAGCGTCAGGGTATTGTGAAGGACCAAAATAGCCCTAGTCAGTTGTGGACCGAAAGATAATGGCTTCCATTGTGAGGGGGGGACCAGATTCAATCACGCGCGCCCCAGGTGACGTGTACATCTGTGGGGAAATCTTCCTCGTCTCCTCCGCCTCTCGTATCACCCGTCTCCTCTTCCCAGGGTGCACTGCTAAGCACATCCGCAGGGCTCTCCCAAAGCTGCCTGATGCAGTCCTCAGATCACCCCGTCACGCACGCCTAACTTACAAACACACTCACACACACACACACACACACACACACACACACACACACACATACACACACCTATGCACACCTATACACACACACACTTGCACAACACACAAACACCAATACACACCCACATACACACACACAGACACCACACCTATACACAAACATAAACACACAGATACACACGCACACAAACACACACACACACACACACACACACACACACACACACACACACACACACACACACAAACACACATGCGTTAGAGAAGGAGAAGGTTCAGGAAACTGCATGCAGCCTGCAGATGCAGTTCTGCCACAGCAGCACTTTGTTCCGTTTGCGATGTGTCCTGACACTGTTCAGCTACTTATTAACCTCCCGCTCAAGTCAAGGGCTTCCTGCCAACACTCCCGCAGATTTTCATATTGCCTGCTGCTCTCTGTCAGTCAAGACACTATGGATAAACTCGAGGGAGACCCCCCCACCTCCCCCCCCTTCTCCCTCATTATATAAATGACAGGCTGTATTTTGTATCATACTTAAAGTATACAGTTTTTACAATCATGTTCACACTAAACTCTTCACACAGTGGGCTTTTCAGACACACACCTTTGTGTGTTAACCTTTCACGCAATATAATCACCAAAACACTTCATACTTCACTTTGGCTTGTGCTACCATAACTATAGCATATGCTTTCTTCAATTAAACTACTTTGTCACTCAATGTACAATGAACTGAAAAAACACAGACAACTTGAAGCATTGCAAAATGTATGTGTTATGTGTTGTTGTATCGTTTATTTTTACACAGTTTAGTGTTGCAATGCAAACGAAGAGAAAAACGCATGACACCTCATACATAATGTAATACAATAAATAAAAGTAAATATGAAATTCAGCTATATGCCTCAAGACAGCTCCATGCTATTTTTTCTGCGGTATACTATAGTACAAAAAAAATCTGCAGACACTTTTCGTTCCCAGTACAGTAAGTGAAACAACAACACATGAGACACTAGAAGTATCCTGCAGTTTTGCTGGTGGTTAACATTGACTGAGATGGGTATCCATGGATTACAGAAGGTCATTGAATGCATTTTGTATTTTAGCAATGCAAAAGTATCCACAGTTTAGTTCACATAGTCTACTGATATGATGTTCAAGGTATTGTTTTATTATATTGGTTTATCCAGTGCTGTATGGGCTGCCTAAAAAAATTTAAATTAAGAGTATACCTACTTCTCTAGGGACCCCTACACCACTGCCCAGAACTGTAGCCTCCATCACCCCCCCCCCCCCCCCCCCCCCCCAGCCTCCCAAAGCTGTGGAGGACTGAAACGGAACACTTGTTGTTTTTAATCTAATTGGTTGTGCAATGCCTCTTTATACAGCACTGTTTGTGCTGCCACTTTGAACCGACCTCATTTGAGTGCCTTTATTTATTATTTATTATATACAGATAGTGGACGCTACCTCATCATATTCATCTGTTTATTTATCTGTTTATTCATCTTGATTTATCTTGTTTTTATCTTGCTTTCTTGCCGGTCTCTGAGAGTTACCAAACTAAATCTCATTGTATGCCTACGATGACAAATAAAGTTTCTTATGTCTTATGTCTTCCACATAATCTTGAATATATATAATTTTGTGTCAGTGGCCAACTTGTCTACACAATGTCTGCACACAGCAATTCCAAGATGTCAAACAAAATGTGGTGTTAAATCAGAGATGATCTACAATATATGAAACTCATATTGGTGTAATATGTGTTATGCACAGAAATACTGGGCCCCAGTATGATGTGGTGATAATCAAACATATTTCTCAAGACAGCTGCTGCTACTGTTTCATAATTCTAACTTTCTCAAGAGAGGAGATTAAAATAATGTGACATTAAAACTCGTGGCAACATACCATGAAAGCAAGATATATTTAACCTTTAATCTCAGAGGAAAGAATTGAAATCTTTTTCTGTACATCGGAACACAATCGCAGTTGCAGAACCAAGAACAGGCTTATTTAAATATATGATGACATTCATGAAACATGTTCAGAACCTAGAACAGGCTTATTTAAATATATGATGACATTCATGAAACATGTTCATAACCTAGAACAGGCTTATTTAAACATAATATGACATTCATGAAACATGTTCAGTCGGACTAGATCCGTTATCCTGTGGAATAGCCAACAGATGCTGCTTTATTACGGTGACTAGCCATGGGTTTATGATTGTTGCTTTGACAAACATTCATCTCTCCAATCTCAAAAAACAGTCTGCACGGAGATGGTCTGTTAGAAATTGAATGTGGAAAAAAAGTGTTGTAGGGTCACAAAGCCACGATTTACATATAAATGGTCAAAAATGGACATTTTCCCAGAGCAGCTAATAGAGTGTTCGTCTGTGCTCCCTGTGTAATATTTTTTCGATTACATGTCTGTGTTAAATCTAAGAAATTACCGTTCTATCAGAGCTATTTAAAAGAGTGGACTTCTACCCACGCAGATTTTACCGCCAAATGAGCTGCACTCATTAAAACTTGAAAGAGAAGGAAGATTGCAGGGTAAAGCTAAGGGTTGTGGGGGGGTGGTGGGGGCAGCTCAACTGCACACGTGGGTTTGTTTCTACATCAACATCTACTGCAGACACACACACAAACACACGCACACGCACATACACACACACACACACACAGAAACACACGCACAGACACACACGCACGCACGCACGCACACACACACACACACACACACACACACACAAACACACAGAGTGGAGTTGCAGTGCCTCAGTTTATTTGTGGTATTTGATTTCCGGGCCACTGCTCCTTCACGAATCTGCACAATGACCTGCGGTGCGACCACCAGTCAAGGGTGGCCCATCACAATGCAACAGCTAATCCATTTTTGCCTCCCGCCCATGTGACCATTCTGCCCTCACACGCATATGAAGAACAAGTGTATAAATCCCCAGTTCATTGGCCTGATCATCGGGGGCATCGATCCGTTACCACCTAAAGCTTGACAGTAAATTTAGGGCAGTTTCGAGCGCAAGCTCTGACTGGTTGAGACCAGGGGGAGCGGGGAGGGGAGAGGGGAGTGGGGAAGTGGGAGATCTTTTTAACCCAGCATGAAGCATGGCAATCAGTGGCACCACCGCCACCAGAAGGATTACAAAATCAATTGTTGACCATGAGTCTCATTCTGACGGCGCTGGAGATGGTGGAGGTATACACACACATACATACACACACACACACACACACACACACACACACACACACACACACACACACACACACACACACACACACACACACACACACACACACAAACAGCGTGGTGCCGTAAGCAGGCAGGCTGCAGTCACTCACGGCCTCCCTACCCCGCCACGCACCAGCAATTAAAGCACTGTGCACTGCCGACGCTAAGGGCCTGATTACTAACATTGCGACCGCAGCTTTGCCAAAGCGCAAATTTACGCACAGTGTTTTTCATCCTATTTATCAAACAATAACGTCATCTTGTCCTTAGCGCCTAACCCCGCCCATTGGGCCTGATTTACTAACATTGCGTCCACAGCTTAATCTGCGCCTTTGCCAAAGCGCAAATTAACGCACGGTGTTTTTCCGCATTTTCAGTGGTATTTATCAAACCAGATCCGCGCTGGGTAATCAGCGCCTTACTCCGCCCTTTAGTGTTATTTAGCGCACCGTTAAAAGACGGGAGAAATCGCCTGCATGTTACTGCCACCATGGAGATTCGAAGAAGAGAAAACAAAGGTTCAGCGAAGAGGAGATAGATATATTTCGCGAAGTAGCAGCGAACATTTAACCTTTTACAAGGAAGGAATACACTGCCGCATCCGGCTTTTCTGGACACCAAACTTTTGCTCAATCACTGAACCTGATTCAATGTGCGCACGGTTATATTGTTGTTCTGCTGCGGATGCTGGGTTGGGTATAGGTGTTATTATCCATGGCTGTTGGTGATACCCGCCATCACCTATAGCGAGATGTTTAAAAGAACACAATTATAAAGAATATACTATTAGTGGCATTAATGCATAAACTGTCTAATATAACAATATAGATGTGTACGTGGCGAGATTAATCATTTCTACAAGGGACATGGGTTCACTACAATATATCCCCACTGAAACAAATACATTTACCAAGTAGCCAGGCCATTCCAAAATCCCCGTTGCTCAATCTTGGATGGATGGCACTATTCCGGAAGATAAAACTGTCATGGACAGATCCAGGGTATTTGGCTACCACGTAAGTAATGGTCATGTTGGCATCACATGACCTGGACATTCATTGAATATGTGTGCTTTCTGTTTCGGTAAATGTGTTCGGAGATTAAAAGTGGGACTGTTTGGATATGGGTGCAATCAATGGCTCCAATTACGTTCGGAAAGTTTGCAATTTGAAAAAAGTCCTGTTTGATGTCTCCAATTTCAGCTATCGTAGTGGGGAAATGTATATTGACCAGTGCGCCGTAGCAATGCGTCGAGTACCTGGGTGAATATTTGGCTGAGTGAAGGCTGAGATACCAACTGCTGATGCAATAACTGTTTGAAATGATCCGGAGGTCAACATTTGCAATGTTGCCAGGAGTTTAACAACTGATGGAATGGAATGTGAGCGCCGGGTGGAGGGTTCGATGTCATCTCTGATCTGGTTCAGTAATTGTAATATTGCGTGGCTGGTTAACCTGTACCGTCTAATGATTTCTGGTTCGCTGAAAAGTGTTATTCGTGTTGAAAAAAATATTTCTGCGTTGTCTTTGTCTTTGGCTTCACCTTGTTTTAATAACTGCTGCCATATCGAAGTTTTCAGACTCAATCAAAATAGTGCTTCTTGGTTAAGACGTGCTTTTATGAGGCGGAGAATTATCCCGCAAATTAGAGACGCACTCTCGCCAGGCAGTTTTAGTAAATACCACGCAATACATCATTAGGTGCACTTAACTTCTCTCCTCCCATAAATTAGCGGCCCACACCCATTTATTAGCGGCACACACCCATTCCATCGCTGGTCCTGCGCCTGCAGCACGTTCTCCCATCTTTGATCTCTTTGCTCTTGCACATGTAGTAGTGTCTTCATAAGTCCTGCCAGCTCTGCCACTGCTGACTTTGTAGATGGTGAGGCCTCACCTCCATCTGCTGGCTTAGAGGTGGTGTCCACCTCCTCATCTGGCTGGGAACGGTTCAAGGCCTCCTGGGCTGGTTTGGGTTTCAGTTGAGGTGGCATCTTAAACACTGCCCCCTCTTGAGGCGCTCCAGTTTTCTCTGACACCAATTGTAGGATGGCTGAAGTTGCGGCGGTGATAAAAGGCTGGGAGGCAGTGTTTTCAATGATTTAACCCACGGATTTTACTGGCAGCAGGCAAAAATACAAGTTGGGAGAAAAACTCAGCAAGAGAAAAAAACTCCAAACAATAATTCCCAATAACTGATCAGCTTTCCAAAACAACCAAGACACTTTTTTTCATAATCAAGAATAATCTTACGCACTCTGAAAATATTACTTCTGCAATCTTTCTTAAATGTCATAGATGTTACCCTTTGTCTACCTCAGACCTCTCTGACCTCACCCTGCTCTACTCTCGCCTTTTACCTGCTCAGTCTAAACCATCCTACCTCTCGTAAATCAATTATCTCTAAAATTCCATTACTTTCACGTAACTATCAATAAATACATTTGCGCTAATAGTACAGACAGGTAAATACAAATGCAATCATGTTATATATTTCTATAGCACTCTACCGGTACCCGTACCGGTCCGTGAGGCACTTGTTACCGGGCCGCACAGAAAGAATAAATAATTTATATAATTTCCGCTGTATTAATTATTAGAGTCTGAAAGGTGTTTTATTTTGAAAAACTACCGGATTTCCCCGGAAGTAACATTCCCCTGTGCCTCTTGTCACGTCAAGACGCTTGCCTCGTTCACTGAGGAGGCAGAACAGGAGCCTACGACCTCCAAGAAAGAAAGCTTCTTTTAACAGACAATACCAGGAGTCATAATTAAAATACAGGTTTATCGCAACAGGTGATTCTAAAGCACCAAGTCCGCTCTGTATAATATGTGGCGACAAGCTAGCAAACAAGCCAATAAAGCCTTCAAAACTGCTTCAGAACATGGAGACCAAGCACTGATTCATCATTATGGTGAGTTGTATTTTTCATGCACTTAGGTGGTGTTATTTTTGCTGTATTTATCTGCCACACCTTGAAGCCGGTCCGTGAAAAGTATTGCCTGCATTAAACCGGTCCGTGGTGCAAAAAAGGTTGGGGACCCCTGCACCCCTATCATCCCCCCACCAACTTCTTCGTTCCGTGCCACAACGTTGAAAAGACCCTTCCGACATCACGTGGGACTTTCCCTTGTCCTAACGCACAACGTCAACATGCACGGTACGGCAGGAAGTTCGCCATTGCTCTGTACAATGTTTGCCACGCGTTTTCTGGATGGCTATCCTCAACGGTATGTTGGTTTTATACTGATACAGATGCGGTGTTTGTGGTGGAATGTAATGGCGTGTTAAAATAAACATTGTTCTTGTATTCCGTGTTTATGTTTCGTGGTAACGGGCCACCCCACCGTTAAGGCTCATTTATGGTCAGAGACGTAAGCGTAAGCGTAAGCGCAAGCGCAAGAGGCCGCGCAAGCCCCTTGAGCGACCCTTGCGCGACTTTTCACGTCTTGCGTGAGTCGGCCCCTGTGAAGATGTGTAGCCGTGACAGGCAAGTCTGGCAGAGATGCAGGTCCACAAGAAGGTTCCGGGCAAAAGGTTGAGGGTTGTTTTTTATTTCTCCCAAGCCAAAATCCGTTCAGATATTTACAGTGAGAATAAACTAAAGTCACAAATGCAAATAAACAAACAATGACACGAGGGTCAACAGAAAAGAGAAAATAAACTGACAAAAGCTAACGCAACAAAAGTTAACTCAAACTAACTTTGTGCTACAAGGTTACTCACTTAACTGAGTTCTGAGGCTCTCACTTACAATAGTGTGCACGCATGGCAGGCCTTTCAATAAGGTGACTTACTGTACTGAGTTCTGAGGCTCTCACTTACAATAGTGTGCACGCATGGCAGGCCTTTCTTCCCCTAAGACTGAAACCACCGGACATTTTAAAGACGCATCAATTTCCCCTAAGGAACAAACCAATAATACAAAAACTAGGGGTTAACAATACAGAAAATGCTTTTACCGCCAAAGTAAAGACATTAACTGAAAAGAAAAGAAATGTTCCTAATACAGGAAATAACAAACATCACACTCGTACCATAATATTAAAACCAGAACGCTTCGTGAGCGAATATCAATTTAAATTGGACAATACCATTGTCCGCTCACGCACGAGCGCAGTGCGCGAACGCGTCCCAGTCGGCCACAACCGCATATCCGGCTTGGCAGTGGAGGTGCGCGCCCTTTTAACACTGCAGCCAGAGATGCCAGGAGAAAACAGTAAACATTTGAGACTACTTTACTTTACTTTACTACTTTACTCAATAAACCTTTGTGGATCTGAAATAGTCCGTCTGCTTGTTGTTCTTGGACTCTGTTGTATTTTAAAACATGTAGCATTTCGCTAGGTGGTCAAACGGCATTGCAAACAAACAATTGTCAACAACGTTGCGAGGTTGGTGCGTGCACTCACCCTCTCGCAGGGAAATTACTTACAGGTTTAAAAGCAGGTGTTTGAAAGCAGTCCAAGGTCTTGGTAAATCCACATGGTTAAAGTAAAGGTTAAAAGTAGTCCATTTAACGATCTCAGTTCAAATCTTACAAACAGAAGCCATTACCTGGCTGGTGGTGATGTGACTCAGTCACGTGATGTGGAGACGCCAAGTCACAGCATCCAGTGGCGCCTCCAGAAAATTATTCCAGGGGTGGCCAGTGGGGGCCACAGCAAATCTTAGGGTGGCATACAAAAAAAAAAAAAAAAAAACCCAATTTAATAATCTACTATTTATTCTAATAAATCTATGTAATATGGTGTATACAGACATATTTTGATCTCTTGACTGTTAATGGCAACTCTCAAACAAGCAATCTTGTTTTACATGTGTACGTATACTATACAGTAGCCTATTTCACAGTAGCTAAATAGTAGTACCATTTATATAACTGTACTTTTCCTTGACAATTACTCTAGTTTAATTTTGATGTTTAAATGAACAACACCCCAAAAATATTTTTGATATTGCTTTATTGTGCAGTGCACAGATTTACAGCACAGGTTATAATAGGTCCATTTAAATAGACAGTTAAACTATTAAAACAATTAAACAGTTCCATCTTAGAATATTGCCTAAATATATTCACAAGCTTGCCATTTTCAACAAAATCTGTATGAACAGAAATGAAACATTGAAAAAACAATGGACAATACATGAACAGTTCAGATACATTAATTTGCAATGAATTTGCAGAAATTGGATTGCTTTGTTTTTCCTTGAAAATAAAATTAAGATTGCACTTTGATAGAGCAAATGACCAAAAACATGTAGCCTAATCTTCTCAACCGAAATTAATCCTCAGGCATTCCTATCAAACTTTCGGATTCCTGGTATATTGAAACATGATGCCATTACATTACTGATGTTAGCCTATCTGAAATATCCATTTCAGTAGCACGGATATCTATTTTATCTCTGTAACTTTACCTGCTGGCCCAGGAACCGTCGCTGACATCGCGTGTTCTGTCCCTGATCTATCCACCTCTTCCAGTTCATTGCCTGTTCCTCTTCATTCTCATTCTCCCCTGGCTGTTTTTCCGTTTTTCGTTTCATCCTCTGAAAATTGACACACCATTTCAGTATTAGTTGTTAGCTATGCTATCTTTCCCGCTTAGCAATGCTAGCGTGAATTCAACAATAATAAAAACGTAATGAGTAAGTTCAGTTTTAAGAATGTAGTAAACATATGTATGTATTTCCTTTGAGAGTTCACCATTGTGTGATATACATACCCACTAGAAGTTTTCTCGTCGGAAATGTTGTCCAAGTGCTGTTCAAAAGGTGTTGTCCAAGTGCTTGTACTACTACGGTCTCCGTCTTCCACGTTTCCTTCAAATCGCTCATAGCAATCACCAGCAACGTCAGGCAGTGTGGACACATGTGTCCAATTTCCGATTTCAGTCCGATTTAAATTGGATATTGGACACATGTGTCTCCCCAGAACTAGATTCATTGTGTCCGACTTGAGTCCGACTGGACTCCGATGTAAACCCCTGGACACACGATTCGATTCCGCTGGTAATTGGACTGGGCGCGCATGTGTCTCTCGTATCTGATTCAAATTGGACAACAACAACTTTTGCACGTGCTTGAGATCGTGCCCACAGACATATACATGCATCATATATAATGTATATGATATGATAAACGCTGCTAGACGCTCAGTTCTTGTGCTCCCTCTCATTCACGTTGAAATACTGAAAGCGAAACTGAAACTTAGAAACTGGAACGCAACTGTTTGGGACAGAACGCGCTAATTCAGTGAACAAATATTTTCATATTACTTTTCCACCCGTTGTTAGTCATGTAATCCATTCATATCGATGTGAATCAATCAATACTAATACAACTTTAACTGTGGTGTGTTTTTGTTTCATTTCACAACGTATTTACTGCATAATCAACGGTTTTGTTTCATTTCACAATGTATTTACTGTATAATCAACGGTAGCAGATGTAAACATTCCGCATTTGATTTGAACTGATCTAGATTTGACACTTCCATGTGCTTTGAGATAGAGCAGTTAACCCCCCATGGAGACCCCATGGAGAGAATCGGATAGGATCGGAGTGCTGCCATCATGTGCCCGCACTGAGGGAGGGGGAGCTAGCTACAATGTCAGCAAGAGCAGCACGCTGTATCTTGCTACAAAATCGTTTTCACATTACGAACAACTATTGTGAATTTAAAAAAAATCTCGAGTACATTAAATATTTAAAATAAATATGCATAATAAAATTTGTCTTAGGGGTGGCAAATGGGGTGGCAAAGAATGATTTTGGGGTGGCAGCAGCCAACCCTCGCCACCCCTTGGTGGCGCCACTGACAGCATCACAGCCCCTTTTTCTAGACTTGCGCCATTTTTTACGCAAGCCTATTGTTCTGGGTGTGAATTGCTTGGCAACACCCACAACCATTCAGGGAGCATGAATTGCTATGAGTAAATTTGGCGCAACAATGTGACACCAACGCAAAACCAAGCAAGCCCCTTTAAACCCTCCCATCAGCGTTAATCTGCGGTTCTACTCAAATGCGCCTCCTTTGTAAATACCGTTTTATGTTTACACCGCTATTTTACGCCTGAAATGGGCGCAATCTTGTTAGTAAATCAGGCCCTAAGTGTGCCGCTAATAAGAACGTCGAGGCAGGTGTCAGTTAAGGTGGTCATTATTTTGTGGCCGCATGTGAGTGTGTGTTTGTGTGTGTAAAAGTATGTGTGTTTTTCTGGAGGAGTGTCTGAGGGATAATGTGTGTTCATGTATTTGTGTTAATATAAAAAAGCTCTGTGTGTGTGTGTGTGTGTGTGTGTGTGTGTGTGTGTGTGTGTGTGTGTTTGTGTTTGTGTTTGTGTTTGTGTTTGTGTGTGTGTGTTTGTGTGTGTGTGTGTGTGTGTGTGTGTGTGTACATACACAAGCAACGGAGAGTGAGAATGAGAGAGGAGAGAGGAAGTGTCTGCATTTACTGTTCTCAGTTCTCTCCTCCATTACAACAAAACACACAGAGCCCTCATTTCAGAGACCCAACATTTGCAAGGCAGCTAGTTCCATTTGCCATCCATAATGAAAGCCAGACAGATAAAGAGTGAAGAGCAGCCCATGCAGATAGAAATGCCAGGAGGGCTTCAGCACGCAGTCTCAGTGAGCTGGCTAGAGAGAGAGAGAGACAGAGAGACAGAGAGACAAAGAGACAAAGAGACAGAGAGCAAGAGAGAGAGAGCCCAGCCACCGGAGACAGTGGATCATGGGGTGTCTTAAGTGTTTTTTACCGGCAGGAAATATTTCTTCAGAGAGTGGGAGTGACAGGGACAGGGCTGCTGCTATCAGCTGCCACCCCCCCCCCCCTCATTCAACCTCTCCCTCATGCACTCGTTCTTTCCCTCTAACCCCCCCCCCCCCCCCCCGTGTCTGTTTGCCTGGTGGCGAGTGCATTTTTCACTACTCCTCTCACTCCCTGACAGCCGCATTAATTCTGCCATCAGTCCCCGTTATCCCAGTGAATAAATCAGGGCGCCAAACTGCTTCCCCAGTTTAGACCACGCAGCATTGATCAGCACTTCTTGTTTCCTGCTCTTCTGGCCTGACATCATTCGCCCATTCCAGATGCCATGGTTACCGCGTTAGATGCCACGATCAAGACGTTTGCCGGTGAGTCTCTCTGGTGTCGCCCGTCCATTTTCAGGTGTCACAATGAAGGGCCGACGACTGCTGCGATCAAACAAAATGTCAACTTCCCTTTGAGTCGTCCTGTGATCTACTACTCAACTGTTCTTTCAGCTGAGACATAAGAAATGCTCAACTTCACCTTTATCCTGTTCTAATCTTTAATTTTTTTAATTATAATATCAAAAATCTGTGCTACTTTAGGGCTATTGTTTTCTTGCAGTTTAACATCCTGATTATGGTCGTTCCACAGCAATGTGATACTTTGATCTTTGAATTATTAAACAAAACCTGAATATTTCCCAAGAAATTGTTCTTCTACAGGTCAGGATCCTACACGTAAGGAACCACCATTAGTACATGTTTCTCTTCTTATAACAGAATCGATCTGGAGTGAGAAGTGAATACATTCCTACCTGATTAGACAGCCCCAAAGCTTGAGGGGGCCCCTGTGCAGCGAAGGGATTTGGGGCTAATGGTATGAACAGTGTTTGGGATAGAGAAACTTACCATTTATATTCTATACACATTTCTGACATGATTAAAATCCACACATATACAATATTGAGTGAATTTGGATCAGCCAGTATAAATATTACTGACGTATAGCATTTAAAAACACGTTGCCCATGACCCCAAAACATACTAGTTGCCTACCTGCTTGGGCTAACGAGACAGATAAGAGCCTGGAGGGTTGGATTTACTGATTTTTTCCCCTCCTCTCTACACTTTTGACTTATGCTTTAAACAGCAAAAATCTGCCTCAGATTTACAACTCTAATGGGTATTTAGGGAAAATGTAATTAAATCAAGCTTTAACTCCAGCTGTAAACCTCACCCTACCTCAAGCTCTGAACCGCACCCTACCTAATGCTCCGTGTTCTGGTTGAAATCAGACCTTTAATACAATTACAACAAGCTTATTGTGCTACTACACTTTTCCCCTTAACATTGGGCATTCCGCTTTATAGTTTAGTTATACTGTATAAATGAGTATTATATATATTAGTACATACGGCACAGCCTAATTTTCTTTTAAACTTGCAGTTACTTGTATTAAAAGGGATAAATGCTGGATGAACCAGCTGCAATGAGGTGTGAGTTATTATGAGAGGAAGGAGGTGGATTGTGTAACAGACGGCGCTGTATGTGTGAGGCATGACTCTGGTGAGCATATGCTAGCAGCTCATCACCCAGACAGGAGACATAATGAACAATGATGACGAAGTGAACCCTCCCAGAGAGATGGAGAGAGGGAAAGAGAAAAAGAGATGGAGGAGAAGAGAAACTGGTGGGAGAAGAAGGGGCTTCGTTAGACTCTAGGAGGAAACACTCCAACACAAGCTGCCAGAAAAAGGAACTCAATTTATGTCTCATTAAGGTTCCTAATATTGATACTCCCAATTTGGATACCTAACTAGGCAAAATGTTGCCATCTGCCTCTATTGAACAGCCGCGCTGTTTGCATGGGACAACTTTGAACAGGCGCTGCCTGGAGCAGCCGTGGAAATGCAGCCTGGCCCTTTAAGGGGCTGCCAATGCCGGCCGACCTGTGGCCGTGCCAGCTGGGATGAGGAGGTGACAGGTGAGCATCAGCATCAGCATCAGCACCAGCGATCCGCTGCTTCTGGCCGTGTCGGGCCCCAACCCGGTTCTGATCCGGCAGAAGAGCTGACCCAGTGACAGCTGCCACCTGGGCTCAATGTGGACCGAGCACAGGTCCATTGTGTGCTCTGGTCAGCTGAAGCCATTGCTGAAGCCCTTCCTAAAAGTGGAATCTGAGATAAAGCAGGCACAGGTTTGGCAGATGTCCACAAGTGTCCACAAGTGTGCGCAGTATCATTTTTAGACCAGCACCAGGCAGGCACAGCAGCCCTTAAAACTGCTAAATGTGCAGATTGGTCATTAACTCAAAGCTGCTGTCAGAACCAGCATAGGTGTATGACAGGACAAGGCTCCTACTGCCTGCTCAGAGCCAGCAGACAGCCAAATCACTAATAATGAGTGAAAATACTGTAAACAGCTGTCAGATTTAACTGGGAATATATCATTTTACATCTATTTCTCCTTTGGTGTCAGATTAAAAAATAAATAATAAAAAAACTAACTTTGGTTATTAGTTTTAAAGTAAGCTCAGTTGAGTGTGTCAGCTAAGGCTATTCCCATCCTAGGGGGCCCGGAAGGATCAATATTACAGTAGGGAACAGTTTAAACAGGCAAACTATAGCAAGGAATCAAGCAACATTGATGTTTGTTTGTGACGGAGGCCGTATAGCATTCATTATCCATTAGTCCAGTAAATATTTGCCTGTGCCGGCAGTCGACAGCGGGGAGCTGCACCTCGTATCCCACGGCAACAGTAGTGTGCCCACCAGACAGGAGAGATGGGTGAAGTGACGGAAGGAAGGGGCACTGCCCTGGCATGATGCCATGGGCTGTCCCAGTATTATTGAGTGGCTGCATCGCAAGCTGGCACTGCCTGCTAAGTTCCCATTGATTGGGGATGGGGGGGGGAGCCAAGTTGAGTTGGAATGCAAAGCAGGAATAACAGTATGCAGGAATTTCTGCTATCATTTTCAATTTCACTTTGTTCATTAATTTCAAAGCTGGATATGCTAATGTGAAGAACAGGTTAACACACCTGTCATTTCCACTAGCAGTCCAGGCTATGCACTGTGTGGTTCTGTGGTTCTGTGCCCCACCATGTCATGAAGTGACATTTATTTCAGTGCTGAAAGGCCCAAAATGGCCACTGAAAGGCTGAGGTGCATACTGCTACCAGCATACTTACCCCTGTGCACGTCCACCTGTCTACATACTTATCTAAGAGTGAGTTCTTATTTTTGCATGTTCCTTCCTGCTAATGCGTCTCTTCCCCTCTTCTCTGACAACTCACAACAAGCTACATGTAAAGAGTTTGTTGTTTATCTGGAAGAGTGGAAATAGAGGTAGAAAATAAACGCTAAGAAATACCATAGTTCAATCAATATGTAAAAAAATAAGGTTTCCATGTGTATTAAAATACAGATTCGGAACACCAGGAACTGCTCCGCTGTTGTTCCCTTCAGCACACCTGCCTCTCTCACAAACACAGTAATTACAGATCGAGTTCTTCATTTGTGCTGGTAACCATTAAGGCAAAATAAATCTGAAAACCCATTATACAAGCAGAAAATAAACACACATCCAGGAAAATAGGAGTTATTTAAAAAAAAAGAATTGGATAGTTCAAGCCAAGTCTGAATATACAGCCGCGGAAAAAATTAAGAGACCACTTCAAAATTATCAGTTTCTCTGGTTTTACTATTTATTGGTATGTGTTAAAGTCAAATGTACATTTTAGTTTTATTCTATAACCTACTGGCAACATTCCTACCAAATTTCCAATAAAAATATTGTCATTTAGATCATTTATTTGCAGAAAAATGACAATTGGTCAAAATAGCAAAAAAGATGCAGTGTCTTCAGATCTCGAATAATGCAAAGAAAACAAGCTCATATTCATTTTTAAACTACACAATACTAATGCTTTAACTTAGGAAGAGTTCAGAAATCAATATTTGGTGGAATAACCTTGATTTAAAATCACAACTTTCATGTGTCTTGGCATGCTCTCCACCAGTCTTTCACATTGCCGTTGGGTGACTTTATGCTACTCCTGGCGCAAGAATTCAAGCAGCTCGGCTTCTTTTCATGGCTTGTGACCATCCATCTTCCTCTTGATCACATTTCAGAGTTTTTTTTATGGGATTCAGGTCTCGAAATTGGGCTGGCCATAACAGGGTCCTGATCTGGTGATACTCCATCCACACCTTTACTGGCCTGGCTGTGTGGCATGGAGCATTGCCCTGCTGGAAAAAAACACTTCTCAGAGTTGGGGAACATTGTCAGAGCAAAAGGAAGCAAGTTTTTCTTCCGGGACAACGTTGTACTTTGCCTGGCTGAGGTTTGTAAAAGACCATAAGGATTGAACCAAAGCGGACTGTAGGGTCTCCTAGTTCGTCTTCTCTGATGAGTCCAATTTCACAGTAGGTGCAAGACTCTGTTGCTTGTAGGCCTCTCCAGGTCTCCGTCTAACCATCAGACGACCATGTGTTGGGCAAAGCTGAAAATTGGACTCTTTTACAAACCTCAGCCAGGCAAAGTACAACGTTGTCCCGGAAGAAAAACTTGCTTCCTTTTGCTCTGACAATGTTCCCCAACTCTGAGAAGTGTTTTTTCCAGCAGGGCAATGCTCCATGCCACACAGCCAGGCCAGTAAAGGTGTGGATGGAGTATCACCAGATCAGGACCCTGTCATGGCCAGCCCAATTTCGAGACCAGAATCCCATAAAAAAAACTCTGAAATGTGATCAAGAGGAAGATGGATGGTCACAAGCCATGAAAAGAAGCCGAGCTGCTTGAATTCTTGCGCCAGGAGTAGCATAAAGTCACCCAACGGCAATGTGAAAGACTGGTGGAGAGCATGCCAAGACACATGAAAGTTGTGATTTTAAATCAAGGTTATTCCAACAAATATTGATTTCTGAACTCTTCCTAAGTTAAAGCATTAGTATTGTGTAGTTTAAAAATGAATATGAGCTTGTTTTCTTTGCATTATTCGAGATCTGAAGACACTGCATCTTTTTTGCTATTTTGACCAATTGTCATTTTTCTGCAAATAAATGATCTAAATGACAATATTTTTATTGGAAATTTGGTAGGAATGTTGCCAGTAGGTTATAGAATAAAACTAAAATGTACATTTTACTTTAACACATACCAATAAATAGTAAAACCAGAGAAACTGATAATTTTTAAGTGGTCTCTTAATTTTTTCCGCGGCTGTATATATACCAGATGACCTCCCATATTTAAACATTGTCAACAACAGCAGCCATCTCCCAGGAGGGAGCGTGTATCCCTTTTTCATGAAAGTTGTGGTCCTGTTATTTCTGTTTTGTCACTTGATTCTTAATTCTGTTGATTGGCAGAACACTGTCCGTTACTGTTGTTGCCTGTTCAGCCCCCACCACACACACACACACACACACACACCCACACACACACACACACACCACCCCCCCTCTCCTCCAGCCTCCCTCGAGTTTTCTCTCTCATTAGAGTCTGTTTAATTAAGAGCTCTAATAAACCCAACAAATGGGAAATCAAAAGCTCCCACCGTGCTTCAGTACGTTCTCCATTTCCTCCCAAATTAATGGTCATTATTGGTTTGCTTTTATTGGATTGCGATGTCACTTGACACGCCGCAAGCATGACCAGGAATCCCATCAACTGATCCACAGTTAATTACCACATCTGGGCTATTCAAATATCTGATGTCTTAGAGAGCAAGAGAGAAAACATTTTCATTCTTCAGAATTCTTTAGTAGATAAAGAGAGTACTTGAACAGCAAATATTTTCAGTTCACTGCGTCCATGCCACGGATGACGAGACTTTTCCTAAAGATGTCGATGACAAAACACCAAATAATTGATGATGTTTTCTCCACAGTCATTATTTTGGGTGCGTGGGACAACAATGTGGACCGCCTTCCTTTCTGTAAAGCCTGTTTGTCTGATCACCTTGGTTATGCTGTTGTCTTGCAAAGCAACCTCCATTTATGCAATTATTTGGCGTTCACTTGAACAGAGAAATTGTGTTTGTAATGAGCACCAACACAGAGCAGCAGGAGTCAACAGCTTCCTCAGATGAATCTGCCATTAGATGCAGCACTCTCTCGTCTGCCTGTGTTTAGACAGTTTAGAGTCTTCAGGCTCTAAAAGCTCTTATTTTTGTTACGGGTCTTCTCCCTGAGCCATCTGTGTGCAAAGCACATGTCTTGCCAATATGACCTTTTTTCAATGTCAGCATATGTTGCTCCAGTGGCCTCTATGTGTACACATTACACATTACACACATTACACTGTTGCGTTACACGCAAGTTAGCTAGCATGTCAGTACTGCATGTTAGTATTGCATGTCAGTACTACATGCGTGTTGGAGCTGTCGTGTTGAGTTGGATGTGGGTGTGGTCAAGGCTTGTGAGAGGCCTCTCTTGACCAATCAGAGGATGACTGGGGGAGGAGCCTTGGTGAGCGCATTGGCTACCTCTGACCAGGAAGCTGTGCGTTGTGCTTCAGAGAGCATCCACTGATGGCGGGAGCTCTCAGGGGGATACTGATAATTAGGAGCATGGCCCCAGGATTATACCCACTGCATGGGGAAATATATAATGTATGACACATACACAAAACTATACATTGTATGAAAGAAAGCAGAGAAGGCTGTGTGTGTGTTTGTCTTTCTGAGCGTCTGTACATGATTTTTTTCCCCTGTCTCTCCTCTTTCTCTCTCTTGTGTGGGTGTGTGTGTGCGTGCGTGTGTGTGTGCGTGGTTGCGTGCGATTACATGTATAGTGAACCTTTATCGATATGGGAAACAATAGGCTGCCTGTCTTATTAAAGAAAGGTGCTGGAAGCTGGGTAAACTTTCCTCCACGCGAGTTAGCAATTAAGATAAATGCCACTGTGCTATTTTAACTGTTGCACTTCCCTTTTTAACCACAACATCTGCACTTCTATGCAGGACAACACCTGCATGTGAAGAAAAACACTTCTACTGCATATAAAGACAAACACTGCTATGCCCATACTAAACAGTATTTGTGCCATCTCCCTACTAAACAGTATTTGTGCCATATTCATACTTAACAGTATTTGTGCCTTATTCATAATAGACAGTATTTGTGCCATATTCATACTAAATAGTATTTGTGCCATATTCATAATAAACAGTTTTTGTGCCATCTCCATACTAAACAGTATTTGTGCCATCTCCCTACTAACCAGTATTCTTTGCCATCTCCATACTAAACAGTATTCTTTACCATCTCCATACTAACCAGTATTTGTGCCATCTTCATACTAAACAGTATTTGTGCCATCTCCATACTAAACAGTATTTGTGCCATCTCCATACTAAACAGTATTTGTGCCATCTCCATACTAAACAGTATTTGTGCCATCTCCCTACTAACCAGTATTCTTTGCCATCTCCATACTGAACAGTATTCTTTACCATCTCCATACTAACCAGTATTCTTTACCATCTCCATACTAACCAGTATTTGTGCCATCTTCATACTAAACAGTATTTGTGCCATCTCCATACTAAACAGTATTTGTGCCATCTCCATACTAAACTGTATTTGTGCCATCTCCCTACTAACCAGTATTCTTTGCCATCTCCATACTAAACAGTATTCTTTACCATCTCCATACTAAACAGTATTCTTTGCCATCTCCATACTAAACAGTATTCTTTGCCATCTCCATACTAACCAGTATTCTCTGCCATCTCCATACTAAACAGTATTCTTTGCCATCTCCATACTAACCAGTATTCTTTGCCATCTCCATACTAAACAGTATTCTTTACCATCTCCATACTAACCAGTATTTGTGCCATCTTCATACTAAACAGTATTTGTGCCATCTCCATACTAAACAGTATTTGTGCCATCTCCATACTAAACAGTATTTGTGCCATCTCCATACTAAACAGTATTTGTGCCATCTCCCTACTAACCAGTATTTGTGCCATCTCCCTGCTCCCAAAGCCACAACACATAGCTGCATCTGGATGGGGAGGCTGGAAGAGGGGAGAATAAATAGACATGGGAAGAGATCTATGCAGGTTGTCACTTTGACATAAGCTGCTGTATTGTGTCCCAAGGAATGGTTTTAATGGCCTACTGCTGTTCTGACTCAAACAGAGCATATGCCCTGAGAGAGAGAGCGAGAGAGAAAGAGAGAGAGGAAGAGAGAGAGGAAGAGAGAGGGAGGGACCTTCAAGTGTCAAGTCTAGCCCTAAGGTCAGAGCAGCAGGCCTGTCAGAGAACAGTAGGGCAAGAATAGAGACAGGGCAGGATGCAAGGCTTTCAGCAGCAGAACCACCACCGAGAGAACAAGATCATGTCTGAAGCTGGTGCAGATCTCGTCACGAAACTAAAGTACACATCACTGGAGCATCAATCAAATGGACAACACATGCTGTGAGTGACAGAGAGAGAGAGAGAGTGAGAGAGAGAGTGAGAGAGAGAGCAAGAGAGAAGGAGAGAGTGGGGGTGGAGAGAGAGAGAGAGAGAGCGAGAGAAAGAGAGAGAAAGAGAGAGAGTGAGAGAAAGAGATAAGGAGAGAGTGTGGGTGGAGAGGGAGAGAGTGAGAGAGAAGGAGAGAGAGAGAGAGAGAAGGCGAGAGAGAGGGGGGGAGAGCGAGAGAGCGATCCCATGGCATACTGTAGATGGAGAGGAAACACTGATGACAGATGAAAGAACACACAATAAAAGGGGCTGGGATCCCCCCCTCCCTAAATGGTGTGTCAGACTGACGAGGATGTGAGTAAAGATGATTCACCATGGCCTGCCTGCCACAGGATCCCACATCTCCAAGCATCTCAACGCATCTCAGCCTCCTCAGAATACTTTTTTTAATATGCCTTGTTTATGCATGTGCAAAAACATTGTTTTATCTCATCTGAATACGCATTCTCATCTGTCAATCAAAAAGTAATCGAAAGTAAACAAGTGTAATAAGTTACGTTTAAGTTAATGTTATTATAACAGTTACATTACTTATTAGGTTAAGTAGTAATCTGTAACCTATTACATATCAAAAGTTACTTTCCCAACCCTGCCTAAACAGTTGTGTTGTTAACCTCTGCTTCACATGCACCTGCTGCAGGAACCCCTTTGCCACAGACGCACCTAAAAGAAACACCACCTGTCCTGCATCATGTGTCTTCGGCAGATATCAAATACAGATGAAGGAGGATGGGGAGATGTGTCAGGATGTGGCTGTTGAAAGTGTGGTGCGGTGCACTGACACCTTCTCATCATCATTCACACTAGGCCATTAATCTCATCTAAGTAGCACAGGTGCTAATGAACGCATAACAACAACACATGTCTCAGTCTCCCATGTCTGAAGAATGAGCAGAAAAATCAGCGACTTACAAGAATAGCTTTTCCACCTAATTATTTAATGAAAGTCAAATAATTCAGGGTGTTTTTTTTCCCTCCACATATAATTAGGAGAAGCTTAATTAAAGAGCTTATGAATAGATTAACTAGAATTTTTCATTGTGTGCCTTTTTCTAAAATATCTCATGAAAATACCCACTTGTGAATCATGAACACAGGTAATTGCCTTCTGTTGATTTGTACAACACATTAGATATTCGTTTGAAACAGTACATATAAAACATTATACAAATTTAGATTATAGGGCGCCACTCAGTTATTACTAATTTTAGTAGATTTAAAACGTATATAAGCATCTAACAATCATAATCAACCATACATATTTTAATTTCTATTAAAGTGATACCTAATTAAACATAATTTTATGCAACCATTCCAGTCTGAAGTGTGTGTATGTTGAACACTCTGAAGTAAAGAATAGATGGACAGGTGTGGTGGCTTGAATAATGAGGCAGGGCTGTTGTGTGTAACTTCTGAATGTCGAGGGGAAATGATTGTAAGGTTATAGAGTATTTCGACACAGTTTCTCTGACAGACAGCTGGATATAGCAATAACGCACAGTGGAAAACTTCAACCTGATGTTGCAATGGATCTATGAAAGCCAAGATCCACTGGTGTGCAGCAGAATAGTGGCAAGGTAGGACTAGATGATGTCATTGTATCGTTTAATTAAATGTTGCCTAAAATTGTATTTCATAATAGGTGGTAAGACTGTTCACTATTAATCTTTTAAGAGATGACATTAGCGATTCCAATTACTTAGCCAACCAGTTGCATTCATATGTACTGAGTTGTGACTTGTAATTCAGACAGATAGGTTCAGAGTTGAGATGTGTTCATCATCCATCCAGATTGGCTTGGCAGCGGCGTGAGGATGACAACACTGGGTAAGCAAATTACCTGTAATCTGTCATTTAGAGTTTTAAATGCATGGAAATCCCCCCCATAATTCCAGCTGTATTGAGGTCTGTTCATACCAGCACACGCGCACACACACACACACACGCACACACACACACACAAACACACACACACACACACACACACACACACACACACACACACACACACACACACACACACGCCCACACACACATATGGACGCACACACACACACACACACACACACACACACACACACACACACACATGGAAGCGCTCACAGCTGCCATCTCAGGTGAGTTCTGTGGCCACGCATGGCGGCCCAGATCCCCTGCCTGCGCTGCTAATTGACAGATGTAAGTTACAGCTGTGGCTTTTTTGGTGCGACCGACCGCCGCCACGCCTGAGTTCTGCCCGCCTGGCCAGAACCGTTCTGCTCCGTTTCTCTTAGCCCGGCTCAGCTAGGCAACCCCCTCGGTTACAGGCAACTGCACGCAGAATCCAATTTCACACACAAAGTGGCTGGGTAATGCTGAGGGTAGGAACGGAGGAGAAGGGGGTGGGGAGGATGTCTGTGGAGTGAAGTAGGGCATGTCCAACACCATAACCCCCCCTCTTCCTGTCCGCCCTCCCTACCCCTCCATGGCTGGATGCCCTGCGTCAGGGTAATTAAGCATCTCTTTATGTAAGCAATAAGTTATATTCTTTAATGACCATGGCTTCCCAGGGACGGCCATGGGAACTAATGAGTTGTAATGCGTAACGGCCAAGGGTTTCCAAAACTCAGAGCATCATTTGGGCTTTTTTTTCAATGGGAGGGCCTCAACACGCCTGGAATGGCTGACCGGCTGACCGCTCAGCACTCTCCAACAGGTGCTTCAGGGGAATGACCCTCCAGAGTTGCCTCACCTGGCTCCTCGCCTGGATGGACGCTTGCAATCTTTGCCTACAATCACTGGGAGACTGGGAGGTTCTGCATGAGGAAAAGATCTGTATGCCCCCCCAAGTTTTACAGATAACATAATATGGCTATGAATTCAAAATGGAAGGTGTGAAAATTTAAGTCTTTTGTAACTTTGGAAAGAGGTGATGACTTTTGTTTTGTGTTGTGATGTATATTCTGTGTAATATGTGTAAGCACACTGAGAGTCACTTTGCCAAGACAAATCCCTTGTTTGTGCAAACTTACTTGGCCAATAAAACCTGATTCTGATTCTAAATTCTGACTTACTGAAAAGCATGTAGCCAGAGATGAGGATGGTGAACACACTGGGTCAGCCCTTGAACTTGGAAATAATGAGGCGAGGAGCGACTGAAGCTTCCGAGTTCCCACACGCATCGAGGAGGTACTGAACACACTGCCAATGGCAGGCTGAGGAGGTGCTTCAAGCCAGTTCTTCGAGAACAACAGATGCTCCTCTCCAAATACATCTCTGACCGTGTGGTTAGCATCAGCAGTAAACAAAACATTCATCTCCAGCACCTATCCATGGGATGTGGAACAGTGGTAATAAGATGTATTTACTAGGTAATAACCATTCAATTAAATACAATTACCAAGTAATTACCAAGTACATACCAGGTTATTACCAGGTAATTACCCAGTGTTTACAAGATATTTTCCTGACTACTACCAGGCATTTACCCAATAATTACCTGGTAGATAAGCAGTAATTGTATATTGTAGATTTTAAACCCGGTAGTTAAAAATATTTACCTTTATTTATCTGGTAAATAGCAACAAGTTACCTGGTATTTACCCATTAATTGCTTGGTAGATATCCTGCAATTGCATATTGTAGACTATAAACCCACTGAATGTGTCTATATGTGACTTTGTTAGGGTGATAACATAGATATTTACCTGGTAATTACCAGGTATTTACTGAAAATGATCACACACTTACCTGCTTATTTAC
The DNA here is from genome assembly GCF_963457725.1 of Sprattus sprattus. Lineage (NCBI taxonomy): Eukaryota > Metazoa > Chordata > Actinopteri > Clupeiformes > Clupeidae > Sprattus > Sprattus sprattus. The sequence continues at coordinate 29,344,032 of NC_137921.1, forward strand.
GTGGTAGTTACCTAATATTTACCTGGTAAATACCACTTATTTACGTGGTAGTTACCTGATAACTACCACTTATTTACATGGTAGTTACCTGATATTTACCTGGTAAATACCAACTAGTTATCTAGTATTTACTAGAAATATACTGAAAACTACCAGATATTTATCCAGGAATTATAGATGATGTATTACCAGCCAACCTGTGTGGTAAGTGACAGTGAGGGTATAACTTCCAACTATTTACAAAGTAATTTCTTTCTAATAACCAGGGGCGGACTGGGGGGAAAAAGTGGCCCGGGAGTTACTGTCAGACCGGCCTACTCAATACACGGCGCGCGGCCCACTAAGTACACAGCGCACTGCCCACTCAGTACACACCACATTGCCCACTCAATGGATCGCACGTATCGGTCAGTGGCCTACTGGGAAAAATACCCATACACTTAACATTATTTTGGTTAATTACAAAGAAATTACATCATATATGCTTGTTTTTTAATAACATTCAGATCCACCAATTTGCCTGGATGGACACATGGAATAAAATGATACTGGCTATTGTAACACTCCAAGGTATAGTTTGCAAGATGAATAGTATCAGATCAGATCAGATGGTTATCAGATCAGATGGTTATACGTATAACTACAAAGCCTATTGGTTAGTACACTCAAAGCGTATTAGATAAATATACTTGAAATTAGTGCTGTCAAACTATTACAATATTTAATCGCAATTTTTTGTCTATTATAAATGTCCCTTCATTTATTTTGTATCCATTTATCCATGTTTTATTCCAGAATCATCTATCTAGATAACATATTAACATTGTTTATAATGTAAGTGTTGTGAAACGCAAGCTTTACTTGGCCAATTCAACACCTTTAGATAACATAACAATCTAGATAACATATTAACATTGTTTATAATGTAAGTGTTGGTGTAACACAGTGATTTTAGCATAACAAACTAGCTGGTTAACTTATTTGACACAAGTTACAGTATTAGGAATGATAAGATTGCCCTATTTACAACTACCACCATGGATAGCTTGCTCATCGATTGTAAACAAGTGAATACAGCTAACATGTTAAAATAGATAATCTCGATGTTGACAACAGCTTGCTTATTTTACCAGATCATAACGGTCTCAATTTAAGAAATACCGTTAGCTAGGCTTGCTGTAGGGAACGTTACCTCATCTGTGAATAGCAAGCTAACATTTGGCAAGGTCAACGCCACATCTTACCTTATCACAATGTCACCAGTCAGTGGTTTTCCAAATAAAATGTAGGCTAGAGTAATTGACATTTAATAACATCTCAAACTAAATCAGACTGACGGAAGAGATTGACAGAGGCAGCAGCAAGCTTTGCCTCATCCGTGTTAAGGGCTAGGGCTGACTGCACACGTCAATACGGTTGCTTGCCCTGGCTGGGCGTGTTGCTTGTATGTATGCAAATCCCAGAATCCCAGAATCCTCTAGGCCTACCTCAATCGGCACAGCTAAGAACACTTCGGCTGTGTAAGAACCAATTTTCAGGTGTTCATTAATAACATAGAGATATGTTCTTACGTTGAACTTCCGAAGTCCGTAAAACACATAAGTAACGTAAAAAAAAAAAAAAAAAAAAATCGAAAAATAGTCACCATAGGTGTAAAGACAGATTGCAAGTAGGAGTATAAAATTCAGTCAGTGCTTCTGAACATTTGTATTTCTTAGAGGAACCTAGATTAATGTTGTCTTCGGTAACTGAAATATATTATGCTGAGAGTGGGCCTGATGGCGGTGGGCCGGTTGATGACAATAATGGGCTGGTGTTTTGGGCCATCGGCCCACCGGGGATGTCCCCGGTATTCCCGATGGCCAGTCCGCCCCTGCTAATAACCCAGTAGTTACAATTGACATTATCAGGTAAAACCTTGTGAATTACCCTGTACGGAAGGTGGAACTGTACTGTAAAAGGAAGCGTGGCTTGTTTCAATGATGTTACCATGTACTTTCCTGGTAACTATAGATTATAATCCTCTACCACCCATCAGGGTGTGTAGTTTTGAACATGGTACCTGGAAAGAACTCCCATATCTCCATGAAAATGATCAGGTAAATATCGGGGTGATATCAGAGTTTTACAGTGTCGTTACCCTGTAAGGAAGGTGGAACTGTACTGTAAAAGGAAGCGTGGTTTGATTCAATGATATTACCATGTACTTTCCTTTACATAAAGATACAATGCATTTGGTACACTCCTTCACACAACCTGTGACAAAACTTGTAACTTCAATACTCAATACATAAAGTGCAAAACAGTGGCATAGCTTTCTAGTGTACTTTTATTGCAAAACAAGTGGGACATGTAAATAAAAAGTGCAAATGGAATCAATTCAATAACCGTATGTAACTGTAACAGGTGGAACCAACCATAGGAAAAGGTTATATTAAATGTATTATTTAATTAAAGCTTCAAACAATGATTTCAAACTGAAACACTTACAACCTGTTCATGACAATATTCTTAACACAGATACCTGTCCTACTCATCGGTGAGTTCTTCTAACTGAAACAAAAGGCACAATAACCGGAACACAAAATATCATTGCCCCGTATCAACATGCACTAAATCCACTGTGTGTTAATAACACTAGCAATATATATTCATAAATGCAATAAACGTATATACACAGGGTGTGATTTGTCCAAAAACCAGAGGGGGGGATGTTTTTTTTTTTTTTTTATCATGAAAAAAAAAAACAAGCAATACATAGCCTAATTCTCTTCATATACATGCATCATATATGTCTATGATATGATAATCGCTGCTAGACGCTCAGTTCTTGTGCTCCCTCTCATTCACGTTGAAATACTGAAACCGAAACTGAAACTTTGAAACTGAAACGCAACTGTTTTGGACAGAACTCGCTAATTCAGTGAACAAAAAAAAAACAGAGGGGGGGTAAATCCCCACCATCCCCCCCGGCAAATCGCACCCTGTATATACATAAATGCAACAAAGATCGTTTTGCCCGTTAAACATATTCCACAATCAAAATTCAATGTTTTTCACATTCAGTATGCTGTTCGTTGCAATTCACTGTTCTGTTCAACGTTTAGTTCAAAATGGTCGAGCTACGGTCATCAAAGTGTATGGGAATGTTCCCAAGATGGATATTACCGTCCCAGACACTTTGCAGCTCATTGACAACATGGAGTCACATGTGGCAGGGTACTACCTACAAACCACACCATCAGTCAGTGGCGTGGGAGAGGGAGGGAGGGAGAGAGAGAGAGCAAGTGTGCAGCAGGCACATCAGGGGCTGTAGTGGTGGAAACGGCTAGCTGTCCTAGTTCGCTGGCGTGGTGTAGTCTCCGATGTTGGCGACGAGCTAGTTTCTAAATATTAATACACTCTGCTAACTAGCGAGGACATTCCACCTCGCACTACAACGTGCTATACTTCTTAGCAGTAACACTGGGCGATCTTCAGAGCTGGTGATGTAGATTATTGCTTCCTCCACACGGCCACTCTACTGTAATTCATCCGTAACACGGACACGAACAAACCTAACAAACTTGGAGCTAAACTTGTAATTAGCTGACTTATCCTACCGTCACTCTTTCTCAATGACATGCGGGTTCTCCGGGCGCCGCCATCTTCTCTCTTAACTTTCTCCGTCTGCCCCTTGTCCCGCCCCCTCCGCTCTCTCCATTAGTCAGCGCACCAACTCTCCAGTCCCTGATTGGCTGGGCCTTTGGCAAAGTTCTGTGCAGGGGCTGCATATAAAGAAATATGTCCACACTCTGGGACTGGGTGTACCCCTACATAACCGTAATTCAATAACCGTATGTATGTAATGAAGTTTAAACTGTATTATTTTGTTTGCATTTAGTTAATGAAATTTAACCATATTCTGATTTAATTATGCTTTTCTTTTCTATCTTGTACATATTAAAGGTTGACAATTGAACACACTGAGTACGTAAAACTGTACTGCCCCTTTAAGAGAATTAGTTTAGTACGTTGGAAGCCCCGTATGGTCTTCAGTTTGCGGTTTCTGAACTGAAGACAGGTATGCTTGTTCCCATGACAGACAAACTTAACTCATATTTATAAGTAATAAACCAACAAATATTAGATATAACCATACTGATATTGTTATATTAAATATTTTCCGTTTTGTATCATACCATGAGGTCTCTAGCATATGTTTTCCTTTGCTGGCAGGCTAATGTCCAGTGTATGGAATGACTGCATGTTCATGACTGTCTCGTGTGTGTTGACGTGTGCAGCTATGTTGTATTCAGTGTATGTTAATTGTTATGCATAGTTTCCTCTATTGTTGTTAGAATGTGTAAAGTGATAATGCTATATTTTATGTGCTTTCACATGACGTTCATTGTTGTAAAATGAATGAGTTTGCGGTTTCTGAACTGAAGACAGCAGGCTAATGTCCAGTGTATGGAATGACTGCATGTTCATGACTGTCTCGTGTGTGTTGACGTGTGCAGGAATAAATACCAAAAAGATCAGTTCATGGCTGTTAATTGTTCAGCAAAGCAGACAACTAGAACACAACGCAGAAGATCCCGTTACAATGGTGCCCTGACCCGGATATTCAATAATCAATTCAATAACCAATTATGTTCAATAACCGTTAGGCCTATTTCTACCTCTTCTGACCCTGACACTTTTTTTGGTGTTAGATTCCATTTGCACTTTTGCACTTTTTATTTACATGTCCCACTTGTTTTGCAATAAAAGTACACTAGAAAGCTATGCCACTGTTTTGCACTTTATGTATTGAGTATTGAAGTTACTCTCGTCAAGTTTTGCAGATTAAGAAGATATAAATTTGTCTCTTTGACAGTTCACCTGTTTCTGCATTTTTGTCACAGGTTGTGTGAAGGAGTGTAACAAAATGCATTGTATCTTTATGTAAAGGAAAGTACATGGTAATATCATTGAATCAAACCACGCTTCCTTTTACAGTACAGTTCCACCTTCCTTACAGGGTAACGACACTGTAAAACTCTGATACCACCCCGATATTTACCTGATAATTATCATGGAGATATGGGAGTTCTTGCCAGGTACCATGTTCAAAACTACACACCCTGATGGGTGGTAGAGGATTATAATCTATAGTTACCAGGAAAGTACATGGTAATATCATTGAAACAAGCCACGCTTCCTTTTACAGTACAGTTCCACCTTCCTTACAGGGTAATTCACAAGGTTTTACCTGATAATGTCAATTGTAACTACTGGGTAATTAGAAAGTAATTACTTTGTAAATAGTTGGAAGTTATACCCTCACTGTCACTTACCACACAGGTTGGCTGGTAATACATCATCTATAATTCCTGGATAAATATCTGGTAGTTTTCAGTATATTTCTAGTAAATACTAGATAACTAGTTGGTATTTACCAGGTAAATATCAGGTAACTACCATGTAAATAAGTGGTAGTTATCAGGTAACTACCACGTAAATAAGTGGTATTTACCAGGTAAATATTAGGTAACTACCACGTAAATAAGTGGTAGTTAGCAGGTAAGTGCGCGATCATTTTCAGTAAATACCTGGTAATTACCAGGTAAATATCTATGTTATCACCCTAACAAAGTCACATATAGACACATTCAGTGGGTTTATAGTCTAAAATATGCAATTGCAGGATATCTACCAAGTAATTAATGGGTAAATACTTGGTTATTAGGGGACTGTAAAAGGAAGCGTTACCAAAGTCTGTTCATTCAATTTCCAAATTTGGCATGGATGACTTGCACTCTAAATGTGTTTAAAATAAAGGTTTTAAATTATACTATGGTTTCTTTTAGGAGACACACTACATGTAACTTCAGCAAACCTAACAAAGCTGTGAGTCTTAAGGCCGTTTTCATCAGTGTACTTTCAATCTACAGAGCTATTAATTAAGAGTCTTTGGGTACCTAGAAAAGCGCTATATAGGTTTAAAGTATTATTATTATTAAAACTCATTCACACCCAAAGTTCTCACCCCTATCGACGGATCTTGAGCTTGAAAGATCAATACAATGCAGGCTTAAACCGCTTTAGTGAAGCAAAGAAATAATATGATTGCATCAAGTTCGAACAAGATGGAGAAAGCCGGGACTGGAAGTCATTGCTATTTTCACCAGCCTTGGTTGCGTCAGAGAGGTACGGTCATGACGTTGAGGTATGACATGACGTTGTAATGTCTTTTAAAAGGTGTGATTAGCTTTCAGAACAATGTGTGCAGACTTCAGAGCAGGGTCAGCTTAGAGAGGCAATTTACCCTTGTGTCAGGTCATGACATATAAAGTGGCAGTTAAAGGCATTTCAAAATTTGAATCAAAATGGAATTGGCCTTCAGTGTCTACAAAATATTACACTGAATGCAATGGCATCATCTAAAGGAATGAAAGCACTAGTTTGAAGCAAGGTTATCATACTTTTCCATTTTCAAATTTTTTTTTATATTCAATCTGCATTTCCGTTTGGTTTTATTTAGTTTCACCAGTGGTTTTATTACTACAGTTTCAGTTCAGTGTCTTTTTCAGAAACTCATTTTGTTTTAGTTCATTATAGTTTCAGTTTTACTTTTAATTAATTTAGTTGCATGAAAAATAATCGACTTATCTTTAAAGATATCAACATTTCAAGACTAACTATAAACTAACATATGCAATGCATTTGTTTCAGTCTAAAATGTTAAAGATGCAGTCTGCAATTCAGTCTCAGTTTTACAAAAGATTTGTGCTCAATAGCCAATGAAATTACCCCTTCTTTCTGTGCTCCCGAGGCACTATGTTGATTGGCTGGGATTGTTTATGGCTCGGTGCAAGGAGCAATTGGCTGAGTTTGACAAAACCTGTATGTGTTTAGAATCACAGTCTGCAACTCCAATAGGTCTACACAAAAAAAGGCAAGAACACAATGAAATATTTCAACCATGTACTTCAGTCAAACGTAGAGTAACCATCTATTGACATAAATAGAAGTGAATGAGAGCACCTGGAGCATGGGGCAGTGAGACAATGACTGCACTGTGAAACAAGCCATATTTGAAAAGAAATTAGTTGATTAGGACATTATTAATTATACTACTTAATAAACTTTATGGTAGCTAAAAGGACTGGTCCAGTAAAAACATGATATGGACCTCATTTTCCCGTACTTTTGAGTAAATAGTATATATATAAAATTAAAAGTATATAAAACATTTTCCTTCTATTTTCCGATTGCTCAGATGCGTATCTCTGGGTCTTTCACACACTAGTTTTAACGCCCTTACAAGTTTTGGAAAGGGTACGTCCCTTACATTCCACCTTCTTGGGCGGCTTTGACTGTAGAGAGAACTGTCATTGCTCGACCGCCCTCTCAGTGTTGCCAGATGCACGATAATTATCCTCCAAAGAGGATCATTTTGAGCATTTGGTACGATCCTTCGCCATTTCCAATCTGGCTACACTGAGCACCTTGCCGCTTCCACTAGTAACTAGTATCTTTTCCTCATGCAGATGTCATGTGCTGTTGTAAACAATCTAACTAGTTGGATTGTTTACAACAGCACATGACATCTGCATGAGGAAAAGATGGCAAAACATCGTTGTGGGGGGAGGGGGCGGGGTCATCTGTATGCTATACACTACCACGCCCCTCCCCCGCGACAAAGTGTCCTCTTTTTCTCAAACTCAAATATGGTCACCCTGCTTTAAGCCAGTTAGCATCCACACACTATTTTTAGTGCCTGTAGTCATAAAATATGTGATGCCTGATTGGCTTTTCATATAAATGGTGCCACATGTGAGCACCTATGGGTCATCATTTTTTTTAAATGTCGGCAGCCAATTTGGTATTTCCTGGACTGAAGTAGCTAAGCATCGGAATGACTAGGGGTGAACCTTCCTCACTCTCTCTAGGTTTATATAACACACCCCATAGTCCTGACACGCTGTATAGCCATTTTAAGATTTTAACAGCATTTTTTGTATTTTCTTATTTATATTTTCCTCTGGTACATCATTTCCCTTTGATTTATGAAACATTTCTCAAAACCATTCATTTCATCTTTCAGTTCTAGTTTAAGTTTAAGATAAAAACCTTGGTTTTAAGTCTAGATGATTGGAATTGGTTTTATGACATGATTAGGCTCTGTATGCATTCAAACATATCCAACCATTTTATCAAATTAAAGAAGAAACTGTGCATTTAAAACATGCAAATCAATTCTAAGTGGCTATTTGTAAGAAGCAAAAGGAATTATTTCTCACAGAGTTCTGAGAACTGGAAATGAGAACGCTGGTGGGGGCCAAGCTTCAAAAGAAGTGTGAGCCTGATAAAAAAAAAAGAAAGAGAGGGTAAGTGTGAGAGAGAGAGAGAGAGAGAGAAAAAATGTTAGAGAGAGACAGAGAGAGAGGAAGGAGGCAGAGAAAAGGCGATTCAACTCAAAGTCAATTCCTCGTGCGATATTACTGAAATTGCTATTTGATTCAACTTATTAGCTTGTCGCTTTCGTTTTTCTCCCTGACAGACCTCATTGGCCAGACCCGACACATACACTCTACCCACACACATAGCAGATAATGCTGGGATACATCTGGGCCAATTCTGGCTCAGTTCTAGCCCAGAACCGCTGCACATCCACGGGTGGCAGTTACTCTCTGAAGTATCCTAATGTGGCGATTGAAGCTCACCACTGCTTCTTTCATCTGTATACAAATACTGCAGACGCATTCAGACACAATCAGACACATTCACACACACACACACACACACACACACAGACACACACACAAACACAGACACAGCCACACAGACACACACACACACACACGCACACACACACACACACACACACACACACACACAAACCCACAAACACAAACAGACACACACACACACACACACACACACACACACACACACACACACACACACACACACACACACACATACACACACACACACACCCACACACACACACACACACACAGATAAATCCATATGTAGGATTGTCTGGGTGAAATGAGAGAGGTTAAAGGGGCCCTGTTTGAGAGTCAGAGGGTTCGGTGAGAGCTGCTCCCCTCGGGGGGGGGGGTGGCGATGTCGTGTGGAATACAAGCCATCACACACAGGCGTGGATGAGCGCCCCCAAATGAGACTGGCCACTTTCCTGTCTCACCAGTTTCACAGCACCCACTGCAGGCTGTCTCTTCCTCTCCCTCTCCCTCTCCCTCTCCCTCTCTTTTCTTGTTCTCGACAGACAGGCTCACACACCGCCCACACCAACCACGCCACCAGCACCTTCATCCTCATTCACACCTTCCTCAGCTCCTGTCTGCGTCCGCTTTATGTTCTCTGTCCATCCCTCCTCTCTTTATCTATCTACCTCTATCTATCTACCTCTGTCTTCCTCTCTTTCTCCCTCCCTCTCCTTGTCCTCTCCTGTCCTTGATTCGTGGAGCCTTGTGTAGTGTACTGAAGCTCTCTAGGCCACCCTGCCTCCATTTCATCCTGGCTACCCTGGGCGTCCGTACCACCAACTTGAGTGGTCACAGAAACAGTTTTTTTTTTCTTTTTCTTGCGCTTTCTTTTTTCTTTTTCGCTCTTTTTTCCTTCTTCTCCTGAGCAGCCTCAGTGTTGAGGCGTTGGTACATTGATTGCACCATGGTCGTGTGTGCTCCTTCATGCTGATGGATGTCTCAATTTGACTGCACAGTTCACAGAAATCACACGCTGACAAGACTACTCTTTACACGGGGGCCATGACGGACAGGAGGCCCTACTATATCAGTGCAGCCCAGCACATATGCATACGCTGTGCATACTCAAAATACATACACACACACATACACACATGCATGTATGTATGTACAGATTCATATCCACATCACATATCCACATCCAAACACACACTTCCATGAAAACACTGAGATGCACAAACATGCCCCCTTACACACATTTCACAGATTCATACAACAGCTAATGACCTCATGAACTTTTCATAAATAATGGCATGTATTTTCATTGGTGTTGTGATTTTTTTAGTAATGCCTTTGTTGTGTTAACTATGCATTTTCACTGGTGTGATTTGTGGACACTAGTGTTGTGTACACATGTGAACTGGCCGCTATTGTTTATGGTCATGGTGTGTTTTCCTCTTGTCAAGGGCTGTCGAAAAACAATGGCACCTGCTGCTAATTGCTGCCATCCTGAACCCATTCGGAGTCCTATTTGCACGTTGTGGATCCTGCTTTTGATAAATAAGACTCTTAATGGCTTATTGGCGTTCTGTTGCGGTGTGCTGCTCACACTGGTGGGAAAATTGACTCTTTGAAGGGAGCCGGATCTCATGGCCTCAATCCTTTCTAAGAGCCGGTCTTTTTCTTTGCCACACTTCCAACGCCACTCACCACTCTACTACCGCCACTCATCACACTTCCACAGCCACTCACCACGCTACCACCGCCACTCACCACACTTCCACAGCCACTCACCAGGCTACCACCGCCACTCACCACACTTCCACGGCCACTCACCACGCTACCACCGCCACTCACCACGCTACCAACGCCACTCACCACGCTTCCACCACCACGCTACCAATGCCACACTTCCACCACCACTCACCACGCTACCACCGCCACGCTTCCACCACCACTCACCACACTTCCACCGCCACTCACCACGCTACCAACGCCACCCAACACGCCACCACCGCCACGCTTCCACCGCCATTCACCATGCTACCACCGCCAGCTTCCACCGCCACTTACAACGCTACCACCGCCACTCACCACGCTACCACCGCCACTCACCACGCTACCAACGCCACTCACCACGCTACCACCGCCACTCACCATGCTACCACCGCCAGCTTCCACCACCACTCACCACACTTCCACCGCCACTTACCACGCTACCACCGCCACGCTTCCACCGACCCCTCTTCCACCGCCACTCACCAAGCTTCCACCACCACGCTTCCACCGCCACTCTTCCACCGCCACTCACCAAGCTTCCACTGCCACTCACCACGCTTCCACCGCCACGCTTCCACTGCCACACTTCCACCGCGCCACTCACCAAGCTTCCACTGCCACTCACCACGCTTCCACCGCCACGCTTCCACTGCCACTCAATTGGATTTAACAGAACTGATTGATTTCTCATGTGCATGCACTGATAAAAAGCGTGCCGCCAAATGCGGTTATGTGTGAGCAGTCTCTGGGTTTCCACTTCGCCTCGGAGATAGCCCGTGGCCTCCACCGAGTTTTTAAAGTGTTTGTTTTTTTGTTCTGTTTCGAGAAACGAGAGAAAGAATAATAGACTGAGAAGTGGGGGGGAAAAAAGAGGGGGATGGATATAGCAGTCTGAAATTAAAAAACAGTGTTTTTTACTGGCCAACATCCAATGAGGCCTTTAAGGTAAAATGGGAAAAAAGAAAAACCCAAATAGGATCGGGGGCATTTTTCACCAGGCCCCAACGACTACAGGGAGGCTGCCTCATCTTTACCATCCATTAAAATCCAATTTCGCCCGAGTAATTGCCAAGCTGAAGAAGACAACAGCAATCGTGGGCCTTGGTAATCAGTATAGGCCTCTTTTCCTTCCTCCCTCCCAGGCTCGCCAGACTTCCAGTGGACAGGCTTGTCTCAAACCCACCCCTTGTTAACGGCAGGCCCTACCAAAGCCAGTCATTTCACGTCACATCACTCCCTTCCCTCCGACGTGGGCCAAACTAGTAACAAGAGCTGTAGGAGGTCAGCTCAGTTCACAAACACTTCTACAGCCAAATAGGGACGTCTAGCTGTTGAGCAGCAGGAGTTAATAGGGCCAATTGATTGCACAGTAGCCATTCCTCACTCCATAAAACTGCAATGTGTGCGACGGAGTGTGTGTGTGTGTGTGTGTGTGTGTGTGTGTGTGTGTGTGTGTGTGTGTGTGTGTGTGTGTGTGTGTGTGTGTGTGTGTGTGTGTGTGTGTGTGTGTGTGTGTGTGTGTGTGTGTGTTTGTGAGTGTATACATTTGTGTGCAAGAGAGAGGGTGACACAGAGTGAGAAGGGAAAGGGAGAGAGAGAAAACAGAGACATAGAGGGAAAGTGAGAGAGAGGAGGGGGGAAAAGAGATTCAGATAAAGAGAGGGAGAAAAAAGAGAGAGCGAGAGAGCAGAGGGAAAATCAGCACTAAATGTAGTTAGGCACTCCAGAGTCACTGCCGTCCCCTTCATCTCTCTGTCATTAGCCGGAAGTTCAGAGATTAGCTTTGCATTGCCTGATTATGGCCAGGCCTCATGTGTATGTGTGTGTGCGTGTGTGTGTGTGTGTGTGTGTGTGTGTGTGTGTGTGTGTGTGTGTAACTCATAGCAGACTAGAAACTGTTGATTACTCGGACTGCACTGCTTCTCTAATCTCATCAGCGCGCCACGGAAACCATCTGCTGAGGAATTCTGGGATCAATCACAAATGAATGCCAATGCGCATAAATACTGGCTGTACTTCATCACGACGGGATGAATAATTCAAATGAATCAGCGCTTGCGTGTTTTTAGCTCGACTTTCTCATAGAAGAGATGCATCATCGTTTTGGGATCTCTAGTCAAGTGGGAATACAAGTGAGCTCCCAATCCGCACAACATCAATTAAACAATTACATCTGAGACAGAACAAAACACCAAAAACATTTTTTTGTTTGTTTCGCAATCATGTTAAAAAGATGGGGTAAATAGCTTTTTGTCATCAAAGTGAGATGATTTTTTTACACACGGTTAACAAGCCGTTGATTATGCTGTGTGAACATCACTAATATTCAATTCAATTCAGTTTAGTTCAATTCAATTTTATTCTATATAGCGCCAAAATAATCAAATAGTGTTTAGGTGCTTTTCAGAGCCTTGGGCCTGAACCCACTTAGAGCAAACACAATGTCGACAACATCTATCCACAACTACTATTATGTAATAAAAGCTATGTAATACAAATTGAAATCAATCAATTATTAGTTCCAATGCCATGCATTGTAAATGTCAGGTCCTACATGTTCAATGTCTTTCAGTGCTGCCTTAATAATTCATTCAGCGTCTGAGAACAATGTGCTTCTCTATAAGTATGTAAGGAGGCATGTATGGCCATCCTACTGCATTTATAGATGAATACTTGTGAAGATTCACCATGCATTCTTGGATCTGTATAGATAGATGCACACGTTGATTAAGTTACTTATATGTAGTTCCATTTACGTCCATCATAAAGTGGCAACCTTCCCTCCTATATTCTGTCTGTTTCTGTATAAGTTTGCTAAAAAGCCTCAAACTAACGGACATCATCAGTTTAGGCCAAGGCTTAGTTGTACCCTCCTCTGCCATCTCCCTGGCCTTGCAGGAGCACGGCAGCAGCCCTTAGGTGGTAGAGGCAGCATCAACGCCTCATTGCTCACATAATGAAGAGGAATGGATAACAGGAGGGAGACCAACAGCTTTCTCACAAAATGTTTCTTACTCTACTTTACTCTTTACTTTAACCTTTACTCTTTCCTTTACTTGCTTAGTTTCTATGTGTTTGAATCTAAATTGGCATTTTTTTGGTACACTGTTTCCCATCTCCTAGCAACAACGGTGTGTTCATCATGCTAACTGCGGCAGCCAGGAAGAAGCCAGAGCAGACCATTATACTGTATAAGGATGCCTAGTGCAACATACTGAACAGAAATATAAATTCAATATCAAACAATCATAATGGAGTTACAGTAAATCAGTCAATATGTCAGGCAGTACACTATGGATTACACAAGACTATGGCTTCATATGTGAGTGTACATAGAATCTTAGAGAACAGGTTTTTGGGATCATGTTGAAATTACAGGATATTTTTTTTTTCAGATCATGAAACATGGGACCAAAACTTCAGACGTCTGTATTTGAGCAAAAACCACTAATAAGAGATTCTGTAAGGGAGGGAGGGAAGGGAGGGAGGTAAGGCAATTACAAACACACTCTTTTCTCTGATGAGGTGAGGCCTTGAGACTCTAAACAATCTAATGTGTGGCACCGGATGCACTTCCGATTCGTGATAGATTTTGAAGAGGTTTGGGGTTAAAACCGTCTTTAGGAGAAAAAAAACTACAGACACTATCAAGCCCGTCAGTCCTAACGGTCACAAATACCATTATGTCCTTTTTTTCACCTCAAATTACAAAACTGCAGCGGTTATACCCCCCAAATGACATAAAAGCAATGAGCCTCTCTTGCAATCACAGATAGAGTGAGAAAGGCTTCTGAAGACAAAAAGCAAAGAATCTGAATATAGACGTGATCTTCATCTCTACATTTGGTTTCTTTTTGCCTTCTATCTGTCTGGACCAAATTACTTGCCCTTTTTCATACAGTTGCTCTTGAATGTGGCGCTCTGCAGTAGATGACTTCTCTCTGTCTCTCACACACACACACAAACACACACACACACACACACACACACACACACACACACGCACACGCACTCAGTTGAATGTAAATTGTTCTCCTTTACAGTAGCCGATGAAGATGCAGTGAGTGGTAATAGTTATGGATCACTGTCTGTAATTGACTCGGGTGGGAGGGCTAGAATGAGAATGAGAGCGAGAGAGAGTTGAGCGAGACACTGAAACACTGATGCGCCACGCCAGGATCTTTTATGTTGGAGTTGGGCCCATCAGAACGAGACAGGTTTTATCGAATCACGTTTGGCTGCACATAACTGCCATCTGCTACAAGCGCTGCCACTGTGGATCAGTCGCCAGGCTCTATTCTGGACATTTGATAGGCCCTGGGGGGGCGGGGGGGGGGGGGGGGGGGGGATGGTGGAGTGGGTTGGGATGG
>NC_137921.1:29363882-29458882 GCF_963457725.1 Sprattus sprattus
CACTGAGCTCTCTGTGGAGAGGATATCATTGTCGGACGTGTTCAGCTTTTAGCCGAAAGCAGCCGAGCTTCTGCCCTCTGCTCTTTCCTGAGCCGGGGCCTGTGGGTAACAGAGCATGGCCATGAAACGCTTGCTTTAACCGCGCCGTCATCTTTTGGTGAGGAGGACTGGCAGTACGACCATAGCTAAAGCACTTTGCCCGCCAAATCCACCCTGGCCGTCTCAATCTGCAGTCTGTGGTTGTGATAGCTGAGGGTGTGATAGCTTCAGAGGAGAGCGAAATCTGCCTGTTGTGGAGACTCTGTTTTTCTGGTAAGAAATCTGTAGAAGCCGCGCTGTGGTGAATCTAATTAAAATGCCTTAGAATGATGTTGACAGTTTGATATTTATTAATAACTTGAATTGAATGGAATGGATATAGGGTGTGTTTGTGTGTGTAAGTATCTGAACGCACACAATTTAAATGAAAATCTTTAAACTGCAAACTTATGCCTTCACCAACTGCCTTAACACCAACTCTCCAGTCCACTGCTCTCCTATTCCCGCGATCTGGGTACCTTTAGTGCAAACATCTTCCTGACTCCATTCTAATTGGGTGCACGAGTAGAGTCATGAAGTGTGCATGCACTACAGGAATGACCCATCAACAGCGAGAGGGCTGTTCACGTGTATAATCTTAGGGCAGATCATCAGTCCTTTGCAACACTGCCGTTCATCATATCACCAAAGTAGATAAAGGAGGAAAGCAAGTTTGAGGGGTTTTGTTGAAACAAACCATGCCACAGTCACAGGACAATGGTGAAATGTTTTTTGGGAAAATGTCTTCCTTGCATATTTTAGTGTTCTGTGATGTGCTTAAGAAATTCAATCATATTTCATTCAGTGTAACAGAGAACATTTCAAGATATCAGAACATGCTGTAATATCACCAAAAAGGTAATTTCAGTATATAAACAGACAGAAACACATAAAGGCAACTACCTATATAAAACCACACCACTCAGGATGATGATGGCATTGTGACATTGTGGGATTGTTAAAATAGCTGTGGATAAACCACGTGAACAGAAATCATAACAGCAACATGGCACTGTGTTATTTTAGCCTTGAGGTTGATTCAGTATTCTTTCTCAGCCTGTACTCCAGGAGTTCTATGTTTAAACTTTCATCAGAGTCTCTGCTCCAAGCCAACCTTCATGAGGCACAGAAGCAAGAGCCACCCTTCTTTCTTCCTTTCTTTCTTTCTTGTTTTTTGTTAAGGCGATGTGGGAGCAAGGAAGCAATTACCAGCCATCACCGAGTTCCCTTACGACTTACCCCGAGAAGAAATGAATTGGATTCAACTGCTCGAAAAGCCTTCAAAAACGATTATGACCCTAGCGCTCCAGTCACGACGAGCCGCATTCCAGTCTGAGAGAGCGTCCAGTGAACCCCTCACCCCTAATCTGCCCGCAGGATGGGGCAGCGAGACAGTGATGGATTGCAGATAGACAGTCAAGCCCCCCCCCCTCCAGTTCAACTCCCCCCCCCAATGCAATGCTTCCACAGGAGTACTTCACACACAAGCCTCAATAGCACCCTTTAAGTGAAATCACCCAGGAGGAGTGGATGAGCATGTGTGTGTGTGTGTGTGGATGAGCTTGGGGCCAACGAGGGCCAACACTCTTGCGAGCCGCTTTCGGCGCCTCTGCACACCTGGCGTTATCTCTCGGCTCAAGATACACACACACACAAGCTCCATCTTCCTTTCTCTTGCTCTAGCTCTGTCAATCTCTCTCCCTCTGTCTATCTCTCTATCTCTCTCTCTGTCTCTTTCTCTCCCTCTCTCTGCCTGTCTGTCTATCTCTCCCTCTGTCTATCTCTCTCTCTGTATCTGTGTGTTTCTCTCTCTCTGTCTGTCTATCTCTCTCTCTGTATCTGTGTCTGTCTGTCTCTCTCTCTGTCTATCTCTCTGTCTCTGTGTCTGTCTCTCTCTCTCTCTCTGTCTATCTCTCTGTCTCTTTCTCTCTCTCTGCGTGTCTATCTCTCTCTCTCTCTCTTCATTCCTTGTTTTTTCTACCTCCCGGCCTCTCGTCTCGTCCTCCCCTCGTTATCCTACACGTGGCACCGGCGCCCCTCTCTCCTGTAATTAATCAGTCTGTCTTACAGGTCAGGCCCCAGATTAAGTGACTGGGCCCTAATGGGCGATGTGACTTCTTCCTCTGCCCTGACTCTCGCCCCTCTCCTTCTTCCTCTCTCTCCCTCCAAATGAGAACTAATTAGACCCGGACACACTCAAACTTTCACACACACACAGTCACACACACACACACACACACACACAAACACACACGCACACACACACACAAACACACACACACACACACACACACACACACACACACACACACACATGCACACACACACACACATGCACGCACTTGCGCGCACACACACACACGCACGCACAAACACACACACACACACACACACACACACACACACACACACTGACACTGCTTCCACTCATCCCAAACGATGGCTCTGCTGGAGCGTGTCGATCAGTCAGACTACCTGGCGATCAGTGGCCACTCAGGCCCTCACACTTTATCACAAGGAGCTGGCTTTGACTTCCGCTGTCCTGCTGAGAACAGTAATGAATATGAGGCTTTGTGTGTGTGTGTGTGTGTGTGTGTGTGTGCTGCAGGTGGGGGTCAGGAGAGAAAAGACGCTCCTCGAGATGCTCCTCACAAGTTTCAATTGAAACTAGACTTAAGAGGGAAGGTCTCTCACCCAGGAAGTCTGTCAGGCTTGATGAATAGGATCTTTGTTGTTGAGTGGTAGATAGGACGCAGCGAGCGAGCGAGCGATATGTTCTCCTCCTCGTGGATCATTCACCAAGAGCTGTGGTGCACGATGAGAGGGGTCACCAGAGGTCCCTCCATGGGCAGACACACCGTCTGGTTAATAAGGTGAAACATTGACAGAGGCATTATCATCAAGCACTATTATAAGGCTGATATGTGCCAGAATGTCTGCTGAAACAGTTAACATTTACAAAGAGTAAGCCCTACACTTTCCTTTCAGTACGTACCTAGGACCTAGTTTTGAAGTTCCACATGAGTTCCATTAGACAAATTTAGATTATTAGATTTACAATTGAATATGTACCACATGTTATGCATGTTTGGACATTTTACATTCTAGGCCTAAATTAATTCTACAGAATTGACATGAAATTCGCTTAGTTGATCCTAAATAATGTGAGTTTGAATTTGGCCTGTGAGAAGAATAAGATTACCAACATATGGGTTTAAAATACTTAAAAAATATGGTCAGTTGTGAGGAAAAACTTCCCATGACTATATCCAGAGCTATAAGAATTGCAAGCAATTCAGAATTTCTTCCTGCTAGACTGGACAGGTGTTTTGAAAGATGGAGGGAGATGGGCATAGTAGTCTTGGACCAGATGTTCGAAGGAAGTGTTTTGAAGTCATTTGAACAGCTTAAAGAGAAATATGAGTTAACAAACCGAGACTTTTACAGATATTTACAATTAAGACACTATTTACATACACACCGGGATTGGGAAGAGCTCTGCTCACCACCATCCAAAATAGAACACTTCTTCATATCGACAATTGAAGGAACGGTGAAATCAAGGTTCATATCACATTTATGCAGGATATTGCAAGAAAAACTAAAGGAGAATAATTTGGACATTAAAGAAAAATGGGAACTAGAGATGAACACAATAATTTCTGATGAACAATGGGTAAACTCATGTGAGCAGGGACACAGAGTAACCAGTAGTCCTAACTGGAGGGAATTTGGATGGAAGATTAAAATGAGATACTTCAGAACTCCACTTATAACATCTAAATGGAGCAATACCTCAGCACTATGTTGGAGGGGTTGTGGCAAGGTGGGAGACCACACACATATATTTTGGGACTGTCCAAAGTTGTCAGAATACTGGAAAAAAATACAAAAGGAAATAAAAATATGTTTTTTTTAATTGACTTACCATCAGAACCATCACACTTCATTTTAGGGATATTGCCTGATAACCTTGATGAAAATAACCAAACAAAACTTTTGAGAGCCCTTCTTCTAATAGCAAATAAAGTAATAACAGCCTCCTGGCTGAAGCCACAGACCCCCACAATAACCCAATGGAGAATTGGAATACAAGATATGTACAGGATGGAACACTTAAAACAGAGGCATTCATAAACAACTGGTCTGTCATTGCTATACACTTCCATTTGGTATGATGGAAGTATACATGTAAATGTAGGCTATATGTGTATGCATGTGGATATACATATGGGTATATACATATATAGATATATATTTCTTCCCCCCCTTTTAATCAATGGATTTAAGGGAATATACATATAGCCTAGATATATATTTCCTTTGTTTTTTCTTTTAAAGCAATGGATGGTTGCAGGCCTTTTTCCTTTCAGAATACATTCTTAAAGTAATATCATGTGGGGTGTATTGTGTTCGTGGACAATGTTAATGAGTGTAAATTTAGATACATATATATACAGTACATGTGGATATGTACATGTATAGATATATATTTCTTTGTTTATTTATTTATTCCCCCCCTCCTTTTAAGCAATGGACTTTTGCAGGCCTTTCTATTTCAGAATACTTTCTTTATGTAATGTCATGTGTGATGTGTTGTGTTTGTGGACAATGCTGATATGCCTGGATCCGGATGGTTTGGGCCCAAGACATCCATGGACTATTAACCCCATTAGCCTAAGACGTGTACCTGTAGCACTTAATTTCATTTAAGGATGTGATGTACTGTATGACTGCAATGGATAAAAGGAAATAAAAAGAAAATGTGAGTTTTTCATGGAATATAAGTTTTTACAGGTGCAAAATCACATACCCTGATTAACAATGTAATAGTCACTTTAAAGGGATGGAGCCAGGACATTTAAAACAGCTCTATGTGTCAACACATTGAATAGTTTTGAACAACGATAGAAGTTCTATGGTTTATTCCTCATAAAAGTGCTCCTGGCGAACACTGTCCAGCACCTGCGGCGATATCCTTTATATCCTCCGTAGCATGTCCATTATGTGCAGCAGTACGCATGTGCTACCGTGTTCTCAGGCAAACTAGGGCCTAAGGAGTCGATGCTTTTTGTACTTTAGTCTTGTGAGTTTTGATGCTATCTTTTTAGCAAATTTGTAAACATGAACCTTTTTTCAGAGTCCCAGAAGAGCCACGGTAAAGATATCAACAGAAGAGAACATAACCAGAAGAAACAGACAGACACTTTAAACAGCAGGCACCATTATGAATAAATAACTAAGATCTTCTTTCTCCTTCTCTGTCAACCTCGCTGTGCGAGTGCTAATACGTGCTGTTCCTCAGGGTGAGGCTGGCGTGTGACTTACTCCAGAGGGGGTTGCTGCCCTCTCACCCTCCTTCACTTCCGACAAACTCTGGGTCTTTGCCTGCATGTCTTCTCCCCACCCTGGTATGTCCGACTGAATATTCTACAAGCGCGGCGAAATACATTTTACATTCAGAACGAGCTGCACAGCATGACGCTGCTGCTGCTGCTGCTGCTGCTGCAACGGCGCTAATGCGGTCAGGTAGCATACGCCTTCCAATGTCACTTACTCCTGCCCCTGTGCCTTTCTGAGTGTGAAAAATCATGTAGGTGTATGTCCTATGCATTATGCATTATTTAAGTATCAATACAGTAGGTGAAATGTGTTAGCATTACAAAGCTAATGGTTCCATAGGCCTCTGAATCCCTCTTCCAGCTGTATGATACACCTGCACACTTGTCCCATTCCAACCCCTTGATATGATATGATTTTACTATAAAGCCTATGTTTAGAATTAGGTGTACTTTAACTCGGCATACACATTCTAAATCCCTCGAACAGGATTTTTATTTTATGTTGCTTGAATGGGGCTGTGGGTTTAAAGGGTATCACTCGCGCTAGCTTCCCATACACAAGGCTCTCCTCCGATAATTAGGTGAGTTTTATGAGGTAACGTTGACATTCAGAGCAAAGGCAAAGAGCTAAAGTCTTACACCATCAAACGTGAATAAAAATGAGACAGAGAAAGAGAGAAAGTGGGAGAGAGAAATGCTGGCTTATTCCCAGCATGGATTAGTGCTGAGGGAAATACGCATCTAAAAATGGATGACTAGGAGAGTTTCCGCACACATCAGCCAGGCTGGAAGTGTTCTGCTTCCTGCCTTGTTATCGTGCTGAACTTGGCAGGAGTGGAGAGACCAAGCGGGGAAAAAATATAAACGGGCGGTTAATGATCATTTTCATTAGTAGGCCTGAAGGGCTAACAAGTCTTAATCATGGTCACTCACACTTTGACTCTCTAGTTTTACCTCCAAAAGAAAGGAGGTTGGGATTCAGCAGACGAGGATGGGAGGGAGAGAGAGAGAGAAAGAGAAAGAGAGCGAGAGAGAGAGAGAGAGAAAGAGAGAGAGAGAGAGAGAGAGAGAGATCAAACCAGGGATTTCATTAGCTGGGAATCACCTTTTCTACCTGCTGAAATATATTAAAACAAACTCAAATTAAAAACTTGATCAAAATGTCCAGTAATAGTGCTCATACAACACACAAGACATGTCCTTTAACTGCACATTTGTGTTTTAACCCAAGCAAATAAATCAGATTGTTTTGTTGATTATTTTGATTGGCCAAGACTGTGAAGTAAAGTTATAGGCTTTTTCACTTCACTGGGGCAGTTCTGTTCAATTAAATTAAATTCAAATCCATTCAATTCAATTCAATTCAATTCAATTTTATTTATATAGCGCCAAAACAATACAATTGTCTCAAGGCGCTTTGTTCGCCCAAACCACATTTGGCTTATGTTGACAAATAAACAATCTTGTCTGATAGTGCCATATCTTTGATAATCATTTTGTGTAGTTGTAGGCTAGTATAGCGTTATGCAAGAAATATGGGTTCACAACGATCTGGCGACCGTAAACAACGCATGTGTTTTCATTTTCATCTTAGAATGTTTGAAAAGTGTGCCTTTAAAAGCTACACTTCAGTTCCTTTCTTTAGTTTTAAATCTTTAGACTAGTCCTATCGTTTCAATTGTCTAAGGAGGATGATGTCATTCCTGTGTCAACCGAGGTGTACACCATATAGACTACATTATATTTGCATTTGTTGAATGTTATTGTCATTTAAACATTTTTCGGGGGAAAATAAAGTCCTGGTGGAAACCTTGGTTGGGACTGGTGTATTTCTTCTGTTGTTGAGAACAGCTCCCTGGCCAGCCAGCCAGCCACTCATAATCAGGTTGATCTGTCTCTACCCAGCAATGCCAAAAAAACAAAAGACCTTTAAATTGACCGATTAGGTTGCTAGTCACATAGCTGTGAGCTATAAAAAAATATCATTCTCCAGAAATGTTATCAGAATCTCCACAACACCTCCTAATGCCCTACCTCTGAACAATAAGAACAATATAAGGCTCTGTTCAGGGACCCTCGGGCACGGGGCAGTCCCAGTGGACAGAGACTGCAATGAACAGTCTGCGTCCCCAGAATGCAATTCATTACAATACATTGAGCTGACATGATCCAGAAGCAGCGCTACACTAGGGACTGGGTAGCATACTGAGCTTTGTTTTGAGTTGGACACTTTTGGCAGATCCTGCGCTTAGCCTATGGGGACCTTTAAAGACACAAGACATGCTGGGGTTGATGCAGGCACACACACGCAAACACACACACACACACACACACACACACACACACACACACACACACACACACACACACACATTAAATTATGTAGATGTTACAGTGTCAGAACACGTGGAGTCCAAACAGGACTTGCAGCTCATCTTAAAGTGACATCCTCTCCCAAGGCTCAGACCGAGAGGCTTCATAAAGGCTTCATAAAGGCCCCTTTCATAAAGTGAGTGAGTGGGCCACTTAAGCGAGAGAGGATTGTCCCTTCACTCACTGAGAGCAAGAGAAAAAAAACAAGAAGCGAGATAGGGAGAGAGAGAGAGAGAAAGAAGAAAAAACATGTCATGAGTAGGTGTGTTGAAGTGCATGGGGAAAACGCAAGAGGAGGACCATCGGCTCTGTAAAACACGCATGCAGCGCCACGTTAGGCGCACACGCTGGGAATTGAAATGCCAGAGCCAATTTGTGTGTCTTTGTTGCTTCCCGACACCCCTCTACTGATGTGCTCTCCACTTGATTCATGGGCGGACCTGACGCACAAAGGCACCGCACATGATTCCTGTTGCCAAAGCATAATGGTTATGAAATACCAAGCCAATAAAGCCCAGCATTTGGAGCTGTTGAGACTATAGACGCCATAATTTATGTTCAGTTTGAGACGGGCAGTTTGTCATCTCCTCAGGGAGAGTAATGGTATGAAGAACAGTGCTCTTGTGACATTAGCATCCCATAACAGGAACTGGAGAAAATGTTGGGGGAAATAATTGACATGATAGCGTGCTTTACAGCAGAGTCCCTAGTCAGGAGAGGTTGGTCATAACACAGCTGTTAAATCCCCACATTAACATGTGGCGGAGGTGACAATGGACTGCATTCCCTTGGGTGTTGGATGT
Organism: Sprattus sprattus; assembly: GCF_963457725.1. NCBI lineage: Eukaryota > Metazoa > Chordata > Actinopteri > Clupeiformes > Clupeidae > Sprattus > Sprattus sprattus. The sequence goes on from NC_137921.1 coordinate 29,372,479, forward strand.
GCTGTGGTGTATGTGTGTGTGTGTGTGTGTGTGTGTGTGTGTGTGTGTGTGTGTGTGTGTGTGTGTGTGTGTGAGTGTGTATGAGAGAGAGAGAGAGAGAGAGAGAGAGAGAGAAATGTCATTTAAATGGAGCTTAAGTGATGAGATATCATTGGCTATTAATCCGTGTTATCTTGTCATGCAGCCCTGTGCAGGAGACGACGTGTGCAGCCCACAGGCTAAGAACACACAGAGCAGAGCCTGAGCTGACACTCATGTGGAGCACTACACACAGTCCTCTCAAGGAAGAAGGCCTCACAGGGGAACTCTATCCCGATAATAAGAAATAAAATAAAAATTATGACGGACTGTCCATCACGACTGCATCTCAAGCAGCTGGGAGACAGAGGATTTGTAGCCATCAAAAATAGGAGGGTTTCTTCTTCCTCCTCCTCCTGTGGAGTGCTGAAGAGGCTTCATCAAATACCGCCCGCTGCAGCCAGAGAAACGCTTTCTCCATAAATTTGTCTTACTCGGATTCCTTATGTGAAATATTGAACCAGACTAACACTGGTTTCATGGCAGTACTAAAAACACACAAAGCACAGTTTTATCCTCAGAAAAGCAGGGGCAGATGTAGAAACAGTAAACATCACACGGAATGTGTCTGCGCTGTTTCAAAGGCTAGTAAACAGCACAGTGTCGAAGCAAGGTCACAAGAATCAGAGATCGCTCGCTCTTCAGGCAAATCCGTAAACTAGGTTACCTGGTAAAGGCTGTGCAATCCCACACCAGTCTCACAGGGCTGAGGTAAGCTTCCTTAAATGAACAGTATGATTTAGGACGCTGCGAAAATAACAGCCGTAGTGCCCTTTGGTGACACGCGCGTGTGTGTGTGTACTTTATTGGGTCTGTGTGACAGTGTGGGCCGAGTTGACTGTACCCAGAGGGGCTTTTTACAGTGGAGCAGATTCAATTGAAATGAATAAGCTGGGGGTGAAAGTACTCGCAGAGCTCTCATAAATCAGGGGCCCCTTAGTGTCCCCTCAGCGCCCAGCGGAGCAGACACACCAGAATCTGGTGATAATCAAGCTCTCTTTGGGTCACATGCAGAGAGGAAAGAGAGACAAAAGAGATAGAGAGGAAAGAGAGACAAAAGACATAGAGATAAATAAAGCTACTTTGACTTTGAGAGGAAAGGGAAACAAAAGACACAGAGGCCGATGTCTTTGCTCAGTTCCTAGGTGGGAGTACTGCAGAGACAGTGATGAGGCTTGTGCAGGGGGCTTCCCTGTCACAGTCGCAGGGGTTATGTTCTATTAGCCATGTGCTTCTTTTTTGTTTCTCTAGTCATGTGGTTCTTTTTCATATTGGTCAACACGCCACAGTGGGTCTTCCTCCCGCGAGGGTGAGCTGTTAGGAGACGCAATTACAAATCAACTTATCCCCGCTACGTGGGCGCAATTAGTCCCTATATATACAGGTGTGCCTGCGCCGCCACTTCCTCTTTTCGCCTCCTGAACGAAGTTGAGCAGAGACGTACGTAAGTATTTTCAAATTACTAGAGAGAAAGAGCCATCTGATCGACCTCTTCTCTTGCGAAAGAGTAAGTCGCATTTGTTTGGCAGTAGCATTGTTTCACGATATCTCGTGCCTGTAGTGACCCTGCGTTTGTTAGAACGTGGTGTTGGTTTTGTTTCCGCGTTACTGGTTAACGCACATGGTCTAGGTTATAATTATAATAATCATTGTTGTCATTAATAGTAGTAATAATAATAATAATGATGATATTATAGTTCGTAATTATTATAGTATTATTGTTAACTGTTAAGAGTTAAATTACATAGCTTTGTCCGGGTGGGCAAACGCTGTTCAGGCTTACCCAAGTAGGCTATTGCTTAGAGAGCCTCTTTGTCTGTCAGGGCAAACGCTGCTCAAGCTGATTTTGCCTAAGAAATTGTTGTCATTAATAGTAGTAATAATAATAATAACGATAATATAGTTCGTAATTATTATAGTATTACTGTTAACTGTTAAGAGTTATATTGCTTAGAGAGCCTCTTTGTCTGTGAGGGCAAACGCTGCTCAAGCTGATTTTGCCTAAGAAAGCCTCTTTGTCCGGGAGGGCAAACGCTGTTCAGGCTAACCCAAGTATTGCTTAGAGTGCCTCTTTGTCTGTGAGGGCAAACGCTGCTCAAGCTAATATGTTGGAAGATGAGGATGACCACCCCTCACTAGTCCCACCTTGTGGCCAGGAGCCACGAGATGGAGGTGGAGAGGCTGAGAATGAGGGGCAAAGGGTAGCTGGCAGGAAGCACTCCCGTAAGCGTAAGCATGTGGAGGGGCAGGTGGAGCAACTGCAACGTCAGATGCAGGCGATGCAGGACACATTACATGGGCTCCTGCAAGACCAGACGCGGCCACAAAATCTGGCTGAGCCACCAGCTAGACGCTCTCGTCGCTGCCCTGATGAGCTGTCACTGGCAGCCTCTGGAACGTTTGACACAGAGGGCTTTGACCCCTCTGATTCTGAGTTGAGTGAGGATGCCTCACAGACCTCGGACATGGTGCCTCTTGATCCATCAGACAAGGCGGTAATTGCTAGAGCAGCAGAGCGGGCCAAGCTACCCCCTGTGGTCTCAAATGTGGGAACATCTGTGTTTGACAGAGGGCCACGGTGTAAGTCGGAGGGGCTTCCCATCCTTCCGGATTTTGTAGCAGAGCTTCAGTCCTCCTGGAAAGCTCCAAGCTCCGCTCCCCTGCCAAAAACTCAGCTAGCTAGCTTGGCTGGTGCTGAACGTTGCGGCCTGGCCGCAGCTCCGGTAGTTGGCCCCACATTCGCAATGTTGGCGGGTGCGTCGGTGAGGGCTGATAAGGATTCAAGCATTCCAGACAGACGCAGCAAGCCAGTGGATGCTGCGCTGCGGAGAACATATCAGGCCTCTGCGGTGGCGGCAAGGCTGTCATGTACAAGTTCCCTACTCCTGGTTTACCTGGAGGGGCTGCTGCAGGATTTGGCAGCCTCAGCACCTGGTGATGAGGTGTCAGAGATGCTGCGAGTGGTGGATATGCTGTTGCGGGGAACCAGTGCTCATGCACGAGCTCTGGGCAGGTCCATGGCCTCAGTGGTTCAGGCACGTCGCCAGTTATGGCTATCCCAGTCTGGTATGCCAGCCCAGGACTGCGTGGCAGTGGTGTCAGCACCAATTGTGCCAGGGGAGGTCTTTGGCCCTCCGTCAGAGGCGGCCCTAGAACAGTCAAAGAAAGCACGTGAACTCACCAGGTCAGTGCATCAAGCTGGTAGGTTTCGGCAGGCAGCCGGTTTCGGGCCGGTTTCGGCAGGCAGCCGGTTGAGTGCAGCCCCACAGCGTTGGGCTGGTCCGCAGCAAGCGGCGGCTCAGGAACCAATGGCAGGTTCAGGCCGGGCAGGTCAGGGGTTTTTTCGCCAGCAAAGGCCTCCCAAGTCGGCAAGGGGCCACCGAGGTGGTCACCGGTCCCGTCCATGACGGTGCGCACCCTCCGATCTCCCGTTTCACACCTCAGCACCTTGCTTGCTGGCGCCAGTGTACTCGCTGCCCATGGGTGTTGAGCACGCTGGAGTCAGGGTACAAGCTACAGTTCAGAACCAAGCCCCCACGTTTTCGGAGGGTTGTTCCCACCCTGTTAAAAGACGACTCTGAGCACAAGTCTCTCGCAAACGAGGTTTCAGTGCTACTAGGAAAAGGTGCGGTAACACTCGTGCCCTCAGATCAGATAGGACAAGGGTTTTACTCAACCTATTTCCTTATTCCAAAGAAGGATGGGGGTATACGCCCCATCCTCAATCTAAGAAAGTTCAACCGGTACCTGCGGCGCCTTCCATTCAGGATGCTACGCCTGTCCACCGTGCTCGCCTTTGTCAATCAGGGGGATTGGTTCACCACAATCGATAGGAGCACCTCCTCAAGCTGGGGCTTGCGCTAAACAGAGAGAAGAGTATGCTCAGGCCATCCATGTCTGTGGAATACTTGGGCATTGTGCTGAACTCAGCGACAATGAAAGCTTGTCTAACAACTCGGCGGCAGTTGGTGCTGAGAGAGAGTTTGGGCCATCTCTTGGGCCAAACTCAGATATCTGTGAGACATGGTCGGAGGCTGCTTGGCCTGATGGCAGCAGCAGCCCAGGTAGTGCCGCTGGGCTTGCTTCACATGAGGCCGCTGCAGCATTGGTTTGGGAGGAACAAGGTGACTCCTTACGAGAGTGGCCGACGCCTGTTACAGCGGGATGCAGAGTGCATCCCCAGCGTAAGCTGGTGGATATCGGCGATATCCAGGCAGGAAGGGATGTCCCTTGGTCAGCACAGCACAAGGGAAACCATAACAACAGATGCTTCAATGACGGGCTGGGGGGTGTCGTGTCTTATTCTAAGAGTTCTCAAGAAACTTCTCAAGGCAAATAGGTATGAATATACTGAACGGTTTATTCAGAGGAGATAACTACTGCTGAGCTGGTCCATGGAGCATCTCAAAGACTCTAAGCATATTGCAAGAGCAATCCAGTAGAAAACCCCAACCAACAAGTCCCCGTGCCCACTTTTATATTGATCAAATCACCCTTTGCTCTGGTTTCATTTGCGTCTTATTTGCGTCATTGGACTCGACCGCACCTAGAGATGGAAAACAACAGGTACCTTACTTGCGTCATTGGACCTGACCGCACCGAGATGGAGAACAATCGGTCCAATTCTCTTAACAATGTTGCCTATCAACCAGCTTGCTTTGTCTCTGTCAACAGAATTAACCACCTTGAGATACATGGTGTACAGCTTCCTGTGATACCAGGTATCTCGGGGCTTTCAGACACAGTTCTTCACATTGTCTGCCTTGTGGCTTTTGCAGAGGCGTCTGTCACCTTGCCCTGACCCCCCTTTGTCCCTGAAGCATCTAGGTAGTCTATGCAGAGGAGGCATGTTTGCCACGTGATTTATCATAAAAGGTGTCTTTGCACTTGGGTTTATACGAACAGGTCTGTCTGCCTCATGATTTCTCGGAAATGCTATCTTCTCACTTGGGTTTATAAGAATAGGCCTGTCTGCCATAGGATGTCTCTGAAAAGGGGCCTTTTCTGCCTCTGGCAGCCTCTTCATAAGTTATAAAGAGCTATCTCTATTTGTTGAGATGTCCATGTTCCAGTACCAGCCATACACATTATTCAACAGTACAGTAATAAACAAGATAAAAATACCACATTTCCCCCCTTTGAGGTGTCCACACCTCACTATGCAGCGTAGCAAACCATTAGCATTATGTTAACACTCCCGTTCAGTGTAATTATCTATGTCCTATGTAGCATCAAAAGCTGTGATACAGTTACATCTCAAACATATGTCAGTTAGGCAAAACAAGTCCACTGGGGCGTTCCCAGATGGATCGTACAGAATTGTAAAGGCAAAATAAGTCCACTGGGGTGGTCCCAGATGGATTGTACATGAATCACAAACTTTGTAACATCTTAAAAGCAAGCATTCAATCTAAAATAGTTAGTTAACCATTCATCTTCTAGGGTACAGTATTCATGCATTTGAGGCTTAATCTCAAGAACTTAAGTTTCACTAAACAAAGCGGTTATATTGTGATATTGGGATAGTAACATTGTGAAGTATGTGTCATTTCAGGTGTGTGTGTCATTCCAGGTGGTGGATGTATGTAATGTGGGTATGAAATGTGACATGTCAAAAATGCCAAAAACAAAATAGCAACAATCATCACCCTTCCATGAGCCTGCCGGAGGGTCAAGAGGTTGCGTCTGTGGTTTCCCACACGGCCGCCCTGGTGGTAAAACAGCCTAGCACATTGATTCTGGCGTGTTTTTTATTATTATTTATTCATTTTATTTATTTATTTCAATCTCCCGCTCATTCCTTCTTCCAGCGAGGTCGAGGTGATGGAGCTTGGGGATGTCGTAGATGTTGTATTGGTACGGGATGGCCCTGGCAGGTCGCTTATAAAGCTCTGATGGGTTGGGGGTGACGAAGTCCTGCCATGTGTGCAGGGTGTCTGGGTGGTGCTCTCCTGTTGAGTCGAGTTGGGCGAAGCCCTGCCACGGGTGCGGGGTGCCTGGACGTTCCTCTCCTGTTGAGTCGAGTTGAGCGAAGCCCTGCCTCGGTTGCAGGGTGGCTTGGCACGCCTCCCCTGTTGGGTTGAGTTGGGCGAAGCCCTGCCTCGGTTGCAGGGTGCCTGGACGTTCCTTTCCTGTTGAGTCGAGTTGAGCGAAGCCTCGCCTTGGTTGCAGGGTGGCTTGGCACGCCTCCCCTGTTGGGTTGAGTTGGGCGAAGCCCTGCCACGGTTGCAGGGTGGCTTGGCACGCCTCCCCTGTTGGGTTGAGTTGGGCGAAACCTTGCCCCGGGAGGGTAGTGGCTTGGCATGCCTCCCCTGTTGCCTCTCCTGGTGCCTCTCCTGCTGATAGACCTGGAGTAGATAAGAAAGGAAGAATGCCGCAAAGAGCGACATACTCACCACCGCCAGGAGCTTCTGGAACCCCTTCTGGTTGTGCTTCCTCCCCCTCTTCTGGATCGCGGTCCCCGGGAACCCCCTCCTCTTTGTCGTGCAGCTCACATTCTGGCCTGTCACCCGTCTCTCCATCGTTCCGTGGCTTTGTAGCTCTGAAACAATAGTTAAGGTGGTACCACACCGTCGATCCCTGTACTCTTACCGCAGTTGGAGTGGCTTTCGTCACCTTGTATGGTCCTTCGGACCTTGGCTGGAGGCAATACCTTTTTAACACCTTCAGGTACACCCAGTCTCCCGGTTGCACGGCTCTTACGACCTCCGCCTCCAGGGTTGGTGGTTGTTCCTGCTGCTTTGCCTGTTTTGTAAATAACTTTGCGAATCAGAGTTAATTTTTGCACATAATGATGAAATTCCTTTGGAATTACTCCAGGGGTGGTCCCATGCCTGGTTCCGTGATCCGTGGGACTGGCATTGGTCGTCCTGCAAGAATCTCGTGAGGGGGGAGGTATGCGCTGCGGTTCTGCTTGCAAGCGCACTCGCATTAAAGCAATGGGCAAAGCATCAAGCCAGCTTAGGTTTAGAGCAAGCAGAGATCTTAGCAATTTGAGCGTGCCATTGGCTCTCTCCACCATCCCCTGACTTTGGGGTTGGTAGACACAGTTTGCAGGATCTCATCCCACCTTTTCTCTGTGAATGCTTTTCCTTGTCAGATGATATTATTTCAGGGATTCCAAACCTTGGAATGATTTCCATTCCGAAATTGAATCACCGTGTTTGTACTTGGTTTATTCAAAACATTTTTTCTTGACACTTCTCCCCCCTTCGGCAAGCACCTACAACACTTTGACCGTGACTCTTTCGCACGTTTCTACATCACATTCACTGGCCTCCACCTGCACCAACCACCACCTGACCCTGTCAGCCTTGAGCACAGGGAACATTGGTGTATTGCAGCGTGCTTGCCGCACAGGTTTAATAATGCCTGTCTGCAGTAGCCCCTCGATGGCGCCTTGTATGCCCTTCCGGCTGGCTTTAGGATAAACACCAGGGGGCTGGTTGACTTATGTCATTTTCACCGTCAGGCCAACAACATCATTCTGCACCTTGGTTTGACATACCCAGGTACAGGTACGGATGGCCTGCCCCTGCAAACAAACCATATACACAGTAGGGGTTGTGAAACGGGTAGTTCTTGACGTACTGTATGCCATCTGGTTTTTCCTTCACCTGCCCCTGGTCTACTTCCTTGGAGATCTTGACCACCTGTCTACACCATCCCAGTCTTTCCATGTGCACAACAGCGCTAAGGCCATCATTAACCCTACATCTCTTGCTCTGTGTGCTTTCCCTACTCTGAGTGTGATGTGTGGTGCTGCTCCTGTTATGTCATACTGATCCCCTCATTTTGTGTCTTCCAGAAATGTCACTCTCACCCCTACTCTTTCCTCTCTACTACACTACTACACTGTACTTTCAGAGGATACTTAGCTTGCTTTCCGACCTCCTCACATCTTTTCTCTCTCCCCCCTCGTCTGCTTCCTCGTCAAACTTGATGGTGCAGTCTGTGGGGCATCTGGGAAATCTTAAATTAACATTAATAGTGTGTATGAGTGGGCCCCAAGTTTTCCACAACTTGTCCTTCCACTCCAAACATGCCTAAACAAAAAACTTGTGAGATGTGGGTAACTGGCTGAGGTGGGTGTGTGCTGACTATTGTTTGGCGGGGCATTTGACTGGCCACACAGATCAATGACAGTCCCCGAGGGGTACACTTAATTTGAATACCCAGCTTGCATAATGCATCTCTACCCAACAAATGTATGGGTTGTGTTCCGGGATTTAAACAAGCATGAAAACACTTTTCGTGCCTGCCTAGATCAATACTGAAGCAGAAAATGGTATTAGCTGCACTTATCCTGAAAATCCTACGGTCTTAGTTTTTCTAGAGCACGACACAGGAAGGTGTTGGGCGTCTTTTGGGTTTATACATATGTAATAGCTCCAGTGTCTACAATTAATGAAATTTCCCTACCCCCAATTTGAACCTGCAGCATTGGCTCATTATCAGCTCCATTCGATAGTATCGGAAACCTGCCCCCTTTGATTCTCTAGGCCTCATCAATAGTGTGCGCCCTGTATGGGGACCCTGGACCGCTAGGTCCATTCTGCCTCACAGGACCATCACCCCCTCCCCACTGCCCCACACTCCGGTCGCCGGGAACCTGTTAGGTGTTGTATAAGTTATGTTTGCACACCCTGGAAATGTGGCCAGGCTGTCCGCATATCCAGCAAACTGGTAGCTGTGCGGCCTGCTGTTTCCTGAAACCATCTCTACCTCTTTTCCCTCTGGCCTGAGACTGTTCCTCTCTGCCTGGCCATGGACTTGGCCAGGGCTGTGGGCCCCTGAAGCCCTGCAGTGGGTGACTGTAGCCCGGTGGAAATGGTTGTTCGTACTTGGGTGATGGGTTTAGCTTGTGCTGGGGCTGGCGTTGGTTTCTCAACTGGGGAGCCTGGCTGGCTACCACTGGTGCTTGTATAGTCTTTTTTGGAGCTTTTTCTGGAGGAGCTTAGGGTTAGAGTCCTTCTGGTTCAGGCCCATGTGGTGAGTCACAGCTTCTCTGAACATATGTCTGGTCATTGACCCAAGGCGCCAGTCTTTTTCCAGCTGGATCCTAACAGCAACCTGCGCCATCATGCAAGACTGGTAGACGAGAGATCAGGCCCTGCACGGCAGTGTGTCCCCATGGTTGATACTGCTGTACTGTCCCCTTTGCTATCAGAGGCATAATGTTACTTGCCGCTTTTTTTGACTAGACTGCATGGTCTTAGGTTGTCTCTCCTCGTCTGAGCTCCAGTTCTCATTCCCCTCAGCTGGGTCCCCACTGAGTACGACTGTCACTGGTCCGTGTGGGCCTCGTCCCTTTAATGCCCTTGTGTCTAATATCAGTTTTAATTACTCTCTGTTCTCTTCGCTAGCCTTCTAGCCTTGACCTCTTTTTCTCAATCTGTCCTCCTTCTGTCCAGCGTTAGAGAGCTGGCTTTCTACTACCTTTATCATTTCTACTGCCTCCTCACGACTGGGGTAATCTACCCCACTGGTTACTCTTTCGAATTGTAAGTGAGCTATCTTCAGTGTTACTCCTGATCTGCACCTTACGTTCTCTTCTGGCTCTGGGAGTTTTCTTACACCTCTGCACACTTCTAGTTTCTACAACTACCTGATTTCTGGGGTTGTGTACTTCTTTCCCACTAATCCCAAATCCAACTGCCCTCTCCCTGGTCTCCTTTGTGCATAGGGTTGTGCTCTTATACTGTACTAGTTCTCTTTGAACTGCTTTATCTAATTCCAATGAGAAGTTTAAATGTCCTCCTCCTTCCTGAACTCTCTCCACTATGTCCTCCACCCTTTGACTGACTTCCCACCAGTCTAGCATCAGCCTTTGCCACTTAAAGTGAGGACACTCTGTTTTGACTGTGTCAACGTTCCTACCCATGTGCCTTTAGTCCCATAATGTGTATAATGTCCCTGCGTTATGAATTATAATTCCTGTTTCAATCTCTTGTTTAAGGATTCTAGGGGCTCCGTGTCTCAGGCTTAGTTCAGTAAAACCAGAAAGCAGTGTACTCAATGCCATTCACATAAGTTCCCCCCTCTGTGCCGCTTCCACAAGTAAACTCCCGCTATCATGCAAAGTGCCCAAAACAGAATGAAGAGGACAATGTTAACTTTGTGAAGTACTATGTTAACTTTATGCCATGTGTTGATCATATCATCTGTTCATACAAAAAGTATTGCTTTCATGAGTGTTCACCCCCTTAATAGATGGGTGAGCCAGGCCCGCAGCCCTCAGTAGTGAAGCAGCGACAGCTAAGCCAGCAGCGGTTGTTTTATTCTTTTCCTGTAACAGACACAACAATCATTAATTACACAATGTGAATGGATATAGCAGCTCGTGACATTCGAGAATATCAGTGTAAGTGTAACGGCGACTCATGCTGGGTGTCACTTTTTCACGAGTGCCGCTTGCAGTTTCAATGTCTCCCACCCTAGGATATACTTACAACGTTCTTAAAAGAAACACCATCACACCGAGTGTGGTGTGCCAATGAAAATAAAAGTCTCACTTGCTCGTCTCATCAGTTTTCACTTTCAGGCTCTCTGTTTCTTATGAGCCCGAGGTACAATTGTAATGCCTGTAGAATAAACAACCTCGCAGCGAGTGTCGTACCAAATAAATGACAAAGTCTCTTTCAATTTCCAAAATTCTTATGTTCATGTCACAGCTTTCCCCTTGACGTCTAACGTACTCGAATATGATTCTGTGATGGGCTACTGTTGAGTCTGCCTCTGCCTGCTCAGTAAACATGTGACTAAATTACTCACTCACCATGTACCATCTGTTTAAATACTTCCTTTATGAAACTGCATCTATTTCAAAACCAACAGTCAGCAACAAAACTCATCTATCACCCTGATACTAATAGCCTAATGTTTACACTGACAAATCAGTAGAATAACTTTCTTAACACTTTTTAAAGTGGCAATATATCTACCAGCAAATTAGCACAAGTGTTCTGATAACACTTCTTATTATGAGAATATTTATCCTTATATTATATTTATACCGAATATGTCTCAGCAAGTGCCTTACTCAACAACCTCTTTTCTCTAGGGACTGTCCCCATTGAGACGATCTCTTGACACGTGGCGCTGTCTGCACACAGTCTGTTTTACCATGCTTACCTAGGTTGCACTGCACTTCCTGTTTGTAACCACAGAGCGTTGGCCGCGCGCCAGTGGCTGCACACCAGATTGACTCTTACATACAAATATGCCTGTTCTAGACATCAGCAATCAACACAATCACCTCTTAACCATTTCTTCAGTAACGATACTATTCCCACCTTGATACATGTATATATTGCAATACAAATTTCACAATTGCTCGCTATCCTGAACAAATGATCTCACATATACAATCGTACCCATCATTCATTTCATATTGCGCAATCACTCTCACCTCACTTTTACACACACACACTCGCACACACACGCGTCAGTCTCTCTCTCTCTCTTTTTCTTTTTCGGAGATATTCACACAAACTATTCTATAGACACCAACATACAATTTTAGCACACCACACTAGTCTTTTTACTACAATAAAATATTCTCCTTCAGGAAAATGCGCACACGTTACAATAAAACACTGCCTCCACTCCAAAAGAGGTATTTGTACAAAAAACACGTTATGCCTTGTTACGCCTCTCGGCCCATTGCCTATTTTTCTCCCTCAGAAAAATGGACGCAAACAACGTCTCACAATACAATATTCTTCTTCACCTCAGAAGAAATTCTTAAAACAAAAACACTTTATGACTTGTTACGTCTCTCGGCCCATTGCCTATTTTTCTCCCTCAGAAAAATGGACGCAAACAACGTCTCACAATACAATATTCTTCTTCACTTCAGAAGAAATCCTTAAAACAAAAACACTTTATGACTTGTTACGTCTCTCGGCCCATTGCCTATTTTTCTCCCTCAGAAAAATGGACGCAAACAACGTCTCACAATACAATATTCTTCTTCACCTCAGAAGAAATTCTTAAAACAAAAACACTTTATGACTTGTTACGTCTCTCGGCCCATTGCCTATTTTTCTCCCTCAGAAAAATGGACGCAAACAACGTCTCACAATACAATATTCTTCTTCACCTCAGAAGAAATCCTTAAAACAAAAACACTTTATGACTTGTTACGTCTCTCGGCCCATTGCCTATTTTTCTCCCTCAGAAAAATGGACGCAAACAACGTCTCACAATACAATATTCTTCTTCACCTCAGAAGAAATCCTTAAAACAAAAACACTTTATGACTTGTTACGTCTCTCGGCCCATTGCCTATTTTTCTCCCTCAGAAAAATGGACGCAAACAACGTCTCACAATACAATATTCTTCTTCACCTCAGAAGAAATTCTTAAAACAAAAACACTTTATGACTTGTTACGTCTCTCGGCCCATTGCCTATTTTTCTCCCTCAGAAAAATGGACGCAAACAACGTCTCACAATACAATATTCTTCTTCACCTCAGAAGAAATCCTTAAAACAAAAACACTTTATGACTTGTTACGTCTCTCGGCCCATTGCCTATTTTTCTCCCTCAGAAAAATGGACGCAAACAACGTCTCACAATACAATATTCTTCTTCACCTCAGAAGAAATCCTTAAAACAAAAACACTTTATGACTTGTTACGTCTCTCGGCCCATTGCCTATTTTTCTCCCTCAGAAAAATGGACGCAAACAACGTCTCACAATACAATATTCTTCTTCACCTCAGAAGAAATTCTTAAAACAAAAACACTTTATGACTTGTTACGTCTCTCGGCCCATTGCCTATTTTTCTCCCTCAGAAAAATGGACGCAAACAACGTCTCACAATACAATATTCTTCTTCACCTCAGAAGAAATCCTTAAAACAAAAACACTTTATGACTTGTTACGTCTCTCGGCCCATTGCCTATTTTTCTCCCTCAGAAAAATGGACGCAAACAACGTCTCACAATACAATATTCTTCTTCACCTCAGAAGAAATCCTTAAAACAAAAACACTTTTAACAATCTACTTCTCTGACCGTTCAGTAAAATCACCTCCCATTTCTTATGCCTTATAACTTAGTTCTTTTTCGGAGGACAGTTTTATGCAAATGTCTCTTACCCCAGGTTTTAACAGGACTAAAGTGACAATTGCTATAAGCAAAAACAAGTTGCTCACCTTTTTAAATGGCGCCTCAATTGTCCCACCAGTCCCGTCCGTCCCCGGGGACGAGATGACACTAAAAACGTCCTTTTCGATCACGTCGGCGTCAGCAAATTATGTCGTGTCTTATTCTAAGAGTTCTCAAGAAACTTCTCAAGGCAAATAGGTATGAATATACTGAACGGTTTATTCAGAGGAGATAACTACTGCTGAGCTGGTCCATGGAGCATCTCAAAGACTCTAAGCATATTGCAAGAGCAATCCAGTAGAAAACCCCAACCAACAAGTCCCCGTGCCCACTTTTATATTGATCAAATCACCCTTTGCTCTGGTTTCATTTGCGTCTTATTTGCGTCATTGGACTCGACCGCACCTAGAGATGGAAAACAACAGGTACCTTACTTGCGTCATTGGACCTGACCGCACCGAGATGGAGAACAATCGGTCCAATTCTCTTAACAATGTTGCCTATCAACCAGCTTGCTTTGTCTCTGTCAACAGAATTAACCACCTTGAGATACATGGTGTACAGCTTCCTGTGATACCAGGTATCTCGGGGCTTTCAGACACAGTTCTTCACATTGTCTGCCTTGTGGCTTTTGCAGAGGCGTCTGTCACCTTGCCCTGACCCCCCTTTGTCCCTGAAGCATCTAGGTAGTCTATGCAGAGGAGGCATGTTTGCCACGTGATTTATCATAAAAGGTGTCTTTGCACTTGGGTTTATACGAACAGGTCTGTCTGCCTCATGATTTCTCGGAAATGCTATCTTCTCACTTGGGTTTATAAGAATAGGCCTGTCTGCCATAGGATGTCTCTGAAAAGGGGCCTTTTCTGCCTCTGGCAGCCTCTTCATAAGTTATAAAGAGCTATCTCTATTTGTTGAGATGTCCATGTTCCAGTACCAGCCATACACATTATTCAACAGTACAGTAATAAACAAGATAAAAATACCACAGGGGCCTTGTGGCAGGGCCGTCCAGTTCGGGGCATTTGGGAGCAGGAATGGCAGGGGGCTCACGTAAACATGCTGGAGCTAGAGGCTGTACACCGAGCCTTAGTCTACTTCATGCCAAGCCTGCGGAGCAGAAATGTTTTGATATGATCAGACAGCTCCACAGTGGTATCCTACCTCAATCACGAGGGCGGGACACGCTCTATGTCCTTGCACAAGAGAACCCACGAGCTTCTTCAGTGGGTTCATGCAAAGGGTTTCTCTGTACGGGCAGTATATCTGCCAGGGAAAGACAATGTGGCAGCCGATCTTCTGTCCAGGGGGGGTCCGAAGCCCGGCGAATGGCGACTGCACCAGCACATAGTGCAAGCCATCTGGGAGGCCTACGGGCGGGCCCAAGTAGACCTGTTTGCCTCCAGGGACACCACTCACTGCGAACTGTGGTACTCGATCCAGGGTCCCAGGGGAACGCTGGGGGTGGATGCTCTGGCAGGCGAATGGCCTCAGGGCCTTCTCTATGCCTTCCCTCCCTTTCCTCTACTTCCAGCAGTGCTGGCCAAAGTACAGACTCTTCGGGCCAGGTTGCTGCTGGTAGCCCCGGATTGGCCACACCAGCCGTGGATGCCGAATCTGGTGTCGCTGCTTGCGGGGTCCCCGTGGAGGCTTCCACTCAGACCGGACATGTTGACACAGGCTCGGGGGCAGCTTTGCCATCCGAACCCAGGTCTGTACAAGCTGCATGTTTGGCCCCTGGACGGGAACATCGAGACAGGTTAGGCCAGGCAATATTGTCAACATTGCAGGCGGCCAGAGCACCCTCCACGAGAGCACTTTATGCTGGTCGATGGGAAAGGTTTGCACGCTGGTGTCGTCTCAGGTCGACAGAACCAAATTCGTGTGGCATCTCTGAGGTTCTGGCTTTCCTCCAGTCTCTCCTAGAGGAGGGCCTAAAGGAGTCAACCTTGAGAGGATATGTGGCAGCAATATCTGACCGTCACAACCTTGTAGGGGGGCTGTCAGTTGGGTCTCAGACTCTCGTCGTGCGGTTCCTTAAAGGGGCCCGAAGGCTGTGCCCATCTCAGCCTCGGTTGGTTCCTGCATGGGATCTGCGGGTTGTGTTGGAGGCGCTTTCATAGCCTCCTTTTGAGCCATTGGCCAACATAGAGTTGGAGTTCCTCACGTGGAAGACCGTTTTCCTGCTGGCCATCACGTCAGCGAGGCGTGTAAGTGAGTTGCAGGCATTGTCTGTACATCCCTCATGCCTTAGGCTGGGGGAGTCAGGTTCGGCTATCTCCCTCTTGCCGAATCCGGCTTTCCTGCCCAAGGTCCTTCCAAGATCCTTTGTGTCAAGGCCACTCGTCGTGGACTCCTTCCACCCACCTCCTCATGAGTCTGCGGAGAGTGCTAGGTTGCACCTTATATGCCCTGTTCGTGCATTGAGATCATACATTGACCGTACCCGGTCCGTTAGGCAAACGGATCAGCTGTTTGTGTGTTATGGGGGGTCGACGCGTGGCCAGGCAGTTTCCAAACAGCGGCTGGCCCACTGTATACAAAACAAAAGTTTCCATTTAAAACAATCAATAGAATCAAAATATCAAAACAAATATCAAACAAAATAACTAATTATGATGATGTTGACAGATGATGTTTAAAAAGATGAGTTTTAAACCCTTTTTAAAAGTCTTTCACTGGAATGGACAGCACTGGATGGGGCACCACGAATGAGAAGAGTCTAGACTGTGATCTATTGATGCTGAGAGAAGGCACACACAACAGATGCCCATCAGAGGAGTGAAGTGGTCGAGAGGGTGAATTGCGCTGAATTATGGCATTTAAGTGAGCTGCTGGCGATTTCGTGGCTGTCCTACAGGCGAGGGGGGCCTTCTTTCAGTGGCTGTCCTAGAGGCATGAGTGAGGGACTACTTTCAGTGGCTGTATTACAGGCGAGAGTGAGGGACTACTTTCCGTGGCTGTCCTACAGGCGAGAGTGAGGGACTACTTTCAGTGGTTGTCCTACACATAGACATGTATAGGTAGACGCCGCCTCCACTGCTTCTCGGCGAAACGCGTCGCCGCCATTTTGGGAAAGGAGCTCTCTGCCGTCAGAGGTCTCTCAGACGTGTCAAGCAAGCGCTTTCGGTTGCGAAATGTAAAAGGTTATCGTGATTTTTATCCAGATAAACCGCAGCTCCTGGCAACTTGCGGTTGTTTGACACGTTTGACAGACTTCTGACGTCAGAGAGCTCCTGTAACAATATGGCGGCGACGCGTTTCGCCGAGAAGCAGTGGAGGCGGCGTCTACCTATACATGTCTATGAAAGAGAATGCATTGAGAGTGGACAACCATAGACATCACCTATATGATGTCTATGTGGACAACTGTTTTGTGAAAAAAACGCATTTAAGCAGCGACAGAGTCAATGGGAGAGGTCTGGGGCGATTTTCATTTCGCACAAGATCGCCCTGAAGGGGCGGGGCCATTTGAATCACGACTCTAGGCTGACTGAATGACTGTTACCTGATTCGACAAAGACATACAGAGGCATATCAGACGGTCTAGTGGTAGAATCCGACAGAAAAAAAATATGAAATTTACATTTACATGTAGTCGTGCAATTGAATTTATACATCAGGAATTATCATTTTTTATTTTTTTTTTTTTCTTCCTTTTCCCATAGGCAGTGCGTCGCCCCAATCGCCCTTATGGACGAGCCGCCACTGCTCTTTCTCTTAATGATGGTCAATACTAGTAACTAAAGAAGCACTATTTCGATAGTTTATAGATCTTCTCAGTATTTTCAAAATGCACGAGCTTTGCAAGAAAAGTGAGCGTTTATCATAGACCCATGCACATGTATGACAGGCGATTTAACTAGCGAGATTCAAAGTAACGTAGAGGCAAATCTTTTTCACACACTTCACGTAGAGCATAAACCCTTGAATACTCCATGAAATTGGTTGCGAAATGTAAAAGGTTATCATGATTTTTATCCAGATAAACCGCAGCTCCTGGCAACTTGCGCTTGTTTGACACGTCTGACAGACCTCTGACGGCAGAGAGCTCCTTTCCCAAAATGGCGGCGACGCTTTTCGCCGAGTCAACGGGCTGAAGCAGTGGAGGCGGCGTCTATCTATACATGTCTTTGGTCCTACAGGCGAGGGGGGCCTTCTTTCAGTGGCTGTCCTACAGGCGAGAGTGAGGGACTACTTTCAGTGGCTGTCCTAGAGGCATGAGTGAGGGACTACTTTCAGTGGCTGTACTACAGGCGAGAGTGAGGGACTACTTTCAGTGGCTGTCCTAGAGGCATGAGTGAGGGACTACTTTCAGTGGCTGTACTACAGGCGAGAGTGAGGGACAACTTTCACTGGCTGTCCTAAGAGCGAGAGTGAGGGACTACTTTCAGTGGCTGTCCTTCAGGCGAGACAGTGAGGGACTACTTTCAGTGGCTGTCCTAGATGCGAGAGTGAGGGACTACTTTCAGTGGCTGTCCTACAGGCGAGAGTGAGGGACTACTTTCAGAGGCTGTCCTACAGACGAAAGCGAGGGACAACAGGCTCCATAGTTCTTGCTAATAGAATCACTGGTCCAACCTGTTTCTTGTTTGCCCTGTGTATTTAGGCCCTTGTGTTGGTTCAGTTTGTTGTGTGATTGTTTTCGTCCTATTTCTTATTCCTGTTTCCTGTTTGTACTTGTTAATTTGCCTTAGGAAGTCAAATCCTCCATTTTGTTGTATCTTGTCTGTTGCAGTGCACTTGGGTCCAGCTTTCTACTCAGTGACAGTCATTACATTCCCTGCATGAAATATACATGTGGGCTTGTTTGTGATTATCCACAGGGGTGAGAGGAGATGATGTGCCACAATCTGGCTGCAGGGGGAAAAACATAGGAGCACACATACACAAATCGACATACACATACACAATAACACGTACACACACTCACTCACACACACACTCACTCACACACACACACACACACACACACACATACACAATAACACGTACACACACACACACACACACACACGCGCGTGCACACGCACACAGACAGACACATACACACGTACACACACACACACACGCGCGTGCACACACGCACACACGCACACACACACACACACACACACACACACACACACACAGACACACACACAAACACACACACATACACACACACATACACATGTCTAAACACACGCACACACACAGACACATACACACGTACACACACACACTTCTTCCCGCTTGTGTGCTCAGAAGACTAAGAAAAACAACGAAACAAAGTGGCCTGGGATGAAATACGCTGAGGTGTCGGGTGGAGAGGAGGTGGTGGAGGGGAGCGGGATGTTAATGGAGGATGGAAGCATGGCTTGCCAGGAGCCATTCCACCGCCACTGCCAGTGCCGCCGCCGCTGCTGCCGAATCTGTGCCTTTGTAAGGAAAAACGCTTTTGAAAGTAGAACAAGAGAGGGGGGAATACGCACGGCAGACAGACAGATAAAAAATGATGACTGTGAAAAGCCCTAGTCCTCCATTAAGAAGTATTTCTGCGACACATTTTTTCCCCCCTTTCTTTCTATGTTTTTTTTTTTTCATATGATACATGGAGTTGTCCTTGGTTGATCTGATTTTTGGTAGAGATTTGCTCTGAAATAAAATGAGATGTATTTATTTCCAACATTGTTTAAAAAAGCAAACAGCCTAAGGCTGGTAACTGATTCCTCCAACACTGTATAGCTCTGTTATCACGAGAAGTTTCTCAAAGATGGCCACACACAGAAGTTCAGAAAATAGGGCCGTTGCACCCCGCTGTGCAGACATCATTTCACACTGAATTCCTTAATCAAAATGTTTACACTTGGATATGGGACTTAAAATGGTGTTTGGTGCTGCTCTGCCAGTTTTTGGCTTACAACCTCTTAGTTGACAGATAGACACAGATGGAAACTTGATAGAGAGAGAGAGAGCGGTTTGACTTTTACCACACGGCGTATTGCCATGAAAACCATCTAGGATTTAATAACCGGCGATTCGCAGTGCTGTTGGGAGGTCTTTTGTGGATCATTTGCATAGGATGTTTTCCTTCAGTAGCAATTAGCCCACCTGATCATCTCTGTGCACTATGCTTTGAGCGTGTGTAGCTGAAAAACGGCTGAACTGGGCATGGTTGACACACTTAGTGGGCACTGAAATCTGTATTGTTTTCTATTTAAAAGAGTCCCAGTATAGATAGTGAATATTTTTACATTTCCTATTCAGTTGGTAGATGCTCTCAGTGTTGGGTTAAGGAGGCAGCTCAATGCAAGAAGTGAATCTAAGGTTAAGTCCTCAGACACTGCCAGCCCCCTCAGGAGAGAGTCATTCACTCTTACGAAAACAAGACATTGATTTATGTCGAGGTTCGACTAACCAACTAATTGACCGACCAAGAACTAAATGTAGCAGATAATATCAATAATGACCTAACTGCAGCACTTCTTGTTTATTACTCCTCAAGTTAATTGTTTACTCATGTCAATAAATGAACCATGCCAATTTAGCTATAATACAATATCAAACTATTAGTTATTAGCAGACATACAAAAAACATAAACCTCAGCATTAAACATTACTTTTGGTTCAGTAATAGTGATGGCAATGGATTGTTCATGCTAATATTATAGATGGATACTTTATTAATCCAGAGGGAAATGTAGGCAGTTAGGCATAATTAGCATGTGATATTGAATTAAGTAAGGAAACGTCATGATAACTCTCGATTAAAGTCAGTGTTTAGACATAGTTAGTGTAAATAGTACACAAAACAGATATGGAACTCAACCAATTGCATTGTAGTATGCTGCGGACACCAACTAATTCTAGCCCCAGTAGACCCTCTTGAATCTGACATATTTAATTACCCGCCCTCAAAGAATGTCATCATACAAAAAAAATGCATTAGGATGTGATTCATGTCGGCTTGCTCAAGCTAATTAAAGATGGCTTCAGAAATATGAATGCCAGAGGACACAGGGGGTCATTATGCCATTGATATGCAATACAAGAGACTTGAACTCCTCAACCTCCCCACCAGAACTCATCAGCTGCATGGTAGCGATGACGAACGGGAGAAGAGGAGAGGGGAGGAGAGAGGGGGAGGGGAGGGGAGGGGAGGGGAGAAGGGGAGGGGAGAGAGTAGGATGGGAGGAGAGAGGGGGGAGATTAGGAAGGTAAGTGGAGAGAGTAGGAGGGGATCGGGAGGGTAAAGGGTTGCCCCTGCCGATGTGGTAAGGCTGAGATTGGCAAACCAACCACAGAATCCCTCCTCTTTAAGTATTGGTAAAACACATACTGTACATAAAGGAAAACACAAAAAAAAAAACACACACACACACGCACGAACGCACGCACGCACGCACGCACGCACGCACGCACGCACGCACACACGCACACACACACTGGTTGCATTGTGCAACATAAATACCTGTTTCTGAGGGGTTTCTGAGGGGTGGGCTGACCATTGTTTCAGGGTTAGGGTTTAAGTATTGTTAAAACACATACTGTACATAAAGGAAAACATAAAACACACACACACACACACACATGTGCTAGTTGCATTGTGTAACATAAATACCTGTTTCTAAGGGGTGGGCTGACCATTGTTTCCAGGCCAGCCGACATTGTAATTAGCATGACAAGTCGAAGAGCAGAGTCCAAGCCCCATGCACAATGCAATTTTTGTTTTAATTTCACATCATTAACCAAGAACCACACTGTAATTGCCTGGTTGAGATAGATTTCCTCTCTCCTCCACACACACACACACACACACACACACACACACACACACGCACACACACACACACACACACAATTTGCTGTTTCTATGATGCGCAGAGAGGGAGAGACTTAACAAAGGTAACAGACAGATAATATAATTGCCTTGCTGTGCCCGAGGACTTAATATAGGTATTGGATTAATTGCACAATTAATTAGACAGGTATAGTTGAAAGGACAATGAAGGATTGTAATTGGCCTACCTGTAGCATGTAGTAGATAGCGTTAATAGTTTTGCCATGAGGACACTGTTAGGGCCGTAAGCATGCCAGCGCTGTGCTGTCTGAACTGAGTCCATGCTAAAAAAAAAACACCAAACAATCCGTCGACCATCAATATTTCTTGTCTATGTACCATTTTATTCAATTAATAAACACTTCAGGCATTGACATTGTGGACCTCCCCTTCAGTGTTCTTTACTGGGCACAGTCTGTCTGATGCTGTCAGGTAATGAGATCTGAATCATGAGTTGCAATCAAATGATGCTAGTCTCCCCGTGGCTTTTCTTGTGTGGATGAGAAGCCGGAGCATCTTGCCATTGTGAAGAGGAGCCTGCGAGAGCATCATCATCATCATCATCATCATAGGCCGAGGCACAGGCTGGAGAGCAATCAGCATCAGGCATTTGTGATGGTTCACAAACCCAGACGCTTGGCAGCTACTGTCAACCAAAGACGAATTGTTGTATTTTCATCTGCAAATACTTCATGAAGTGGGGAGAAAAAGCCTGCTGCAGGTTCTCTGTTGTTTATTTCATGTGAACATCATTGGAAGAAGCATGGAATTTCAATTTCCCTTGAAGAAGCCAATCAGCCTCGCCACGGTCTGAATTGATCCGTCCAAAATACAGTGAGAGGAGAGAGAGAGAGAGAGAGAGAGAGAGAGAGAGAGAGAAACAGGCAGGCACAAACACAGAGAGAGAGAGAGAGAGAGAGAGAGAGAGAGAAAGCGCCACAAACACACATAGAGAAAAAGAGAGACAGAGAAAAAAAAAGAGAGAGACAGAAAGAGAGAGAAAAGGATAGAAAAGACTTAAAGAGGGCAAAACATTTCATCATCTCACAGTACACTCTTTGGAGAGTGATCGTTGCATTCTGCATTTGACATCTTTAACTCATCTCACAGTACAGTCTTTGGACAGTGATCGTTGCATTCTGCATCTGACATCTTTAACTCATCTCACAGTACAGTCTTTGGACAGTGATCGTTGCATTCTGCATCTGACATCTTTAACTCATCTCACAGTACAGTCTTTGGACAGTGATCGTTGCATTCTGCATCTGACATCTTTAACTCATCTCACAGTACAGTCTTTGGACAGTGATCGTTGCATTCTGCATCTGACATCTTTAACTCATCTCACAGTACAGTCTTTGGACAGTGATCGTTGCATTCTGCATCTGACATCTTTAACTCATCTCACAGTACAGTCTTTGGACAGTGATCGTTGCATTCTGCATCTGACATCTTTAACTCATCTCACAGTACAGTCTTTGGACAGTGATCGTTGCATTCTGCATCTGACATCTTTAACTCATCTCACAGTACAGTCTTTGGACAGTGATCGTTGCATTCTGCATCTGACATCTTTAACTCATCTCACAGTACAGTCTTTGGACAGTGATCGTTGCATTCTGCATCTGACATCTTTAACTCATCTCACAGTACAGTCTTTGGACAGTGATCGTTGCATTCTGCATCTGATATCTTTAACTCATCTCACAGTACAGTCTTTGGACAGTGATCGCTGCATTCTGCATTTGACTTGAACTCATTTTCCATCACCAGCATAATCAAGAAAAAAGAACCTGAATGGAGAAGCTGCCACAGACTAGGTATTCAGTGACACTCAGAGTCAGTGCTGCTCTGCTCTTTTTTGCAAATCACAAAGAGCCGATCCGTCATGACTTTCCATTGTAATTCGAGTCACTTGGTTCCCCCGTATGGAGCCATGCTAAGACTCCAATAGGCAGCCTGTTGCTTCAATTCAAACCCTCCAGCTAGTGTTCAGGCTCTGGTCACTTCAGCTGGCTACAACAAAGAGCTATAACAGCTCTCAGCAGGGCCAGAGGGAGGATACATCTCAACTCTACACGCGCACAGAGGAGGAAAATGAATATTCATTGGGAATATTCATACAATATCATGTGACAAGCTAGCCCAGAAGAATGGAGGCAGACACAAAGATTTCATGTTTAAAGGCAGTGTCCTGTATCCCAGTGCCCGATCTCAGGAATGCCAGTTATTAATGTGACTTTTGTGTCCCTGTGCACCGCATGACTAAATGAGAGCCAGAGCCCCACACAGAGTAAGGCATCAGGAGCAGCTCTCATATATGGGGAAGACACAGACACTGACTGTTTTTTTTTTTTTTTTTAAATTGTATTTATTGTGTTTTATATGTCTTGTAATGATTATTTATTGTATTTAAGGCAAGCACCTAGTGGAGTAGCGCTCCCAATTTTCATTGTATTGCAAAGTACAGTGACAATAAAGGCATTCAATTCAATTCAATTCAATTTCAATTCAATTCATATATGGGGAAGACACAGACACTGACTGTGAACAGATACGCTAACATAAGTGGTGCTAAGCTAAGGCATCAAACAACAAATACACACGGACAAAATAACAGGCATGAACGCCAACATAAGACACACAAGGGAGACAGAATTACATTAATCAAGAATGATTCATGCATTAAGCATTCCTCCAAAGCATTATGGGAACTACTTACAGCATTGTCACTGACATCAGCACACAGTAGGGGTTGTTTTTTTTATTTCGTTTTTGGAAGTGTTTTTTTTTAGAGCACTTTGGCTGGGGAGGGGGGGGGGGGGTGTTGAGGTGGGTGAAAGCAGAAGCAAAGCATAACATTAATGAAATGGTTTGAAGATATCTCTTGGTCTTGCCTTATGCAGTGCTGAAGTATGGATGATACCGACAACATTTGAAAGTTTTAATCAACCATCTACAGAAGATTCAGCAAGATTTTTTTTTTTTTCAATAAGCCTTTTTTGGTCATCATTAGTAAGCCAAACTGGCCAATTTGTTTAGGCATGTGAGTGTTTGTTTAGGCATGTAAGTGTTTGTTTAGCCATGTGAGTGTTTGTTAGTGTATGTTTAGGCATGTTAGTGTACGTTTAGGCATGTGAGAGTTTGTTTAGGCATGTTAGTGTGTGTTAGTGTATGTTTAGGCATGTTAGTGTATGTTTAGGCATGTTAGTGTACGATTAGGCATGTGAGTGTGTGTGTTAGGGTACGTTTAGGCATGTTAGTATACGTTTAGGCATGTGAGTGTGTGTTAGGGTATGTTTATGCATGTGAGTGTATGTTTAGACATGTAAGTGTATGTTTAGGCATGCAACTGAATGTTTAGGCATGTAAGGGTACGAATACACATAAGTGTCTTTTTAAAAACGGGACGCTAGAAAATGCTTTGATTCCTATGGTTTGGCGCGCTTTGCGTGTGCGCCTTTTCTCCACCACACGTTTTGTCTTTGGAGCATTTTTTAGGTGCGCTTAAAGGCACCCAGTGCAACTTTATGTAAACATTCAAAGAAAAATAACATTCAATTTCTAGTCTTTTTTACACATAGTAAGTTTCAATAACTCCATACCATTACATATCGACATTCATGGAGCAAAGATGAGACGTCGTTGTGTGGTGAGAACTGATAGAAAATCGTAAACAACAACAATCGCCGGTGGGGAGAAGCCATTTTTCCATTGACTGGAAGCCTGCTTTATTTATTGTAGGTTACAAAAAATAAAGAAAATGGCGGCGATTGTTGTTGTTATAGATTTTCTATCAGTTCTCACCACACAACGACGTCTCATCTTTGCTGCTTGAATGTCGGTATGTAATGGTATGGAGTTATTGAAACTTACTACGTGTAAAAAAAGACTAGAAATTGAATGTTTATTTTTAAGCCTCGAAAGTTGCACTGGGTGCCTTTAAAAGTTGAACTATATTCTCAACTTTCCAGCGCAAGGCAGGGAAGCGCACCGCTCATCAATGTCACACTCGGCCCAGGCAGCCAATCAGATCAAGCAACAGGCGGGCTTAACTACTTTATCACTTATTTCCTGTTTTGATGCTGGAAGATGTGGTATGATTAAGCAATATAGCACCAGTGGGAGTGGGATTATCCCTTACCTACCCCACTCCCACGAGTATTGCTTTAATAAAACAATTCTACAGTCAACAAATTAACATTTAAACACAATTTTTTTTTCAATTTTCAGCGTCAGAATTTTGAATGAAAGGTGAGTGATTATTATTAGCTGTGAAAAGTCTGTTTTGGCCGCCGCACTTTGCCAAGGCGTAACTGAAGCGTCTGCGTCTGTAAAAAGACGCTTATGTGTATTCGTACCCTTTGTGTGTATTAGTGTATGTTTAGGCATGTGAATGTGTGTTAGTGTATGTTTAGGCATGTGAATGTATGTGTAGGCATGTGAGTGTGTGTTAGTGTATGTTTATGCATGTGAGTGTATGTTTAGACATCAGTGTTGGGCAAGTTACTTCAAAACTGGAATGCATTATTTATTACTTGTTACTGTCATTTTAAAGTAATTCGTTACATTACAATATTACTGTTTTTAAAATGTAAGGCATTACACTACTATTGTATTACTTGTAAGTTACTCGCACCAAAATCTCTGGAAGTATGGATTTGGCAATCTTACTGTAATGAAGCTCAAGACGCTCAATTAGTGAATCACACATCCAGTGGAAGGTGATGTGGTATCTGTACTTATGGTGAACAGTAGAACATAATAGCCACAGTGATGGCTCATGGCACAATACAAAGAACAATCATCGCAAGAACAGACAAAAGGTCAAAGTCTGGCAAATTGTGATAGAAATACTGTAACTTTAGGCCTATTCATATTAACAATAATTGGACTGTATTGTAATGTCTTAAAATATGACAGGATACAAAATTAGCATTTCTATGCCTTTATTATTTCCAACGTTATAAAAAAATCAAAAATTGTTTGCAACTGGATAAGTGTATGGGCTGTACACCTATGGTGGAGAGGCAGTACACATAGCACCTGGGCATCCAAGTCCTTTGTGAAGGTTTTTCGGTTTTGAAGTACATGCTGAAAATAAAAGAAAATAGCCAGATTTCAAATTCAAGAGTCTAAGATATAAACACTACATATAAAGGGGCCTTACAATGTACAACCCAAACGAAACCAACTATTTTTGTAAGGTAAGGCTGTGCTGAACATGAAGATTGAAATATTTGGGTGCATTAGGCTACCTGCCCCATGAGAACATTTACATTGAAAAATGAATGTGTGTCAAAATATGTTTTTCTATGGGACAGGTAGCACAGGCTAGTGCACCCCAATGTTTCAATGTTCATGTTCAGCACGCCCTTACAAAAATGCTCCACATTATATTTCAAATTTATAAAACGCATACATGTATAGGCCCTAGGCTAGATCTAAAAAAATTTAACAAAAATCCATATGGGACAGAAACAGGCAGTGCATCCCACATTTTCAATATTAACCTTCAAATTCAAGTTCATCTTATGGTTTATTGTATTAAACATACTTCTTGTAGACTACGTTTCATCTTAATACATTGACGTGGTTCACAATTACGTTATGTATCTGTTCTGATCTAGAACTATCATGTAGGTTAAACCAGATACATAGAAGAATTCTAGAAAGATAGAAAGATTCTATGGCTCTGGGCTAAACAAGTGTTTAATGATTTGTAGGTAAAGTGCACTTTAACAGAAAGACGCTTCAGGGCTCAGATACACATACGCGTTTTTGTAAAAACGCGACGCTAGGAAATACATTGATTCCTATGGTACGGCGCGCTTTCACGCAAAGCGCCCCGTACCATAGGAATCAATGCATTTCCTAGCGTCGCGTTTGATACACATACGCGTTTTTGTAAAAACGGGACGCGAGCAAATGCATTGATTCCTATGGTACGGCGCGTTTAAAGCGTGCGCCCCTTCTCCACCACGCGTTGCGTCTTTGAAGGGTTTTTTTTAGGTGCGCTTAAAAGTTGAACTATTCTCAACTTTCCAGCGCAAGGCAGGGAAGCGCACCGCTTCTGTTTTGGCCGCCGCACTTTGCCAAGGCGTTACTGAAGCGTTTCTGCCTGAAAAAAGACGCGTATGTGTATCTGAGCCCATATCCTACATGTACACTGTTTGGTAAAAGAGCTAAGTTAGTAACGTTACCTAGTATTTTCAGCTAACAAGCTAGCGGGTTATTCAGTGAAGAGGTGGGCTTTTAGGCGTATTTTTGATATGAAACAAAATCCTTGTGTTCAGATATGTAGCGGAACTAGAGACTGTCAATACATTTGTTTGCTTTGATAAGAGTCTTAAGTCAAACGATACAGCCACAGTGGCGGGTGAAGTAACATCACATAGCCTAGCCTAGGAGGGAGAACCTTGGTGCTAAATTAGGCTAACGTTAATTCTCTGAACTTGTCTGATCATGTTGATGGCCACATATTTAATCGTTTGTGATTCATTTTTTAAGCTATATTCTGAGAATGGAAAAGTACATTTTCATTCATGTCTGTTAGAACCAATGAATTTGTGGCTCCAAACCACATTTAATTTAATTGTGACATGGCTTCAGAAGGAAAGTTACCTTAGCCCAGTAAGAAAAAAACATGTTGACGCAATGGTAGTGTGGGTAATGGGCAGTGTTGGGGAGGTTACTTTAGAAATGTAATTCGTTACAGTTACAGGTTACCCTTTTAAAAATGTAATAGTAGTGTAACTTTTTGAATTACTTTATCTGAGTAACGTAACTAATTACTTTTTGATTACTTTTCAATGTTTTAATGATTATTCTTTACTAACCATTTTCACTGGCAGTGTTTGCCATAAAATAATACTGAACACTGTCTATTGAGCCCCTTTTAATACATGACTTAGCATCACATCTTTTATGAAGATAATATAATAATAACCACCACAAGATCAGACTTCAAGCCACATTTTACTGTAAAATCAATCTGAGTTGACATACAGATCACAGCCGGTCACAGCCTTTTTTTTTTTTTTCTTAAAGCATAACACGTTTAAAACATTTGACACTCTGGGCAACAGAACTGAATAAGCTGCACTTAATTTGTTATGAGATGTGTCTCAGGGTGTGTCTGTATTTGCCTGTGATAAAACTTCAAATAAAACTGTTGACACTGTAGTATACTGTACATCACTACTGAAACTGTATATCAGGCTGCTTGTACCATTTCAAACTTTAACACTATGCCCCATTAGCTTCAACACAAAAACAAAAAACAATTGCTTCTGAGCAAATAAAAATCTGTACAAAAAGGAAATTGGACAAGTGCTAGAGGTAAGTGCCTTACATCCTCCATTAGACACTATGTACCAAATCAGCATAGTGATGTCTATTGTAGCGAAGGAGTAGGACCTGCTCCATGTGATTATCAGTCATTCTATTTCTGGAGGGAGTCAAAACTTTGCCTCCCTGACTGAAAAGACGCTCCACGGGAGCACTGGAGGGGAGTGTAGTATTGTATTTCACAAAAAGTTTCTTAATTATTGGAAATGACTGCAGAGATTTCAGGCTGGTGTCTGAGTCCTCCAAATATTTCCTCACTTCATCGCGGGCTGTGCTGTCAGATGTCATGTCTTTGCCATTTTCAAAAACAAAAAAATCATCTGAATCATCAGATTTTCCATTGTCGTCATCTGTTGATGACACAGGGCTTTGTTGTTGTTCAAGAGCAGCAGCTTCTTGCAGCAACATTCTTCTCATGTCATCTCTCTTTTCAGGGCTAATCCAACAGAGACGGAACTTTGGCAGGGTTGCGGTTGCCATCTGTGCTTCATGACTAGCTAACAGTGAACCAAACCTCTGTTCTATGGCTTCAGTGATAGATGTGATGATGTGTGCAGTGTATATTATGTGAGGTAGCTTTTCAGCCAACTTTGTCTTAAGGCTCAGCAAAGTCGGAACAACAAATCCTAGGTAACATTTTTTCTCACCCTGGAGAATGTCAATTGCAACAGCTAAAGGCTGCAAAACTTCACTGTATTCTTTGAGGAATGCCGCCTCTTGTGGGTGAAACATTGGCGAGTCAAGCTTATCACAAATGTCCCTCAGCTGGTCTTCTGAGAGCCCTACCACCTTGGTAATAGCCCTGAATTCTGAGGACCACCTTGTGACTGATGGAACGATCAACTGCATCTTGGCTATATCCTGAATTGCTTCTGCGGCCAAAGAAGATCTATGTGCTTTGTTCCATATAGATGAGCACTTAGCCATGGCACTTCGGTAGAGCTTACGTGATGGGCCGATCCCTGCTGCTTTGTGAGCTTCGTTTGTGGCTATCAGATTAAGTGTATGAGCCGCACAATGTTGGTGTTGTGGAAGAAAAAAATGCTCATCTTCCTCTTCCTGAAGAAGACTACTGACATCAGCAAATGTCACACCATCACTATGATCATCTGTCTCCTCTTCACTAGCACTAAATTCACGGAATGCCTTTACGAAGTTGCTTCCGTTGTCAGTAACAGTGCATCTGACTTTGGTTTGAATCTTGTATTCTGCATGAATTTTGTTTATTTTTTTTGCAACTGCATCGTAGGTGTGTCGACCTTTAAGGCGGGTGCATGCCAAAGCTGCAGAATGTCTCTCTAGTGTGTCTTTGTCAATCCAATGACACGTCACACCGAAGAAACTCCGGTATTGTGCTGACCAAATGTCTGCTGTCGTGCAGACAGTGTCCACATCAATAAGCTTGGAGGTCACAGATTCTTTCATAATTGCAAACTCCCTATCAATCCGTTGCATCAGGGTCTTTCTACACATTGTTTTTTTCCCACCACTAAGACCCTCAACCAGCTTTCGGAATGATGGCTGTTCCACTACTGAGAAGCACTGTACATCTTCAACCACAAAATCAAATACCAGTTTGTTCACACGTTCCTGTGAGACGCTGAAACCTGTCACTATCCTTGCTTGCTTCAAAGGGGGTTGAGGAGAGGTGCTTGCAGGTTCATCTTCCTGTTCAACAGGCTGACGTCTTGTATCTGGCATCAGAAGAAGGCTTGGATGTCTCCTCTGAAAAAAAGAAATAAATATCAATTTTAAAATGTATTACATTATATTTTCTACATTGTCTGCTACTTGATTACAAAGCAGGCCAGAATAATTTAAATGAGTAATTAGCATTATATATAGCATTATTAGTAATTAGCATTATATATATGTAGAGAAAATATGACATTTTATACATTAGGACAGACTACTCAGTAAAACACAGATTCCCTTAATGAAACACGACATAACATTAATGTTATTTATTACTAGTAGCTCAGCAGCAGAAGGAAAATGTGGTCAAAGTTAAACAAAAGATGGGGTATATATTTGACTACAAGGTGGCGCACAACGATTGCATATAGGCGCTTCGGTTAAATTCATTTTTGCCTACCAGTATTCTTCCTCATGCTATTTAATCGCATTGTGTTATCACTTAAGCTTATGTCCTGAAGTCCATTTTCAATCACTCATTAAGTACTTAAAAACATGTCTTCAAGCCAATATAAAGGGCAACTAGGGGTTTATCATGCCCGAGGATTTGTCAGCTAGCACATTTTCAATACAGCAAGTCAGGAGTGCAAATATCATACCTAACAAATTAATTAAGCAATATGCTGACACGAGTGGGAGTGAGGTTGATCATGGATCCTAGCAGGTGTGGTTTGAATGCAGGCAGTAAGCAGGAGGAAAGTAGGACCTCCTTAGCTCTGCCGAGTCTTTGGAAGAGTTGCTTTGCTAGCAATCTAGAATAGCTAGCGTAATGTTGTGAAACGAAATATGAAGCTAACTATCTTCATTTGGGCACAATAAAACCGTGAGGAACGGTGAGGATACACAGCAGTCTCTTAAAGACTTTGTGAAATTAGTCCTGGCTTCCCAACTTAGTTTAATAGTTTGTTTTCAGTTATAGTAAACGCACTTACCTCTAGGTGTTTCCTGAGGTTGGACATGGACATCTTCGATGTCGACAACATCTTGACAGCCGGCAAACAAGCATTGCATTGCACGGTTAAATTGATGCCCTTTTCTGCGACATATAGGACATTTTGTTTAAATTTCCAGCTATGAAATGCATTTCTGTGAGACATTTCTGGTAGGTTGTTCTGAAATTCAGATCGCTGCATGCACATACATGTAGGCCTAATAGCAGACGTGATGGCGCTGTAGACGTGATAGAGACACAGAAAGTTCTGGATCAAACTATTGTGGAGGGAAATGACAACGGGGGTGTTTGTACAGAAGCCAGAAAAACATGCGAAACAGTTTTTTTTTTTTTTTAAATATACATTTGAGCAAGGTTTTGCTGACAGTATTAAGATGTAATTCAAATTGTAATTTTGAACAATTTCGTAAGAAACTGTAATTGAATTACACATTTCTCTCCAGTAACTGTAATGTATTAGTGTTACATTTATTTTGTAATTAAATTACGTAACGCAATTACATGTATCTCGTTACTCCCCAACACTGGTAATGGGTATCATATCTGCAAGGATACCATATCTGAACGTTTTAGCCTTACCTTGTCATCATTGCTGCTAATGGCCACACAGGGATCTTGCTGCCAATTTTTCGGAAAGCTGGCGATTCCACCGTTGAAAGCGGCATCGACTAGCCTTAAGGAAAAGGAAGTGAAACATTTTGCGCCGACGTTTCACCTCTGCTGATCTCGCGGTGATTTTGGCGAATTTGGATGAAGGAAAATAAAACACTTCATTCCAGGTTAAAAATGCTAACGCGCGTTACTGACATTTGTACCGAGGTAAATATTACCAATTTTTTTTCTGTAATCCCTTACATTACCGCGTTACCGCAAAAAGCAATGCATTACAGTAATTCGTTACTTTTGTAACGCGTTACTCCCAACACTGATGTTTAGGCATGTAAGTGTATGTTCAGGCATGTGAGTGTATGTTTAGGCATGTGAGTGTGTGTTAGTGTATGTTTAGGCATGTGAGTGTATGTTTAGGCATGTGAGTGTGTGTTAGTGTATGTTTAGGCATGTGAATGTATGTGTAGGCATGTGAGTGTGTGTTAGTGTATGTTTATGCATGTGAGTGTATGTTTAGACATGCAAGTGTATGTTTAGGCATGTACGTGTATGTTCAGGCATGTGAGTGTATGTTTAGGCATGTGAGTGTGTGTTAGTGTATGTTTAGGCATGTGAGTGTATGTTTAGGCATGTGAGTGTGTGTTAGTGTATGTTTAGGCATGTGAATGTATGTGTAGGCATGTTAGTGTATGTTTAGGCATGTGAGTGTATGATGAGGCATGTGAGTGTATGTCTAGGCATGTGAGTGTGTGTTTAGGCATGTGAGTGTGTGTTTAGGCATGTAGCTCTAGTCTACTAGGCCTATATGACAGACTCTATGTTTGAATCCTTGAGAAATCCGACTGCAACACAATTCCTGCTGTTTTTATCACTACGACAGTCTGTTTCATCAAATAACTTCAAAGAACTGTGGATATCTGCTGTCACCATCCTTCGTCTTGTTTACCAAGGGCTCTACCTCTTATCTGAAACTAACGAGAGCTTTACCAACACACCAGACATCAAAAACACTCATCAACTCTTCTTCTCTGCTCTCAACTCCCTCCAAAACCTGCTTCACCCATGCCTTAAAAACAAAGCAGCATGGGAAACGTAGTCAATACTAACATTAAACAATATTAAGAAATGGATCCGGCAGTTCTTACACCAGCATCACTAGATGGATGAGTGCCCGATGTTAATCTAGAAACTCGAGAATTGATGTACCTGCTCAATTTCTTGAACACTCAAGCACTCTGTGAAACCCCTAGCACACAGACATGTCACAATAGATAAATATAAAAATTAAAATTAAAAAAAATATATATATTAGATAGATGGATGGATAGATAGATGTATAGATAGATACAACACTCTATCAGTGCTGCTGTATTTGAGTGTTTTTTTTTCAAAATCGGGTGGTAAACTCTAGTGCTAGTGTTGTTTCTAAACGATGTCAATCATGAGTCCACTGTGGAGAGCGTGCATATTATGTGGCGTGTCTCCAGGCTGGAGGTGTGACAGAGTGATGGAGAGCACAGGGCTCCGAAACCTTGGGGCCTCGGTGTGAGTATGACCCTTTATGGTGAGTAAAATGCAGACAATGTGACGGGGGTCTGCCAGCGACGGAGGGGGGGTGGCAGCGACGTGAGGGGGGGGGGGGGGGGGGGGGGATGGGGGGGGGGGGGGGGGTGGCAGGTGAGCCATCAGATGACAAGGTGTGTTTGTGTGTGGACACAAGGGGGCTGACGGGGGCCGCATGGCGACACCAATTTTCGCAGGGAAGAGATCCCATCTCAGATAGCCGCGGCAACCTTCAGTCATGACAACCAGATTTATATCTCAGTCCAAAGACCCCCCCCCCCCCCCCCCCCCCACACACACACACACACACACACACACACACTGCACCGTCCCCATGCGCACACACTTATAGCCTCAAACGTAGCCTTACATACACACACACACACACAGACACGCACACACAGATATGCCACGTACTCACACACAAACACACAGGCCACATACATGCTCTCCCTACCCCTCTCCCTCTCTCTCCCTACCTCCGTCTTCCTCTCCCTCTCCCTCAGGGGCGGAGATCCCATTTCATTGCAGGGGAACATTTCAGAGAGTCATTCCGGGGGGGGGGACATGACAAAAATTGCTGTCACGAGAGCTAGCATAACTTAGCTGCTAAATACTGAATTCTCTAATAACAGTGACAAACAGAAATTCAACGTCAGTTTTAAATTCTTAAGTTTAAGTTTCTTAAATTCTTCTCTCACAGACAAATAATGATGAAAGTTCAAACGCATACCAAGGCTCTTCAAGGAGGAATTCAGCTGCATGCAAATTAACGTCTTCTGTAGTGCCCTGCGCAGCAGTGACTGTGGAGTCCATGAACCGTCCATTGAGTTAAAACTAATAAAATCAGATCAAGTTCCCGTGATAATCTCCAAGAAGTCCGGTGGGATGCAATGAGGCTGTCCAACCAATATATATAGCACTTGTTGTCTCAAATCATCTCACTTATGGTGATGTAAACTCACTTTCATGAATCCAGCCTACTGATTTTTGCTTAGCCTCCTACCTTGATTTAATTCTTTTTATTCAGACTTTACATAACTTTCATGACCAAAAATATAAATTGGCCAGCGATTTAATTAGTTTTTTTGTTCATAAATCAATGTAGGATGGTTGCAAAGCCTCATGGGAAATGCCTTTATCCAGTGATAGTAGGGAAATGACTGACCGGCTGTCAGAGAGAGAGAGAGAGCAGGTGAAGCGGACCTGATGGAAACAATGAATGTAGACATATTCTCGATTTTTTTTATTCTTTTATTTGTTTAATTTTCGAGATTGTAGAATCAATAGCACACTGGGTTAAGCGTAGAATACCACGCCAGCGACCTGGATTCGCATTCACATTTTTTTTTTTTTTTTCAATTTTGTTGGGGGGGGGACAACGTTATGCGAGGGGGGGAAGTGTCCCCCCCGTCCCCCCCGGGATCTCCGCCCCTGCTCTCCCTCTCTCTCCCTCCCTCTGCCTCTCCCTCTCTCTCCCTCCCCCTCCCTCTCCCTCTCTCTCCCTCTCTCTCCCTCTCCCTCCCTCTCCCTCTCCCTCTCCCTCTCTCTCCCTCTCCCTCTCCCTCTCCCTCTCTCTCCCTCTCTCTCTCTTTCTCTCTGTCTCTCTCACTCTCAGCTTGTGTCAAGTTGATAAGCACACAGACTAGCGCCATGAAGATTCCTAGTCCAAACAGAGAGGGCATGTCCAAAAAGCCCATACATCCAAGAGAAATGGGCTGTATCCATTTCAGGGAAGTCAGAGCGCTAATTACACCATCACTGGTTGGCTGTTCAGACCCCCAACCTGCCCAGTCCATCTCTTAGGGTGTAATGCACTGTTTAAACACTATTCCAGCTCAGCACAGGCACCAAGCTACAAAAATCAGATGCAAATAGGTGGCATTTGGTGATGAAATGTGATAAAAACAAACAACAGCTAAATGCATTGCTTGGATTCATCGGAGGGAATGAAATTGCCCATTTTATGGGTGATATAAATGAAAGTGAGAGCAGAGAGAACACAATCCAGCATATCCACAGTGCCCACACAGAAATGGGGCCAGACAATGTCAATTTGTAACTAGAAAATGCATTTCCTGAAGGAAATACCAGTGCATGAAATGCAAAAGTTAAGAAAGGAAGAAGAATAGAAAGAAGAGTGAAAGAAGGAAAGAAGAAAGGAAAGAAGAGTGAAAGAAGGAAAGAAGAGTGGAAGATGGAAAGAAGAGTGGAAGAAGGAAAGAATAGTTGAAGAAGGAAAGAAGAAAAGAAAGAAGCGTGAAAGAAGGAAAGAAGAAAGGAAAGAAGAGTGAAAGAAGGAAAAAGAAAGGAGAGTGAAGAAAGGAAAGAAAAGTGAAAGAAGGAAAGAAGAGTGGAAGAAGAAAGGAAAGAAGAGTGGAAGAAGGAAAGAAGAGTGAACAAGAGTGGCTCTGGATAAAGAGAAAAAGAGAGTGAAAATATTGAAAAAAGGAGATAAAAATGGAGTGAAGAAGAGAGATTAATTGTTAGAGAAAGTAGACTGAGAGGGATAGAGAGACAGATGGAGAGATGGAGAGAAAAAAAAGTAAAGAATGGAAGGTGTCTTAATGTTCCTAGTTACAGTTAAATTGAGAGGGACAGAGAAGAGGTTCCTTGGATTTGGCGCAGGTGTCAGTGAAGCACAGGTGCAAGCCAGTTTAAAGACCCTTTTATGATGTCATTATGGCCCAATGTAAGTCAATGGGAACATTTTGATACGTTTTTATTTAATATCTTAAAAAGTATAAAGTTTAGAAAAGTGAAAAATACATAGCATAAGTGTCCTTTACAAGACCTACACGACAAAGTTTGAATGAAGTTACTACGTTAAGCGGTTGGGGCTGAATTAATCTCAGAAAAAGGTAACAAGAAGAAGAAGAAGAAGAAGAAGCCTAGGAATAACAATACAGGGCATTTCATGCACTGTAATAAGTCCAAACTATCACAACAACAAAAAACAGAAACAAAGAGACTCATACAGTCCAGGATTTTTTTTTTTCTTTTATGTCGACACAAAGCATCTCGGTGCTGTGAAATCAAATCCGCTATCGCGTTACATCCTAAAAACAATGTTTCGCAGCAATCAAGCTACAAGCAAACTGACACTTCAAAGCTAGTGGCTAAGAGGCTCATCTGATCTCGGCTTGTTCTTCGCCCTGCGTGTTGATCAGTCCAAAAAAAATGATCAAACCAAATTCCTCAAGCGGCCACAGCTTCAAAGAGCAGAGCGCTCCTTGGTTAAATGAAACTCAGTTTTACACACAGGTCAGCAGACGAGGCTTCCGCTTTAAAATGTCTGACCCGTAGCAGCGCCGGGTGAGTCAGTACTGAGGCCCAGCCAAACACAGCTTAAGATCGCTAACAGTGGAAATTTCCATGGCCCTTCCTCTTTGCCTCATGCCCACATTCCAGGCACTGTCTCCAAATGGCTCCTGGCAACTCGCCATGACAACGCACACAAAATGGAGGAATCAATTAAGGTGCGCTAAAACATGTTTGTTTCTTAAAAACAAAACAAATCTTTACATGAGATGGGTGGGGCCCTAGCTCCCCCTACTGACAATTGTGTTTGGGGGGGGGACAAAAACCACAGGTTTGACATGGTGCGGTATGAGGTGGTGTGGTGCAGTGTGGGAAGGTGGAGGTGGAGGGTAGGGTAGGGTAGGGCAGGGCGGGTGAGAACAAGGCTGTTCCATTTTGTACAGCGTGAGAGAAATCCCTGCTGCTATCTCTAGATGGGCTGCAGCCTTTCATTTCTCCCCCTTGCCTAGACGAGACTCTGAGATACAGCACAACAATCTTTAATAAAAAAAGAAAACGAAAAAAAAGGAAAAGAAAAAAAAAGAGAGAGAGAGAGCTGGGGCTTGTCTGATGACAGGCGGCAGATAGATCCTCCTCTGGCTGATGAGCCGGTGATCGAATGCGGGG
Organism: Sprattus sprattus; assembly: GCF_963457725.1. Classification (NCBI taxonomy): domain Eukaryota; kingdom Metazoa; phylum Chordata; class Actinopteri; order Clupeiformes; family Clupeidae; genus Sprattus; species Sprattus sprattus. The sequence continues at coordinate 29,409,588 of NC_137921.1, forward strand.
CTGACTTTTTTTCTCTCTGGCATGTCTCTCGAAGACAGGCCTCCCAATTAATGTTTTCCCGAGCACTTCCTCTGTGGTTCCCGTGGCGACAGGAGCATGACGGGAACCCCTGCAGTACCTGTACAGTGGCGCCGGGTGAGAAAACAAACACACACAAGAGCGGAGCAGCGCCTTGTTGCCCTGAGACGCTAGTCTGAAGCGGCCAGCCAAGAGTGAAGCAGTTAATGAGGCCTAGGAATGACAAAAACACAGAGGAGACTTTCAATCAGCTGTCTACAAACTATGAACAAAAACAAGGAAGGGGGTTGTTTTTGCCATTAAAACAAACACTTGTCAACGCATTATAATATACATGCACATATTCTAATGCCTTAGTTGCCTTGTTCATGAATGATCATATGCATGTTTATTACACATCAACAATTGTGAGATTATTAATGAGATTGTTTGGTGATGTCTTCTCCATAGAATTAGGCAATGACTGTTTTACGAAGCTATGCATGATGCATGTTCAGTATCAATGACCGGTTAGTCTGTACTTTTTCGACTTCCTCGCAGTGTGTCATCACATCAAAGCATGTAATCATGGAACTGATGTCAAGCTCGGTACGCTGGAATGACATGGTAACGGCAAATGACCAGCATCTCCTGTATTAAATAAAATCCAGATGCAGAACAACAGTTAACCAGACGCACCAAAATGAGGGTATGCACGCATGGCAGCCCGCATGTCCAGAGCGGATTCAATAAGCTGCTGCTGCCGGCTGTATTAGATTAAATCCGTGGCACAGAGGCGTTAGCATGTGGCCTGCTGATTTGCATGCAAAGAGCAGCAGCGACGTCCTGCATGCTGAGGGGGTTAATGATGTTTCGTGTTTCTCATCTTTCTGGCAGCAACAAGGACGGTACGGGGGGGGGGGGGGGGGTGTTGGGTTGATGAAGCGACAGCGTGGCGGGCTAAATTTAACCGCCGTGATGTAACGCTGCGGAACGTCAGCCACATCAGGCCAGCTTGTGTGCCAGAGAAGGAAGCCGCCAACTTGATGCCGCACAAACATTTTGCCAGGCTTAACAGATCTGTGCGCCAGCCCGAGCAATAATGGGGCTAGCACACTAAAATCACCTCAGACTGGGCTTCCCAAAAGCGTAGCTGACCAGCCGCCATTTTAACTAAGAGTGTATTCGAAACGATAGTCTCTCTGTTGTTTAACAACGCTTTCGGGAGACACACTCCTGTGCGGGGCTGTCAGATATGGCGGATCACACACACACACACACACACACACACACACACACACACACACACACACACACACACACACACACACACACACACACACACATACACACACACACTCACACACACCGTCAGAGATGGCGGATCCCCGTGGCACTGGATGATTATCCTGTGATATTTATTTCCCGTCCCACCTGTCCGCCCGCCCCTGTGTGGTTTGGACCGGATAATTTATCACACGGTGCTCTCGGACCACGCAGCCTCTCCGAGCAGGAGGCCGAAGAGCAGCAATTAGAATTTATGGCCCCTTTGATCTGAGCGTAATTAAAATGATCTGTCAAGGTGGCCTGCTTGCCAGCTATGGTTACCACGTTGCATCTTCACATGCTGGGATGCGGCGAGGAGGTGGGTAGGGGTATGTGTTTGTGTCTGTGTTTGCATGTGATTGTGTGTGTGTGTTTGTGTGCGTGTAAATGGATGTGTGTGTGCGTGTGTCCGTCTGTGTGTGTGTGTGTGTGTGTGTGTGTGTGTGTGTGTGTGTGTGTGTGTGTGTGTGTGTGTGTGTGTGTGTGTGTGTGTGGGTGTATGTGTGGGTGTGTATGTGTGTCTGTCTGTGTATGTGTGTGTGTGTGTGTGTGTGTGTCAGTGGGTGTTGGCTTCTTTCACTTAGGCCAGCCTGTGTGCCCTTCCCAAAGAACACAAGCCCGCCTGGTAGTCCGGTCCAGGCAGGGAAGCCTAAGCGCAGGTTCCACCCTTGAGTGTGTGAGGAGTAGCAGACAAGCGTGAGGGGCATTCTGGGTAATTTGTGGGCCCACTGCATGCTGTGAGGATTAATTGTACAGCCTGTGAAGGAGGGGGTTTGCAGCCCTCCATGTACCACGCTGGCACACAGCTTCACCTGCCATGGCAACCTGCCCGCCATTCACAAATATGCCCGCCTCCAACTGTGCCATGTCTCACTGTGTGTCTGTGTGTACTTATGTGTCTCTCTTTTGTATTTATGTGTGTGCAAACATGTGTATGTCTGCAGTGTTGGGGAGTAGTTTAACTACATTTTGTAGTAGCTTGCTGGTAGTTCAACTACATTTATATTTGCATAGTGATTCAAATACTTAAATCGCTGCTTATTTTTGTGCAGTTGACTACTAAAACTATAAACAGGAGTCAGATAATACTTAATCCAGATGTTTTGTATTGTTTTGTTTAGGACAGGTTTAGGAATCATTGGTATTCCAGGAAGCATGATTGTCAGCTCACCTGTGAAAAAAATATTTGGCTATAGTTTCCTCTGCCAATTTTCAGTGCCGTTTGTTTGTCTGTCTGTCTGTTTGTCAACAGAATTACGCAAACACCACCAGGAGGAATAGTTGGAGGGGTGGAACAAGGACCCAGTCAGAACCCATTAAAATTAAGGGCGGCTTCACTCATAATTGTTTTACTTTCGTTAACATTGTGAGATGTTAGCGTAGGTCTGCGCTCTCCGAGTGCCCTTCCAGTTTGTTATCATTCCGTATCACATTTACATGGTGAATTTCATCTTTTTTTTAACAAAGTAGTTTGAACTACTTTTTCAAAGTTGTTTTAGTTAATCAAACTAGATTTCTCCCTAGGGCAGCAAAGCTATGCTTTCAAAGTAGCATCCCCAACACTGTGTGTGTGTGTGTGTTTGTTTGTGTGTGTGTAAGCGTGATTGTGTGTGTTTGTATGTGCTTCAGCAGACTGGCTTTCTGTGGAGGTGTGCTCCTTAATGAGGCTTGTAAGTCTGGTCCAAAGTACACATCGCCCGCAACCCACAGCACCCTGTCTGCAGCCAACAGACCAAAATTACCTTCCGTGGACAACTCACGCCAACTAATGACAGAACATTTCAAAAGGTCCGCTGTTCTTACCAAAGGTTGCGTCATTCCATTGGCAAATGGCAATTCTAATTGTTTTAAACAAACCGCTATTGAACTGCAGCCATTATTCGCCACCCAATCCTTGACGTGAAATCAATGAGCAAAGTGGCCCATCGATTCAATCAACAACACAGAAAGCTCAGTCCAAAATGGCCGTGACAATCAGCAGCTGTAATTACATTTGTACACGTTACAATCATTCTGCCATATAGTGACGACTCTGTGTGCGTGTGAGGAGAAAAGAGTTTACTTACAGTAATGTGATACCTGTTTGAAGAGCAGGTGTAGGCCTATCACATTTTCTTTACTCTAGCTATAACTGTATTGGTCTGGGAAACGCCCTGCAATGATATCTTGAGCTGCTCTATGAGATGAATTGACACTGGCTCAGCCACGCTTACATGAAGAAATGTGACTCTAATTCTGCCAAAAGAGAGAAATCTGCTGAAAGGTAACATCTTGTTTCGTGCTGAAGTGGATAATGGAGCCGCAAAAAGCAGCGCTGTCTCCCGGAATGGAAATCAGCCTGGGCAATCTTTCCTGACAGAGTGCCTTTTGTTGTGGGGAAAATGCAACGCCAATTACCTCCACTTTGCACCATCAGTGGCTAAAGCTGTGATGGCGTGTGGATACTGCTGAGAGAGGCTCTTCACACTGGCGGGTGGCTGCTCAGCAAAGAGAAGAGAAGAGAAGAGAAGAGAAGAGAAGAAAAGAGAAGAGCAGGGAAGAGAAGAGAAGAGAAGAGAAGAGCAGAGCAGAGCAGAGCAGAGAAAAGAAAAGAGAAGAGAAGAGCTTAGTGTCCACAGGCATCTCCACTGAGGAGTTCAAACAGGTGTTCAGGAGGAGGCAACACGATTACATGACGATGAAAACTTAAGTTAGAATAATATTTACTGAAGATCATTAAAGTAATGGAGGAGAGGAGTGTGAGCTGCATGCAGCATGTGTGTGTGTGTGTTTGTGAGAGACATGAAAGTTAGGGTCTTAAGGTAAACAAACACCTGGTGGTTATTGCAGGTGAGACCTATGGTACCTGATCAGGGACGTGCACAGGAATTTTGAAGGGCAGTTGCTCTGCCCTGGAAGAAAGGGGCAATACATACATTTTTGTCACCGCCGCTGCCACGCCCATGTCCCCTGATCGCATATTTTGCCAATATCATTTTAAACTCTCACTAACCGCCACTGCCACGCCCCCGTCATCTGTTCGCAAATTTTGCCAATATCATTTTAAACTCTCAGTAACCATTGCTGCCACGCCCCCGTCCCCTGATCGCAAATATATATATATTTCCTTCGGAGGGGCAACTTCAGTCGAGGGGGGCAATGGCAGTTGCCCGAGCAACCTTAGCCTACTCCTGTGCACCTCCCTGTACCTGATACAGAGGCAAACAGGCAGCAACAGAGAGCAGCTGATCCCAGGCCTGTGTCTGGCAGGTGTGAAGCGCCAACCTGAGCTCGACAGATGTGCAGGAGGGAGCGGGTGTCGGGGAACATCTGGCTCGTCACAGGAGGGACTAGCTGGTGGGGACAAACCTTTCCTGCAGGCTGAGTGAGGAGTCCTTGCAAAAGAGACTTAAGAGAAACGTTTCTCTGAACTGGTGGCACATTGGGTTTGTATCTACAGTCCCCTCCCTCATCACCACCACCACCACCTCCACCTATGCCGGCTTGAAAGAGAAATAGAGAGATAAGGGAGACAGAGGCAGAGCTGGAGAGGAGGAGAGGAAAATGAGATAGACAGAGAGAGAGAGGTGGAGAGGGAGAGAGAGAGCGAGAGAGAGAGCATTTGTGAATGCTGAATTTCAATGAGAAGAAATGGAGATTGTCAGATGTGCAATCTTGATGGGTTTGTGACTGCTCCCGGGCACAGGGTGGATTTATGCATCACAGGAAAACACGAAGCATCTGCCAGCGGCAGCAGGCCACTGTAACCATCTGCGTTATTAAAAAAAAACCTCCAGTGATGTTTCTGATGTTTCTGATCAGTTTTTTTTTGTTGTTGTTATGGCAGTCACGTCACAAACCACATCCTAAAGAAATCAAGAATCATAAAACCTCAACTACGTCCTTAACTTTCCTTAGTTCAGGAGCTGTTTCAGTCACATAAAATTTAAATAATTGTCAATACAATGATATCAAAGTGGTTTAAGGCTTAAACGGCAAAATACCACTTTGAGAACACTAATCCCATAAGAAGACGGGCTCATCATTTCCTTATTTAAATTATACACAATATACTGTACATAACAAAATAAACCTACTAGCATTTTCAATGAGCCTCTTATATTCTCACAGTATCTTTAACATGGTATATCCGGCGTGGTATACCTGCAACTCAACTCATTAAGCAAGGTGCAGACAACTGTTAGGCTTTCTCACGGCAAGGACCCAATCGCAAACCAGATTGCAAAAAATTTTCTTCCAAAAACAGAACACAAGCAATATATCCAAAAAGGCAAAAACAGAATTCAAAGGGCAAAACACAGAAGATCGCAAAACAGAAAAACGTATACGATACCACTCTGGAAAAGACAGAATTCGGGCATAGATCCGCATTGAAAAGAATTACAATCCGACAGTGAACTAAAGAGGGACAGAACAATTTATAGCAGGGGGAACAGAATTACACAGGTGAAACATTTCAGGTAAGGCAATAAACGATAAATTGGGGCAAGGAAAATGAACACAGGTGAAACGAATTCAAGCACAAACTGTCAGCGAAATGAATGGGAACAGAGCAATACACGGGTGAAAACAATAAGGGGAATTAACAAGGCAAAGGAGAAACAATTTGGCCAACAAATCACGGGTAAATTGGGAAACCGGTGAGTTAACTGAAAGGTCAGGGAAAGGCAAAGGGCGGAGTCAGCAACCAATAATAAACGCACATGGCCTGATCCAGTGGTGGACGAAGTACACTAACTACGTAGGCTACTTAAGTGAAAGTATAGATACCTGGTGTAAAATATTACTCCAGTAAAAGTAGAAGTATGCACTTTGAATTTCCACTTAAGTAGAAGTATAAAAGTATTTGCCTTCAAATATACTTAAGTATAAGTAAAAGTACCTTAATGAATTATGGTTTTTATGGCCTTTTATCATTTTCACATCAAAGCTCGGGCTCAATCAACTGATATAAGATGAAAATACTAATGCCAATCTTTAAATAGTGTCTTACATTTGTCTATTTAAAAGTGTATAAGCACAAAACATTGAAAGCTATCTATTGCCATTAGGTAAGACAAAGTGGTTATGAAATACAAGAGAACAATTATTTAATTTTACATTTATTTGTAACCTAGTTGCACATTTAGTTATAAACAATGTGGAGTTAAACATAAGCTCCTTTACTATATCACATCTGTCTGTCTATGTTACCCTTAAACTCATAATTCCTGATTTATGTTTGAATAATAAATACCATTACAGGAACTAGTTCCACAAAATCAGAGAATGCATGTGGTGTTGTAATAGTTTGTGCTGAATACTAGTAATAGCAGTGATATTCCCTACACATCTTAACAACAACACTTGACCTAGTTATACTAGTTTGTGCTGAAGACTAGTGTTAGCAGTGATATTCCCTACACAACCCTAGGTACAAAAACAAAAGACTTGACCTCAGAATAAACGTGAAGAAAAAAAATCTCATCAGAGGAACTAGTCTTTGCATAAATTGCACAAAACTGCAGAGCATACCAGTCTGCACCGAAGACTGTAAAGAAGTATGTAGTGATACCTTTACCGAGGGAGTTTGTCAAGAACTGCATGATAAAAGTTTGCGACATCTTGTGCCCTTATAAAAGGCAAGCATTTTTTAAATATGATGTTTCTTCCATCATTTATGTAGCGTTGCGTAGGCTAAGTTTGAGCATAAAACAGCCTCAAAATGCTGCAGAATTCAACGTAGCTCACGCTCAACGAACGAACGAAACTGACAAAACCGAAAAGACTTCATAGCAAATAGCGCCCTGAGTGGTGTGATTGTGAACTCACTTTGACCTCTCATAATTTGATTCGCTTTGGTAAAAAGGAACGAGGGGCTTTACTAAATGTAATGGAGTAAAAAGTACGAATTTTCACTTTGAAATGTAGTGGAGTGAAAGTATAAAGTCTCACCAAATAGAAATACTTGAGTAAAGTACAGATACATAGATATGTTACTTAAGTACAGGAACGAATTACATTTACTTCGTTACTGTCCACCACTGGCCTGATCACAGGAACAAAACAAACATAGGAAAACACGTAGCAAAACAGTAGCAAAACAGAACACAAGCAGCGATCGCAATAAAAATATCTTAGATCGCTGGATCTTAACAGACAACACTGAAATCATGGGTTTGATTCCGGAGGGAGACACACACACACACACACACACACACACACAGTGAGAACATGCAAACTGCTAACTCTGTTTTCAATGAAAGCATCTAAACAGATAAATGTAAATGTAAATCCTAAATGCTGTAAACGTGGCATTATTTTAACTCTCAGATTGTGTTTTCTGATTGTGTTTTGCCCACAGATTGATGTTAATGTGTGCCACCAAGCTCCTGAACCCATTAGGAGGGGGGGGGGGACAAGAATCATCTAGAGTGGCTGACTCTGGGCCAGATCTGGGCCTCGTTTCCCGAACGCGCACTTAGCCTAAAAAGCACTTGAAATCGCTCGTAAGAGGATTCCTACGTTGCAGACGGGTTTCCCAACGCCACACTTAGCTTAACGGTACGTTCACACACAGACGAACTTCGTGCCGCTCCTATTGGGAATGAATGGAAACGAAATTCCATCTGTTGAGCAAAAAACGCCGCCGCCTGACTATCAAAGTTGACGAACCTTTAACTTTATGCAAATGTGTACCAGGCGGTAACCAATCAGCGCGGCGTGTGTCAGAATTGGAGTTTGACGTTACTGACGTAGTGCAGAAGCCCGGTGAATTCAAAATATTTCATAGAAAATGGCGGAGCCTCGCAAGTCCGGATTGGAAAATATTTGATGTGAATCAAGCTGGATACAGGTGTTTACACGACTTTAATATGTCAACATCTGCTCGGTTTGTTGTTTATAAACTATACGAACACTGTCAGGGCAAACTGAATATTGTAGGTCTTAAATTGTAGGTCACCTTTATCCACCTTCTCCTCACTAGGTGTCAATGACGCCACAGAATCTCTCTGCTCCACTCTAAGCTCATGCTTGGACAGTTTGTGTCCACTTTCTACCAGACCTGCGCGAGCTACCCAGTCTCATTCATGGCTGAGTGATACCCTCCGAACGCAGCGCTCCAATCTCAGAGCGGCTGAGAGAAAGTGGCACAAATCTGCAGCACAGGACGATCTTGCAAGCTACCAGACACTGCTGGCCTCCTTCTCAACCAGCATCACTGCTGCTAAGAAAACTTTTTTCAATGACAAAATCAACAGTGCAACTGATGCTCGGAAACTATTTTCCACCTTCAAAACTCTGCTCTACCCTCCTCCTCCTCCCCCAGCTACTAACCTCACAGCCGATAACTTTGCTTCCTTCTTCACAGAGAAAGTGGCAGCCATTGGGAAACAATTCGACCAACTGTCTTCCCCTCCTAAGGGCGCTACCATCAATAACTCATCTTTTCCCTCCTTCACCCCCCTCACTGAGAGTGAGGTCTCCAAAATCCTAGCAGGTAGCCGTCCAACTACATGCCCGCTGGACCCTATCCCATCCAACATCCTTCAAGCCATTTCCCCTGCCGTCCTACCGGCAATAACACAGGTGATTAATGCCTCTTTTAATTCTGCAACATTTCCTTCTTCATTCAAGGTGGCTCGGGTGACGCTCAAAAAGCCGTCTCTCGATCCCACTCAGGTGGAAAACTACCGACCGGTCTCACTTCTCACTCTCCTATCTAAAACACTTGAGAGGGCAGCCTCCAAACAGGTCACAGAGTTCCTGTCAACAAACAATCTCCTCGATCCAAACCAGTCTGGATTCAAAAGCGGTCACTCCACCTAAACAGCCCTGCTATCTGTGACAGAGGCTTTAAAAACAGCTAGAGCAGCAGCTCAATCCTCAGTTCTTGTCCTGCTTGACCTATCAGCTGCGTTTGATACAGTCAACCACCGCATTCTTCTGTCCATACTATCAAGTATGGGCATCTCAGGCAAGGCGCACTCCTGGTTTGAATCGTACCTCTCTGGGCGCTCATTCAAGGTGTCATGGCAAGGTCATCTATCTGTACCCCACCACCTCACCACTGGGGTGCCCCAGGGGTCTGTAATGGGACCACTTCTCTTTGCCATCTACACCACCTCGCTGGGCCCCATCATCCGCTCGCATGGTTTTTCCTACCACTGTTATGCCGATGATACTCAACTGGTTCTGTCCTTCCCTCCTGAGGACAACACTGTTTCGGCACGGATCTCAGACTGTCTTGCTGATATATCCACATGGATGAAAAACCACCACCTTCAGCTGAACCTGGCCAAAACAGAACTGATGGTCTTCCCAGCCAAACAGTTCATCCACCACAACATCAACATCAAGACTGACTCTTTATCTCTGGCTCCATCCAAAACAGCAAGAAACCTCGGGGTCATTATTGACGACCAACTAACCTTCACAGCCCACATTGCCTCTGTCGCGAGGTCATGCCGCTTTGCGCTTTACAACATCCGCAAAATCAGGCCGTACCTAACCCAGTATGCCACCCAGCTCCTGGTGCAAACCTTGGTGGGTTCCCGCCTCGACTACTGCAACGCCCTCCTAACGGGCCTGCCGGCATGCGTGGTAAAACCACTACAGATGATCCAGAACGCAGCGGCGCGCCTGGTGTTCAACCAACCAAAGAGGGCACATGTCACCCCGCTACTCACTGAGCTCCACTGGCTGCCAGTAGCTGCTCGCATCAAATTCAAGTCACTTATGCTTGCCTACAAAGTGCTTACTGGGTCTGCTCCCACCTACCTTAATGCTCTTGTAAGGGCAAATGTCACACCCAGGACGCTGCGCTCATCCAGTGAGCGTCGTCTGGCACTGCCCCCAGTGCAAGCAAGGCAATCCAGACTATTCTCAGTTGTAGTTCCACGTTGGTGGAACGACCTGCCTAGCACTACCAGAGCAGGAGCGTCCCTCCCTACCTTTAAGAAACTCTTGAAGACCCAACTCTTCAAAGAGCACCTCTCTTCCTAAACTGGCACCTTGGCTCAACCTGCACTTAAGCAGCAACAGGCCCGCACTTCTTTTTTTTCATTCTTTCTATGTCGTTTTATAAGCAATATTTATGGTTACACCAGGTTTTTTAATGCTCTTAGCTTGATTGTTCTCCCTTGTACGTCGCTTTGGACAAAAGCGTCTGCTAAATGACTAAATGTAAATGTAAATGTTAAATAAGCTCTCGACCATTATTGTTAGCTTGGTGCTAACGCTTTCATTGAAGATCAATGTAGAAGCTAGCTGCTAATCCTGGGTCCCGGGAGTCTGTTTAACTGGAAATATTTGTATGTGAATAAAGGTGTTTACACGACTTTTATATGTCTACATCGACTCAGTTTGTTGTGTATATACTATACGAACATTGTCAGGGCAAACTGAATATTGTAGGTCTTAAATTAAGCTCCTAACCGTTATGTTAGCTTGCTGCTAATGCTTTGATTGAAGATGAATGAAGAAGCTAGCTGCTAAAATGCTATTAGCGCTGCACTGCAGTCGAACTTGCTACATGACACTCGCAAGATGACAACCAAACATATTTTTCTGACCATGCCCCCTAGGCGGCATACCGCCTGAGAAAATTCGCGGCTAGTGTGAACGCCTCGTGAGTGTATCTTTCATTGAGAGGAATTCTACGTGTGGTCAGGACCAGTAGTAACTTCACACTTACGGTGCAGATCCATTCAAGCGATCTGAGCGACGCGATCAAATTCCATTGCTTTGAGTGGGCGTGGTGTAGCGTGTGGAAATAGACTGGACTAGAGATTTTTCAAACCGTCAAAGACGAGAAAAATCGCTCCTCATTTGCATAAGTTTGAGCATGTTCGAATTTTCATCAGGCGCGTCGCTCAGATCGCTGGTCTACGTCACAATGGAGCTGGCTCCCGTTGAAATGCATGGGGTCGCCCAGATCGCGTCGCCCAGATCGCTTGTATGGATCTGCACCGTTAGCGATGTAATCCACCAGGGGCGTCGTTCGACCGTCGTTCGGAAGAAACGGGAATTAAAAAAAAAAAACATGGCTACTTGAAGCGAGGAATATTTTACATGAATAAAGCTATCTACACAACTTTTTATATGTTTATAATGACTCGGTTTGATCGGAAATGTGCTACGCGACCAATGCAGAGTATTTAGGTCTTGACTGAAGCTTTCAAACAGTAGTTTGATGGCACATTTAGCGCTTATGCCACCACTCCATTGGCTTATATGGTAGCTTCTAGCTAGATGGTTGTATATTATGTAGAAGAAATCCAAACGATGTTTCTGTGTATAGCACATCATGAGAATGTCATTGTTTCACCTGCCTATTCCCATCAAAATAGAAATAAAGAATATTGAGTATTTGAAAATAAAGATTAGGCTATACAAAACTAGTGCATTGCCCGTAGGAATTATGCATTCTGTAGTGTTAGCAGACGTAGGGCTGTTGGGTAGTGTAATGGCAAGACATATTTGCACTCCACATAGGTACAGGTTACACTGAAGTATTATTGTGATGCATGTTTCCTTTTCATTAAGAAATGTGTTAATGGTAGCCTTTTTGGAGAGTTACCAACAAATAAAGTTTGAGATTATGTAGTGGATGCAGTTGAATATACTGTAGATGTCAACGTTGCTGTCTAAACTATAAACTAAATGTCATAAAGAAAGACATTATTTAAAATGAAGTTATGGTTGAAATAGGATCACTTCTTTATTGTAAGGGTAAGTGTAGGGCAAGAATGGTCATGCAGATGGACTCAAATGTAGGTTAATTTTATTGAATGTATGTAGCCTACTGTACTGTATGACTTTGATGATGCTAGCTTTGACAGCCCACTCTCAGACAGATCGTAATAAATGTCCTTACAATGGGAACACAGTTTAAATAGGCTTCTCTGCTGGAGATGGCGTTACTATCCCCGCCCCGAATTTAGTGCACATTGCACGTTCGATGCACGCATAGGCTGCTAATTTCACAGCAATTAACGTAAACAGGTTAACCTGACGTAAACAGCTCCTAAGAGCTACTTAAGAACTCGTGCACGTTGCGCTCGTGCACCTGACTTTAAGTTGATGGTTGGGAAACGCACGTAAATACAAAGTGCTACTTAGTGTACGATGTCGCGAAAATCCACGTAGGCCGTTAAAATACATCGTTATCGGGAAACGAGGCCCTGGTCCTGTTGAAGTCTGTTTCCGTGGAAGATGTGTTTGTTTCCTGTGGTCCCCATCTGTGGAAGCAGGGAATGCAATAAGAACACAGAACTGAGTAAAATCCTGGGGGCAAAGCAGTAGGCTATATATGAAAAAGAGGGGGGCTTTATCGCGACGCAGAACACAGAACGTTAATCTGCCGGGCTGGCAAAACAAAGCACAAGGAATGAGGAATTAAAGAACCATCAAAGGATACAAATGAATGCACTTAAATGTGTCCCCTGAAAAAATTATGTTCTTGGGATTCAGAGAATGCCTGAACGGCAGAGTTTGGGCGCATTTATGCAGCTTCCTCCTCGAAAAAAGAAAACAATAACGTGTAGTGGCACACGAGGCAAGAGGGAGTCGCATGGGGTAAAGAAATGAATGAGATTAAAAAAATTAAGCTTTCCCTCCCGAATGTTTTGTTACCTTCTGTGGATTCAGCCTAGCAAGGTCACCCTTGGATTTCTTTTCAGGTTAAGAACGTTAAATAGCTTTAGTTATTTCCATTCTATGCAACGAACAGTTGTTATTACTGTGTATTAAGTAATGGCCTGTTTTCTTATTTCCACTGTTTCTAAACTGTAATGAAATTAAGAGAAAAAGAAACTGTGTTTGAATGGTAACCATTCTTATTAGCTAAACCTTACTGGAGTAAAGTGGCCATACATTGTCCTGACGAAGGTCCTCTAAGTATCCTTGAGGGAAAAAAAGATGTGTTTGCTTAATGGGGCATTTAACCATTCTGGACCACACACAGACTTCAGCGTCGCCCCTTAACAACCCCTGTCACCTCACACACACACACACGCCACTTCACTTTTTCAGGCAATTTTGCATTTATGGCGTTGTGTGTCATTGGCACAGGTGGGATGGCTGTATGTCTCCCAAAGGTTCAATTAAGGGACACATAACATGGATTCAATTAAAAAAGAATCCCAGTTCCAGAAAAACTCCCCTATCAGCTACTTGCATATTAAAGAGAAGGTACTCAACTGCATACCTCTCTACCATTCCTGCAAAGTCTTAACACCCATGACCCAAGCACCCAGAAGGAGGTGCAAGAAGCTGTGCAAAACAGAATATAACTGATAGAAAGATAGCTTGATAGACAGGTAGGTTTGTCTTTCTGTTTCAGAGTAAACTTTCTGTTTCAATTCTACTTCCCCCAGTAGTACAGTAACTCTGGACAGATACCAACACCCCTGTGTGTGCCGATTACACTGAACGCAGTGGCAGTCCTTTACGGAGGATGGAGTTTGTAATGAACCCATTGAAAAACACAGCAGGGCTTTTTTCTTCCCATGGTTGATGCGTGCTCCCTTGTGGCTCTGGGGTCCTGTCAGCTCAACACCCCCTCCCTACCCTCCACTACCAACATCCCCTGACCAATGTTCCCTCTAAGCTGTGCGCGTGCGCGATCGCGCAGGCCAGTCGAAGAGGCCGCGCAATATATATTTCAGACCGCGCACATTTTTCAGACCGCATAAACAAAAAATGTTTACGGTTAAAAAATCTGAGCATCAAAGGGGATGTAGGCTAGGTAATAATCATTTAAAATACTGACATGTCTGACAACCAAGCCGGATGTGCGTTTGAATGTTTACATAAAACATTTCCTTTAGCTCTCTTGCCGGTCTCTGCTCCAGCAGTTATAGGCTACCATGGCGAAAAGAAAGGCAGAGCTGGTGCCCCAGAAAAAGGTCTGCCTAACGTTTAAACATGAACGGCTAGATGAAATAGTCCAAACTGACTCAGGTAGGATAAAACTTTCAGACATATTTACATATGCTCGGAGGCAAACGCGAAAAGAGTTCGCTGGTGGGAAAACATGCAGTGAACAAAGGTGACATTATTCTGTTTGTCGTTAAAGTTTGTGAGCACTTGGATGCCCGCTTCCCTGAGCTGAGTGGGCAGCCTTTGAGCCTGACACGTTGGATCGTGCAGTTAGTAAATTTGATCATGGGCTGAATGACGTGACCAATCTGGCGAAAAGGTTCGAAGCGCTTCTGGAGGAAGCATAATATGCGGTCCCGGGACGCATTTGTCGAGTTCAAGTTCATGGTAATTGAAAAAGGTGGTCGCTGAAAAGTGAGCGTTCTCCAGATCTGGTACAACTTCGACATTTGTGGCACATTCCAGGCATCTAGCGCCGACTGTGAACGCGGTTTCAGTCTAATGAATGCCACTAAGACAAAATCGTGAGGCGAGAAGATTTGAGGTAGAAATTTCCAATATTTTCAATTAGACCTATTAGGCCCTATTCAAAGTGATCTTGATAACTGCAACAACATTTTGACATATGTTTAGGCAGAAAGGTGTGTCTTCAATAGGCCTGCAGACAAGATGAGCCAAACAGCCAGATAGGCCTAGCTCCCTCAATGTAATTCAAATGACATGTTTTGTAGCTTACCGTAGTTTGTTGCAAACCACTCCAGTTATTACATTTTTTTTTTTATAAAGGCTACCTTTAGGAAAAAATACACCATAATTACTATATTTATTGTAAAGCACTGCATTAGCATTTTTCTTTCAATGAAGTTCTACTTAAATGTTGTACCTGCTGAGAAATGACTAAACACCTTGGATACTTTTATTTTGTGTATATATATCATTATCATTCATAACCAGTGAACCAGTCATAACCTCCCTAAACCTTATTTATTTTCAACCAAAGATCCTTTAAGTTCAACTAAACTGACTGGTAAAACACCATCATTAAAATGTTCCCAAGTCCAGCCATTATAAAGGATATTGAATAAATATCAACCTTGTAGACATACTGATGTATTTGCTGTCATCTCTTTGGAAACCTATGGCTAACCAAGGCTCTTGGTCATTTCCGTAAGGTCTCGTGGTTTACGAATTGCTCACAGTGCTGAAATGTGCGCTCAGAATCAAAAATATTTGCTCAGTGCTGAAAAAAATTAGAGGGAACATTGCCCCTGACTCACCCACCCCACCCCACCCAACACACACACACACACACACACACACACACACACACACACACACACACACACACACACACACACACGCTATTAGCCGGCTGCTTCTTGTCCAATCAGGGGGTGGCGATCTGAGCGTGTGTGGTGCATCTCCAGAGACCAGTTTGAACGTCAGCCACAGCATCAGGGGGTTATCACAGTTCACCAGCCATAAATTATCATATCATCGGGTGTGGGAGGACTGACTAGGAAAAGCAGGCGGGCGAGGTTCAACTCAGGTGTTAGATGTGCTCAGTCCCTTTCATCAACGTCTCTCTCTCTCTCCCTCTCTCTCTCTCTCTCTCTCTCTCTCCCTCTCTCTCTCTCTCTCTCTCTCTCTCTCTCTCTCTCTCTCTCTCTCTTTATGAATGATGGACGAGCACGTGTGAGCTTCTCAGCAGCAGAAATACACTGCAATCACATGTTGGAAATACATGTATGCTCTTTCAGTGGATTTTAAGGCTGTGAGACGTGGGCCATAAATAATACTGTTTGTTCACAGTACTCTTTGTGCAGCGTCTCCGTTATAAAACAAAAAACGGTGCCTCTCTATCTCTGAGGAAAGATGTCCAAATCTGCACTTGTAAAAAATATTCTTCAACTTCAGCCTCACAAAACAGTTTCCCTTGGAGACCACTGAGTGGGAGCAATTAAGAAATATTAAGAAACAGGAAGAACTTTCGAGAACCTTTAGAACCTCACTAATGTTTTAGGAAGGAAACTACTGTGTTTATACACCCTTATCTAGACAGACATGAGGACAGATCATAGACTGTAGATTGTACACCAAACTATTTGTGCAGGTCCTGAAACTCAGATTCAGGCAAAGTATCCACACTGTAAACCCAGACAGTTCTACTGACTCATTAACATTATGTATTCAGTACTTAAAACCTGGTATTAAGTTGACCCAACTTAAAATGTATTAGTTTTCTGAGCAAGTGAACACGTTTTAATTGTATTGGAATGTATTTGTTTGAGTAAACATTGCCTGATAACTCAATTTGTTTTAGTATCTGACGTCATCAACATCGTTGACAACACCATTGCAAAGCTCTTGTGATGAGAGACGGAGACAGCAGACTTAAGGTAGAGGAGTCGTTTAGTAATCCAGAGGTTGGAAGGTTGCTAGTTCGATTCCCCACTCCTCCTTACCAAGTGTATAAGTGTCAACCCCTAAACTGCTCCTGATCTATAAATGCAAAATTCCTTGTAAATCGCTTTGGATAAAAGCGTCTGCTAAATCACAGATGTAAATGCAGTGGCAACACTAAGAAGGCGGTATAGCCGATGAAAAAAATCAGTATAGCCGATGTATAATTTTTAAGTTAAGTTAACTTAAAAAAAAAAATATATATATATACAGTACTGTGCAAAAGTTTTAGGCAGGTGTGAAAAAATGCTATGAACTAAGAATGCTTTGAAAAATGTAAACAATAAATGTTTATTTTTTATCCATTTACATGGTAAGACAGCACAGCAACAAGACACAACGTAGTTATACTGCATCAGCAGGGTCTCTCCCAGACAAAGATTTCAAAGCAGACAGGGGTTTCAAAATGTGCAGTTCCAGCTCTTTTGAAGAAGACGTTGAGGATCGTAGACGCAGTGTTCAGCCAAGGAAACTTAATGCAGCTGATGAAAAACACATCAAGCTTATTTACCTTCGAAATCGGAAGATTTCAAGCAGTGGCATCAGCTCAGAACTGGCAGAAACCAGTGGTACCCAGGTACAGACATTTACTGTCCGGGGAAGTCTGGCCAGAAGTGGTCTTCATGGAAGAGTTGCAGCCAAAAAGCTCTACCCCGACAAGGAAACAAGGCCAAGTGACTGAACTAAGCACGTAAACATAGAAACTAGGGTGCAGAAACATGGCAGAAGGTGCTCTGGACTGATGAGTCAAAATTAGAAATATTTGGCTGTAGAAGAAGGCAGTTTGTTCGCTGGAGGCTGGAGAGAGGTACAATAATGAGAGTCTGCAGGCAACAGTGAAGCATGGTAGAGGTTCCTTTCCAGTTTGGGGCTGCATTTCTGCAAGTGGAGTTGGAGATTTGGTCAGGATGAATGGTGTCCTCAATGCTGAGAAATACAGGCAGATACTAATCCATCATGCAATACCATCAGGGAGGCGTATGATTGGCACCAAATGTATTCTGCAGCAGGAACATAACCCCAAACATACAGCCAATGTCATTAACAACTATCTTCAGCTTAAAGAAGAACAGAAAGTCCTGCAAGTGATGGTATGACCCCCACAGAGCCCTAATCTCTACATCATCGAGTCTGTCTGGGTTTACATGAAGAGACAGAAGAATTTTAGGAAGCCTACATCCACAGAAGATCTGTGGTTAGTTCTCTAAGATGTTTGGAACAATTTACCAGCCGTGTTCCTTCAAAAACTGCGCAAGTGTATCTGGAAGAATTGATGCTATTTTGAAGGCAAAGGGTGGTCACACCAAATATTGATTTAATTTAGAATTTTCTTCTGTTCCTTCACTGCATTTTGTTAATTTATGAAGAATTGATGAAAATAAACTGTTAACACTTCCATTTTTGAAAGCATTCTTAGTTTACAGCATTTTTTCACACCTGCCTAAAACTTTTGCACAGTACTGTATATGTACTCAAATTGTATTATGTAATCGGTTACATCAAAAGTTTTAAGTACTCTGAACTTGTTCAGGTTTACAGTGCAAGAGTGTGACAAACTACCCTCCTGCCTCAGCATGTCAGAGAAGGCAGAACTATGCAGAAGATGAAGCGATTTCACTGAAGACACATCCTCAAAGCCTCAAATCAACCCCACATGACACTAAAAAAAGGCAGTCATGAAATCAACGCGACTCGTCACGGCAGATGAAAGCTGATGCCAACATAAACCTATCAAAGAGGTGTCCCTTTCCATCATGTGGAAACAAGAGGACGCCTGTGTGTGTTTCACCTAATCATTAAATCATTAAAGGCAATCTGATGGCCCTGTCTACACAGAGTGGCTCCCTGACAGCGTGGGTATGCTCGTGCCGGGAAATCAGACGTGATTTTTTATTGCTAGTAAAAATCCAGCAGGGCCAACAGAAGCACACGGGCCGACATTGCCTCCTCACGGGGCGCGCGCCGTGCACGTGTTGTGAGTGTGTGTCGCTGGAAAACCGATTTGGGTCGACCTGGGCGGGATAGGGGTGATGGACCACGGCGGCGGTTTCATTTGTGATTTCCCAGCCTCAGATGACCCCTGCCATGGGCGAAGGGAAGAGGTCCTGTAAGCC
Organism: Sprattus sprattus; assembly: GCF_963457725.1. Classification (NCBI taxonomy): domain Eukaryota; kingdom Metazoa; phylum Chordata; class Actinopteri; order Clupeiformes; family Clupeidae; genus Sprattus; species Sprattus sprattus. The sequence continues at coordinate 29,428,352 of NC_137921.1, forward strand.
GCCTGCTCAATCTGCTGTGCTTCCCAGCCCCCTCCTGCCTTCACATGCAAGGAGGGAGAAGAGGAGGGGAGAGTGTGGCAACGTTTGTTCACATGCTGAAGAAAGGTGCAAAGAGACAAAGCCCTCACTCACGTGCGTGTACTGTAATTGTTTTTTTTTTCTCCCCTCTCTCTTTATCGCTCTCTTCCTCTCTCACTCCCATCCTCCCAGCTTGTCTCTCTTTGGAGCACTCAAACTGGCAAAACCAATCCGCTTTTTTCCGACCGGAGAGACATTAAAAATGGATGACTTTAATTATTTTTTCCAGCGCTATCTGGCGGAGACGTCAAGCAGCGGTGCGTTTTCAACCCCGGCTGCAGGTTGGCGTGTAAGTGACAGAACCCTGTGACACCACTATTATCAGCTGCCTCAGGGGAGAAGCCATGCTAGCATTAGCATACATTAGAATAACTGCACGCCTGTCCCCTCAAAGATAATGAAGTCGGGAGCCAGAGATTGGCCGCTTGTGAAGGTGGGCTTGCATCTCCAGATGAGGCACCTGGCCTGACATATGAAGCCATCTACCTTTTTCCAACTTTTTTTTTCAACATGTATACCCAAACATACTTCAGAGGGATGTGCTTTTTTATGTTCGGCTCTAGGAGAGAAGCAGTGGTGGCATTTCAAATTGGAGCAGACCCAAGAAAAGGAAAGGGGAGGAAAAGCTTTTAATCGTGAAGCTTAACTGGTACATGCTTCAGTGAAATGAAGATAACTTATAGGGATGTGGCTCTTGAAGATAATCCAGGTTTTATCCAGATCTATCTGTGCTGTGGTTCGCCTGATGATCAAGACTGATAACAGAACAGAGTCCTCTTAATAAAATGCACCAAAGCTGGCAGGGCAGTTAGTTCAGATCTGAAGGGCAGTGTGTGCAGATCTTGCAGGGCAGTTAATGCAGATCTTGCAGGGCAGTTAGTGCAGATCTGAAGGGCAGTTAGTGCAGATCTAAAGGGCAGTTAGTGCAGATCTAAAGGGCAGTTAGTGCAGATCTGAAGGGCAGTTAGTGCAGATCTGAAGGGACTACAAGGGTTCAGGACGCCGGGGCAGTTGTAGGGCTTGAGGAAGAATAAAGAGGTGAAATGGACGATGACATTAAAAATTCTGGATTCAAGCTGTGACGATGTTGAAGGAAAAGCACTTGCACTTTATAGTGTGATTTAACACAGCCGTGACTGGCTTCTCAAAGTCTTTTCAACGACTGCCTTCTCAAAAGAAGCAGAGAGGGGAAAAGAAAGGAAGAAATGTGATCATTATAGTCACAGTGAACGGGACAGTTTTGACACTCTGAAAAACTCAGTAAATCTATTCTTTGACACTCTGAGGATGATGAGCCACAGCACTTTACACTGCAAACGTTAAACTTTCATAACCCCTTTTATGAAAAATTCCCCTGCATAACGTATGTCAGGGAGTAATTGAATATGTGTGTGTGTGTATGTGTGTTGAGAGAGGAGAGGGGCGAAGCATCAATAATTGACATTCCAGCATTCACCATTACATGCACAGTGATAAAAAATGCATGGCTGAGATTGTTGCCGAACATGAAGAACAGGATGTAATGGAGGCATCACTGCCCCCGCCCCCCCCCCCCCCGCTGATGGTAGGACATTTCCATGTGAAGAACAGTGACCCAGGACTTATTACTCAGGACTTTGCAATCAGCTTGTGATAGAGCAGGATCATAAAGCCCACATACGGAGGTTATGCTTCATATGAATCATAAATAAGTACTAGGCCTACAGAGTTCTTCTACTCTGTGCTCACTGTAGATGTATGCAGTGCAATAAAGAGAGAGCGGGAGAGAGGCTTTGTATTTGTTTGTTTTCAATTAGAGAAATAGGCACTTTGAGGCTTCGGTCGACCGACAAGGGTGTAACTAACTTGAGTGGGTGTGGAGCTGATCTGGTGGGAATCCTTGCCAAATCGAAAACTAATGCATCTCCTTTCACCGTTAGTGTGTTTCGGATTGAAAAAGCCGTCACTGCTAGAATTTCTTTCTGGCCTGCAGAGCCTCATCGACTGGCATCAGTATTAGTCTGATTTAGGTACTGTATATTTGTCATTCTAAATTATTTTAATTGTAATTCATTATTTTATTCACCTTAAGGGTCACCCTGAGAGACAGGTATGAATCTGGGTTCGAACTGGCATGGAGTTGACTACAACATTAGTGAAAATAATTCTACCAAGTATTGGTTCTACCAAGCCTCCTTCCTAAAAACACTAAAATCTGTGGCTGCAAAAAGGCCTGAAAGGAGATCTTCAAAGCAGAAAACCTCCACAAAAGCTGTGGGCAGAGATGGGCAAAAATACATTCAAAATGTATTTTGATACAAAATACAAAATACCCTTCAAATAAATGTATCAAAATAAAATACAAAATACTGTTGCCAGAAAATGTAACAAAATACAATACATGTATTTTGTATTTTTAAAATGCAGGAAATACTTTTTCTGAATTTTCAGTTTTCTCTCAATTTGGTATAGCAGAACATTCAGGTTTGGGCTATTCAGTGGCGTAACGTAGTTATCACGGGCCCAGGTGCAGGCTATTATGGCGGGCGCTTGTCAGTGTTGTAAGGCAGTGGTTCCCAAACATTTGAGTCCCGTATCCTTTTTTTCATGTTTGTAACCGCTGCCACCACGCCCCTGCCCCCGCACACATATTCCGCCTATTACACCTGTCAGTGTTTTTTTTCGCTGAATATAGGTATACATCAGTATTTTTGGTAATGTGACTTGTTGGCTATTCAGACTATTTAGATTGACATAAATATGTCTATGGGCCCTGGCTACGGGGCTATATAATGTACACAAAGCTCTGGTGAACCCAGTAAAAAAGGAAGAACAGTCAAAGAATGTCAGTGTAACTAAGCAAAGCTATTAAAAGGCAACAACTTGATTGATTTTGTATATATATATTTTTGCAGGCAGCAGCTGTGTGACTTTCATGTTTTCACAAAACAGGGCTCTCATTGCAATCTCTATGGCTTCCGAAAGGGCTATCCCCACCATGCTTTCGTCATACGTAATTGCGTATAAGGACATCATACGGCTTTGATCAAGTCACATTCTGTCAAGATGGCTAACCTTCAACTCGATTCGCTCTCTGAAAGAACCTCCTTTTAGTCGGTGTACTAATGAAGATAAATTGACAAGGATCAAGGCAGCTATCTAAGTTTTCGACCTGAGCCCTGTTTTGTGAAAAAAATGGATTTAACATGAGTCAATGAGAGAGATCTGGGGTGATTTCCTTTTCGCCCCAAAAAGGGGCAGGCCATAAAAAGCACCACTTTTGGCAAATTGACTGATGCCTGATTCGACAATGACATTCAGAGGCAGATCAGATGGTCTAGTGGTAGAATCCAAAAGAAAAAAAATCAACTTCTGCCTAAACACTGGAGAAAGTATTTTGAGTATTTTAAATACAAAATTACTCCACTCTAAAGTATTTTGTTACAAATTACATTAGATTTTTTTATCGGCCCTATCAAAAACAAATTACAAAATACTCAAAAGTAAATTAACTAGTATTTCAAATACAAGTAATTGAAATACTGCCCATCTCTGGCTATGGGTCAAAAAGGGCTCTATGGACATCAAACAGACGGAGCACAAAGCAAACAAGCTCTTAACCCAGTAGGTTTGCCTCTACCCCTCTCCCTGCAGTTTATAACATCTAATGGTGCGGATCACGTGATTCATGCCCTCTTTATGTCTTTATTTGCAGCGTGCGTTGCTGAATCGCTTAGTATGGTTTTCCCTTCAGAAGCCGCACTACAGTATTAAATCAAGATGATGAAGATGATTCATTTAAGCAATGACCTCCAGAGAAAAGCAGAGGAGGGTGCCCCTAACTCCCGAGACTATAAGCGGCTGGTCACAACAGCCAGCGAGGCGGCGGTTCTGTTACTGCCCTGGCTGACGGTGACATTTGCCATGTATCAAATATGGCCCCTGATCCGTTCTCCTCGCCTACAGTGCGAATCCATTTCCTCTCATGATTAATTTCATTGTTGCTGCGGATATTATTATTCACCTATTCCGTGCACTCTGCAGCTGAGGTTCCACGTCCTGTTTATAATTCCGGCTAGGTTGCAGGGGTTGTTAGGAGCCCCGTTCACGCCGCGGAGCTCCAGAGTAATAAGATACGAGGCATTTGGACATCTAGCTGGAACCCAAAACATCATTTTAAAGGCAGCTTATTATGACCGCACAATGCACCGTTGGGTAGGGGAGCAGTGCAGTTCATCGTATAATAATGAATTTGAAATACAGATCTGGGTAACGCGCTGTGGTGTAACATGGAGATTGCTGCTGCCCTGAGCGCAGGTGCGATACCATTATTCAAGCTGATTAAGAGGAGATCTAAACTAATTCCCCCCAAAAAGGTACAAAGGTAATTTGATCCACATTTTGAAAAAAAATCAATTTAACCCCACCCATGCATGACCCAAATGCTCACAACTCACTGAAAAGCCAGTGGGGATTCACCCTGCATGCATCACCAGAATTATGCATCATTATGAAGTATTATGACCTCAATTTGTCATTGACACTTTGTAAGTAAATGTACTGTGGGACACAAGTGTGCCTCATAATTTCATAATGAGGGTGATGATTCACCTCATGGGTAAATACACAAGCGTTTGATGGATTAGTAAATATGGAAATTACAAATATGAAAAATATATAGGGCATATTACTACTGGATGTAGCGATGAAACACGCTCTCCCTCTTTCCCTCCTCCCTCCCTTCTCCTTTTTTCTCTCTCTCTCTTCTTTCCTCTCTCTCCCCTTCCTTCCCATCCTCGCCTTATCTGAACTTGTTCATGTCCTGCAGTGAAAGTGTAAACATCTGTCACTGTTTCAGGGACCCACGATTTTAAAAACTCTCGCCTGAAGAATGAATCAATAAACGCAGAGGTTTCGTTTCTGTCTCACACACACACACACACCCCCTGTCACCCCCCTCCCCACACACACACAACCCTAAAGCAGGCTTGTTAGTGTCCAGATGAGAAGGGCCTGTGTGGGGCTCCTTTTTCAATTTCCTGCTCCAGTGCCCTCCCCCCAGGCCGTGGCACCCCGCTCGTCTGGAGGTGCCTGAGCTGAATGGGGGCTACCACAGCTGGGTCTGTCATCCCAATCCTCCTCATACTTCTCCTTCCCTACACCCTTCCCCCCCTCCCAAACCCCGGCTCGGCACAAACCTGCCACCGCTTGCCTCCCTGTCCCTCACCATCACTCATGCTAAATGGCAATAAACTTCCACACACACACACACACACACACACACACACACACACACACACACACGCATGTCATATCCAAACAAGGCTGTGAGTGGAGGCGCAGTGTCAGGCCGACCGACACGTCGCCACCGCCGCCGGATTAAACACGGCTCGACCGAGTGATGGCCCCTGCTCCTCTCCCGCCCGGGTCTTTCAGCGCTAACCGGTTACTGTTTTCATGGAGACCCGCTGCCCCCCCGGTCGCCTCTTTATGAGAGAGGGATGTGAGGCAGGTCCCTGCACCCTCAGAGGGGCTTTCGCTCTGAGCTTTGAATGGGGGCTTGTTTCGGATCATTAGCGGAGGCCTGGGTGTCTTGGCTTTGACGGCGCGCGTGGCCCGTGGTTGCATCAGACCGTGTGTGCTGACTGAGAGCCCTGGCTGAAGGTCTGAGTGTGCTGACTGGCTGGCTGGCTCCCCTCGCCTCGCTGGCCCTTATCCCCGGCTTACTCCCCACTGATGTCATAAGGGGCACGGCGCAGCGGCCCAGGCATTGCCCACAGATTACATCAGGAGCCGTTTCATGTAAAACTGAAGGGGAACCACATAGAAGTCTGCAAACAGAGCCACAGACACAGGAGCAGGCTGCGAGTTTGCCCCGAGATCGAACTGATGTGAACAGTGGCACACAGGACTCTCCTGGTGTTTGTGACACATGTTCTGGGACTATGATACTCCCTGTTGCCAGTACACCATTGGAGCTCTGGGCATAGAAAACATAACGTGAACACACCAACCACGGAGCACAATGTGCAGTTGAAGGGACTGCACCCCCCCAGGCCTAGAACACAATTTGAAGTGATGGAAAGAGAGTGGAAAAAAAATTATGCTTGCCTAAGGCACAACTCTCCATCCCAACAAAAACCTGCTACACATTTCGAGTCAAAGCGGACTCTACCTCTGCATCAGTTCTCCAAGCCCAACAACAAGTTTGAAACAGTAGGTGGTACCCATAAAATGTCTTATGTGAAATTTGTCAATATAACACTAACACTGATCTGTTTTTAATCACAGTACAGTCATATAAATTAGTTTACAGCTCAAACACATTTAAGGGTGCATGTACACTAACACAATAGGTTTTATATAGGCCTATCTAAACTGCTGGTTACAACACTAAGGTAGTGCTGTTTTCTGACATTAAAATAGCTCTTTAATTGAAATGTAATAAAAAGAATGTAAATAGTTACCAATGCGCTGACTACTGCTGCTGTTGTTCAAGGAAGTGTTCCCCATGCAGGGACCATGCGACAATGCTCAGTAACGCAACAAAACTATAGAAATTGCGCTGGCAGTTACAATCTGTTTTACAAAACAGTTACAAAGCATGCACATTGTAGGACCTCTTTAATAATGTTCCATGGGCACATAGGTCAATACTGCTTACAGTTATAATCATCATCATCATCATTAGAATAATATATATAATATAATAATATATATCTATATCTATCTATCTATCCTATCTATGTGTGTGTGTGTGTGTGTGTGTGTGTGTGTGGGGGGGGGGGGGTTGACAGTTGACCAAAGTCTGTCATGACTGGGCCTCAGGATAAATAAGCTTATCTGCATGACTGTAGAGGAATGAATCGAAATGGTCCACACCAAAAGATTACAATACACAATTTATTCACACTGTCCTTTATCGCATTGTTCGCATTTATCTTCAAGCAATACATTTTCCATTTGAAATATTTGAAACTCTGCCACTAATTCTGATAATGGTGAAGGGAGAGATGAGAGATATCAAAGCCTGCTTCACTGGGATAGCTGGGCTTTGCCACATTTCATATGTGCATATATATCTTCTGCTGTGCCTCTGGCCTGCACTGCTTTTAAATTGGTCAGCCATTTTCCCAGCTCTGACAAGTGCAAGTATGTAATTTAAGGACATACTGGATGCCTGTTGAACTTACTGTGAATTTTCAATTTAATGTCAATCAATTATACTGTAACATTAACCATTCGCAAACAAAAGAATATTTTTTTTCCAAAACCTTTCATGTTACTGCTTCTATAGTCAAAGTCTATAAACCTTTTTCAGACTTCAATCTAGTACTGAGCATTGATTTGTCCTAAATTGTGTATTTTATTTGTGAAATGTGTCCATGGAATTTGCCAGACCCCAGACACAAAAGCTATCGCCTCTATTAAGGATGGGCACAGGCAGAGCAGAAATATAATAAGCCAGAACAGGCTTTTCACTAAGAGTGCAGAGACGGAGCACAGGGATCACCCTTAGACACATCCGTGTCAGCCTGTCAGTAAATTGAATCCCCAGGAAGAGGCACCTATCCAAAGGCAGCTTGTGGTGTCTCTTGAATTTAGCACCAGCGCCGGCCGCTTGCAGAGCTCCCTCAGGGCGAGCCGACGCAGCGAGAGGATTCTATCACCTCTGCAGAGCTCCACTCTCCCATCACATACCATTTGCATAGACAATGAGATCACACTCATGGCTAACTCTCGGAGAGACAGAAAACAATTTGCCTTTGTGGAACAGAATCGTGTCCAGGAGCTAGTTGAAGGGGAAGTAAAGTTGACACAAATTTGATGCGAGAATACACACTTTGCCACCGCAAATTGAAAGAAGAGATCAATTTGAGGAAGTAGGGAAAATATTAAAATATCAAGGGGTGTTCTTCAAGGGAAGTCAACATAAAAAAAAACCACTCAGATGTCCTTGCGAAAGTCTGTAAAGCCATATTAAAATGTCATTTCTTTCCAGAGATTTAATTAGACCTCATGTATTGATGATAAGATATTTCTGGGGATTTATTATCAAATTACTCAAGCAGTAGACCTACAAAGCTACTTGTCCTTGAAGAGTCGATTTGGATCCAGGCAAGATCAGAGCCACATCCGCTGCAGAGTCAGAGATGCAATCAGCATCAGCCAACTGTCTGATGGTAAATAATACACGGACTTCATAAAATATCAGGTAAATAAACATACCGCTTAGAATATTCAAGGAATGAAAGTTCATGTAATGTTGTTGTGAGCTGATTAACGATTATTTTGAGAAACATTAAAATAACTTATCATATTTTTCTTGTTTTGATAACTTGAGCAAAGTCAAACATTGATGGCTTGTGCTTTCACCAGTTATGGTGTGCTTCCATTGCCTGATACTTCTGGGGTACATCTCTTCAGCTCAGTCCCCATTATGAATAGTCTCAAATCACAGCAGAACTAAAGAGATGTGTGATTAGTAGCAATTTCTGTGTGACGCATTCAAAAATGTTTATTATTGAGGACACTATAAGCTTCTGTGAGTAAATATCTTTGAACAGGAATGACACAGAAATCAATAAGCCAGAAAGCCTTTGGAATGTCAGAAAAAAATAGAATTACTGTTACTGTCGGTTAGAAATCTCTGGCTATCACTAGCTTTATCAGTGTGTCTGAGTGGAGTTTAGCCTGGCAGAATTTTTACCCAATCAGTGATGTATCTACAGTGGTTTAGGTGACAGCCAAGCAAAGCAACTGCCATTTAAGGCGAGACATGGCAGGTGAATAGGGTAAAAAATTTAAATACAAGGGATCACCATGAAACTTTACCAGTTGATTACATACATCATTACAAGAAAAAAATGTATTACAAGTTTTTGAATTTTGCATATTTAATTATGCTAATTAGGATGGATCTCATTAAATATGCACGTTTTTGCATATATTTCAGGTACATGAATCTTGTGATAAAGCCAGGACCAAAATTCTTTTTTTATTTTGTTAATATATCAAATGACAAAAAATACTCAGATGGATTTTAGGATATCTGCTTTTATGACCTGGGAAATCAAAATATACTATCCGTGGCCTTAAAAACCCTATTTTCGCCATGATTTACAGGTAAAATGACCCATAAATCTGGCCAGGAACAATTTATAAATAAATCCATCTGTAGATGTCTTCATAACAATGCTCTGTGTGAAACTGGGAAGTGTGGTGTACCTAGGTTCTACATAGGCTGAGAAATGTGTACCTAAAAATGAAAAAACACTCATTTTGAGAAAACCGCATTTAAAGACAACACGTGGGGCACTGAGCGAATCACGTTAGCAGAAAAGCGCCGTCAGCCAATGAATCCCTTCAGAAAGTCAGGATTGGTTGCTGAAAAGAAAGGAAATGCCCATATTTGGATTACACAGCCTTCTGATCGAGGCTCATAGCGTTAAAGTCATTCCAGACATGACAGATGTCGTGTAAAAAGACGAAACGCTGAACGTGGTTCAAGGGAGAATTCTTGGTAAAGTTAGGAGAAAATGGATGCCGCGGCTGAACTAAATGCAGTGAAACAGACACTTAAATGTGTAATTTTGACGTTTTCTTTATGGTAGTATGAAAGATAACAAGTTAAAGAGGCAAACTAGCCCAAAATCTCAAATTTGACCAGGGCATGAAAAAATCGATATTTCACCTGCCGTGTCTCGCCTTAACAACCAGTTTGCCTTACTACTATGGCAGCGCTTGAAGAGCATTTAAAGCTGCTGCCATTGGCTCTATTTGATCAGAGGTTAGGGCTGGATGTGCTGAAGCCCAAACAGAAAGCTGTTTTGGAGGGCTTTGTTGAGGACAGAGATGTTTCAGAAGATTTCAAATAGAAGTGCTTCCTCCCTGTTATCACCAAAAGCACTGCCTACAGTTCACTGATTGGCAGGCCAGCAGATCTGGTCCAACAAGCTCTTCTCTGTCGATTATTCCGCAACTAGAATCCCAGAGAAGACCCTTTGTGTCCAATGGAAGATTCAGATGTGAGAGCTACGCATTAGACAATTTTACAAAGTGAAATGCACCCAGCTTATTTAAACTTTTTAAAGGTTTTGGTTTAATTTCAATTTTTGTAGGCAAACAAAACAAATGTATGAGGGCATATCTGTTCATAATATCATAATTTATTAGGTTGTTTGGTAGAATATCTTGCCAAAGCATTGTGATGCTCGTACAGTATATATTTCTTCAACCTTTCAAGTAACCAGCTATTAAGTAAAATGGAAATGTGCGGTCTGGCACTACATGACGCCTTGTTGTCACTTTAAGCCGTGCCTTTCACAAACCAGACCTCTTTAATTAAATCAACACCTTGGGATTTGTTTGTGGCCAGGGGGTTTGGTCATGCTGGCATTGAGTCGAGGACTGCAGCAGACACATCACGTTTTATCCAGCCAGGACCCGTTCTCACCTGAGCCTGCAGCCAGCCCTAAGGCTTATCCCCGGGCTCCTGCGCTGAGGCGCAGCCCCAGTCCAGCAATTCCATCATCAATTTGAGACATTATAAGCACAGTCCCCAAATGGATTTTATAATGATGTTTTCCACATTACAGTGTAGAAAGGTAAAGTTTATGAACAATCAGTAAACTGCTGACGTATAACCAGCGAAAAAGCTTGGAGATATTTGCCTTTGAACACTATTTTAAACGTTGTCCAGTTTGGGGGGCATTTAATAAATCTTCCCTCACTTTTTGGGGATCTCTCTGCCTGAATCATCCCCACCCTTCAACACATTGGTAATTCTGTTAACCTGCATTTATAAAATGCATTCTAAAGTTTAATCCTGCTTTAGAGGCTTATTAGTTGAGAGTTGTTGCCAAATATAGCTGTAAGAGATGACATCCTGTACCCTGCCAAAAATGTAACAAATGCACAATCCACCATAGCCTATAGCAAAATCATTATTAATATCAATATACATAACTCCTTTATATTTGGTTACTCAAACTACAAAATAAAAATACAATGATTAAATACACGGTAATCTGTCAAAACAAAATGTATTTCCTGGTGGCATTCAAATCCACTAATAACAGCACTTCTCTTCTGCTGTGTCCCATATGGTTTTGTTGTAGCAGGAAAGTACCAATGGAGTTCTTGTTTCTACTCGGGACGAATGGACTGCTACGCATGTGACCTACGGTTTGGTTTGGATCTACGGCTGTCACAGGTTGACAACAATTCGAAAAATATTTCCTTGACTCGACTCACAGTAACTAGCTGTAAAGTTTCATAATCAGTAACGCTAGTTAAACATTCACATTAGTACACGTGGTGCAGTCGTTTATTGGTTGAATCTGTCCTTACACAGAGGAGTTTGTGGTCGCCTCGATTACAGGCTGACAGGCATATTTGAGCAACTGACAAGAGAAAAGTCAAAATGGTAAAGTTAAAATTTTGCGCAAATATCTCGTGGTTATTTACGGAGTTGCCAGAATTTACTCAGAGGTTGCAGGCGGCTCCATCCGCTGGCTTTCGAGCAGTTGAAGCAGCTTGGTTATATGACTGCGACATTGCAACGCTCGTCGAGTCGAAGAAACAAACGGGTCTTGAAGTTGTGCTTCTGAATACTCCTCCGGGTAAGACAAAATCCCGACACTTGATGCCCCTTGTGTTGTAAACTATCGCATACTACTCTACTAGACTAATGTCTAATGTCATCAACACCATTTACATATTACTTTCTTTATGAGCCAGGATTTACAATGTACCCATCACTCAACTTTCAAAAGTAAGGACGTCATATGCTCATATTACTTAATTTGATCAAGTTTTCGAGTATGTTCACTTTTTTTTTTTATAGGTAGTACACTTTTATAGTTAAACATCTGTAGCCAGAGTTCTATTTTGCGATCCATGCCTTTGTAGATAGGGACTGTATTAGTGTATACATGTAGCTGGATAGTCTATTTGCCTTGTGGTGTACTGTGACCCAAACAGCGAGCCCATAGTGTACAATGACATGATTACATAAATCTGAAATGAGCCAGAAAATAGCTGCCCCCATGACAAAGAGGCATTACTGTCATACTTGTATAGGGGATATGAAGGGTGGTGATCTCGGTCTCGGGGCCATTCCGGGCAGAGAACAGGAGTTCAGGAAGGGCCTGGAGCTGGCTGTGCAGTACGCCAAAGCACTGGACTGCAGGAGGTACAGGATTCAACATGCACTCGTGACCACATTAACACAGAGAGCAGAGGTTAGACCATGTAATTATAAAAGACCAGAGGGTATGTTATATACTGACATCTACACATCCACACGCATTATATGAGGGATTAAAGGGGTTAAAGAGTACATTAATGTGGTCATGGTCTTTAAAAATAAATATAAATATCCTTTTTTTGAGGATATCTTCTACATAAGGCTCTCCTCCTTTGATTTAAATAATGTATTCTATTATCAAATACATTACAGAGCTTTGTGGTGGTCTCAGCTAAATATAAAAACTAGCCTTAGCCTGCAGTGGGATTTCAGAGTGTCAGTGTTGTGTGTGCAGGTTTCCCACTTTAAACATATTTCTCTCCTGGAATCCCCTCATCAGGATCCACTTGATGGCAGGGAGGGTACCTGTGGGGGCGGACCGCGCGGCTGTTGCCATGGAGATGGAGGCCACCTTTGTACAGAACCTGAAACACGCTGCAGGTGTCCTCTCAAAGGTGACCCTCTCACTTGCTCTCTCCCGGTGGCGCGGAGCCAGGAAGAATGCTCAGGTGTTGAGCAGCATTCTCCGGTTTTCACTGCACAACTTTGAACGGTGTGCATTTATTGCCCCTCTTATCCTCTTTAAGCTTGATAAGTTCAGCTGTAGCAGCCGCAGTATGCGACTCCGGCAGATAAATGTGTGAGGTAAAAACACATTGTTAAACATCCCTTTAGCCCTTCATCCCACCATCCTCCCTCCTGTGTCAATACACGCATATTATGCAGACCCGGGCACAGTAAACAAACTGACAGACATTCAAGAGGAGCATGTACAGTTCAAATGTAGGTTCTAGTTGACCCAAAGATTTTATTCTCAGAGGAATTGTGTAATTGATAGCTGCCATACTGTAGAAAGCATTTCACGAAATAAACACTTACATAACACTGCAGGTGCTGCTGGGTTAAGAGAAAGACTGCATCACTTTTCCTTTTGGCAACAGGAAGGAATCCTGGGCCTGATTGAGCCGATCAACACCAGGATTACAGACCCACTGTATTTTCTGAACTCTCCACATCAGGGTAAAAAAAAGCACTGATTGTAGTAATTACCTAAGGCTGGATCTGAGTATGTTAATAGATTTGTTTGTTTTTTTCAGTGTGAAGTATATCCCTGGATTGCACTGAAGGTCTGTGTGTTTTTTTTTCTAGCGGCTGATATTCTGCAGAAAGTTGGTCACTCCAGCATTAAACTGCAGATGGTGAGTATGGTGCACTTTATGTAAAGCAATCAGGACTGAGAACGTTTTACTTCTGTGCTTGTTGTGAAAAGCTGTGCTCCAGGTTAAGGGAAAGGTAATAATGTGCCTTTATTCGAGTGCTTGCTATTATTTATTACTTATGTCAGTCAAAAGGGCCAAGAATGGTTTCCTTGAGGCATACTAACAAGGACATAACCAAAGTGTGTTACTGTGCTGAGTCCTGTAGGACGTGGCATTTATCTCAGAAAGGGTAACTTGCATCTGCTAAACATCTCTTAGGGTATGGGTATGGGGGGGTCTCCTAAGTTTAACAGCAGTTACAGTACAGCCATTAACTAATAACGATGTTGTTGCTATTTTTGTCCTCTATAATTCCCCTTATTCTGTTAGTTCTCTTCCCTTGGAAAGCACATCTACACACAAACACACACACACACACACACACACACACACACACACACAGACAGACGAACAGAAAAAAAGCAATTCCTCTCAGTGAGTTGCTGACGGAGCAGCAAAGTCCATTACCCATCGTGCAGCTCATAGTTTTGTTGACAGGCGCTGGGGCTAACACGGTGGAGTGTTTCTGTGAATGGCCGCTCAGAGCATCTTTTAGCTGTCACCGAGCACATAAAAGCCAGAAACTGCAGTGAAGTATGATTAAACACAGTCAAGAGGAAGGCACCACGGCAGCCGTCGCAGAGATGGAGGCTGGAGGGGGGGAGGGGATGGGAGGGAGTGCTTCTTTAAATCACCACAAAATTCTGCTGTGGAACCAGACTGTGCTGACAGGAGCCATTTTGTTTCCCCAACCCCCAACACAGGATGTCTATCACTGGCAAATAATGGATGGAAACTTAACGCAGAACATCCGGAGGTACTTCCCCCTCATAGGCAAGTGTTTGTCTGTGTGTGTGTATGCAAGAGAAACAATATCACATGACACTTTTGAAGTGTATTGTATGACTGTAGGGTCACAATGGCTAGGGCAAAAAGGTGGGTGTTGTGTTATGGTTTTGAAAGGATGCCTGCAGTCACAGCCAATTATATCACTAGCAGGTGCTGACTAATGAGCCAACAATTCATACCTGCTGGCTGAAAAGCTCGTAAGCATGTTTGATATTCGTATACAAAGCATCAGTAGTTTTCCCTCCATATTTTTAACAGTGTGCCTTCACTTTTGATGCTCTTCTAAAGCCATATTTCAGTCAACATAAAACCCTTACCGGTGGAAAAAAACACTGGGTGTGATGAATGTGAGGATCTCTAAGGACATTACATATTTAAGCTTGTATAAATGTGATTTATTATTATTATTTAAGATAAATGTGATGTATTATTTTTAGTTAAGCTTGTATAAATGTGATGTATTATTATTATTATTTAAGCTTGTATAAATGTGATGATTTATTATTATTATTTAAGTGTACACATCATGGAAGCAACACCATCATGGCCAAAATAGCCAGCTACTGGTATCAGCAGCATCTTCCTTTCTCCACACTATAGGCGGGCAGAAAGGTTCTGTAAAAAGATATCAATAATCCCCACCCTCAGCACGACCTTAGAGTGTCTGCGGCCGCACATACATCAAGAAATGATCTGTGGTGACGGTGTGGAGAGCCTCTAAAAGCCTGTGTATCACTCCTCTCCTCTCTAGACACTAGTGTTAGTGTTAGTGTGTGTGTGTGTGTGTGTGTGTGTGTGTGAGTACATAAGTGCGTACCATCCATTACTAATAGCTGCTGAAGAGGGTGAATTACAGGCCGCCTGTGCTGTCGTTCCATGCCGCAGGCCACGTCCAGATTGCCCAGGTGCCGAGTCGCCACGAGCCGGACAGCGCCGGAGAGCTGAACTTCCCCTACCTCCTCAGCCTGCTGGAGGAGCTGGACTACCAGGGCTACATTGGCTGTGAATACAAACCCAAGGGTAAGAGCAGAGCTACACTGCACCGCCTCAGTCCCGTCTAACCTCCAGTAAGGCTCCATTCCGTCTGCCTAAGCCAAGGGTTCTCACACCCCCCCTTGAAGCAACTCTAGGGCCCTCCTTGACGCCACCCCGTCCCCTGTGGTTGGCCTGCGTGTTCAGCTTTCCACGCTCCGCATATATGATGGAGCTCTTGAGTTTCTGATTGGCTGAGCACACCTGAATTAGAAGATGGAGAGCATTGTAATTACACGTAGGTCAGCTGGGTGCTTAGTGCAGGGGTAGATGGATGATATTCAGTGGAGGATGGGGGGAAGGGTGCTGAGTGCAGGGATAGATGGATGATATTCAGTGGAGGGGGGTGCTGATGGATTGAGAACTTCTGGGACTAGCTGGTTTTACATGCACGGTTTAGGGTTTTTCTTTTATATTTTTACCTGTTTGTGAAGTAGGATTTCAATTTGCCTCGGAAATTATAGGAATGAGGAGAGTTGAATGTGCTTATTCTAGTGTGTGTTTGCCTGAACAGCTCCCTAAAACTATTCATTCCATTTAAAGGCATGCAATACTCTCTTTCCCATAGGGAGTTTAGGAATTCAAGGTTGTCATGGTCTGTTGAAAAAGCAGAATGCTCAACAGAACGTTCACGCTGACACAGAAAGTTGGAAAAGTCCTCTTACTGCTACTGTTTGTGTTTTTAGGTTCCACCGTGGATGGGTTGAAATGGGTTCAGGAGTACTGGAGCAAACACCAGTGAAGGGGAAGACAGTCCAATGAGCATTCAGAGGATACCCGTGGTGGATTTTAGAAAAAGTCTTCATGTGCAATGGTCTTTTGAGGAAGTATGAAATTACATGAAAACAGTTCTAAGGATGAGGACATAATGCAGTGGCTTTGACGAACCCCTCAGGATGTGCATTCATATGGTATATCCTGGGCCCGGATCAGGTGTGTCATTACACTGACGTAGGATTGTCATATTGGACATTCTTGGTTTGAACAATCTTTGGCCAGATGACCAGCAATGCAGAGAGCTGCCCATTCCAATTTCAACATGTTACAACCGTCAAGCAAGTTAAACAATACAAGTCGAACACTTCATATTTTGGCTAAATGTCTAT
Source organism: Sprattus sprattus (assembly GCF_963457725.1). Taxonomy (NCBI): domain Eukaryota; kingdom Metazoa; phylum Chordata; class Actinopteri; order Clupeiformes; family Clupeidae; genus Sprattus; species Sprattus sprattus. Next base: position 29,444,905 of record NC_137921.1, read on the forward strand.
ACATTCCTCTAATCTTGCAAATGAAAAATAAACAAGTTTTTTTTTGCACAAACTGTTGGCCATCTCTGTGTCATCTCTTCTGCAAGACTGGATGTATACAGGAAGGTGATGTATCAATCGTCTGTGGATGCTTGCCAACAACCCTGGGAAGTTTAGATCCTTCCAACACATATTAGTTTTGTTGCCAAACTCCATTAGAACAGAATAGAATTTGGCGGCGCAAAGCTCTGCTTAAGTTCCATCCAGATGAGTCGGTTCCTGCTACAAATGCCATTTTAATGAAGACTCTCTCTCTCAGAGTGCTTACTAAAGAGCTTCAGTACGGTGTAGGCTTGGTGCCTGGGCATTTATTTACTGTAAGAAAAACAGGGGATTTAAAATGGCCAAGTCATAAATGTAGCATTTTTTTTATTTTTGTTTGCATTTTATAGTTACAAATCCTTTTTTAGGTACATAATTTACAATAACAACATTTCAAGACTTATTTTAATCACTCGATTTTAGCACTGCTTCAAAAAACTATTGTATGAACTGCCAAACATTAGCATGTTGATTATTAAGTATTAGATTAAATTAAATATCCAGTGTCTGAACATCATGAAACAAAATCTTAAAATGTACATTGTCTTGCTTAAAAGCGCACAATCAGTACTTAATTGTTTTATCCCCCTTAAAATGAGGAACTCATATAAAATAAAATAAACTATCCAATTATTTTTGGTTTCCTTCAAGTGAACTTAAGGTTGTGTAGACTCAGTATTGCAGTAAATGACAGCTCTGAGAGTTTTTTTCTTCCCCTGTCTGTGTGTGGTGTCAGTGTACCAAATTAGGATGCTAGCACTATTAGACAAACACACTCCCTTCTTCTCTATTTTCTTTCTTTACTTCTTTCTCTTATTTTTTGGCTCCATCATCTTGCCTGTGCTCTCTGTAAACTGGGGTCTGGTAGCCCTACTCGGCCTGCCACTACGCCAGAATTAATGAGAAGCCTAATTGGATTTTCAGAGATTCTCCTTGGAAGGTCGACACAATAATAACACTACTCTTTTTTTTGCATCGTTAAGAAATGGAGGGGTGAAAAATAAGGTAGGCACTTCTGGGATGAAGATATGGTAGGGAGAGAGGAAATTAGCTAGCACATTTGACATTGTAGCAATACAAACGCCGGGCGGGAATCAATTACCCACCACTGCCAGCTGTGATGGCTGAGATCTCTCGCGCCTCGGTGGAGAAGGATAAAGCAAAAAGAAACCCTGGGAGAAGTGTGTCGCGGACACCGCAGCTGACGGTGGGGTCGATCTGGCGCTGATCCGGGCCAGATCCGGGCCAAATCTGACCCAGCGGTAGATTCTGGTCTGGGCTGCAGCTCAGAGTACTACACGTTCTGAGCAGGAGATGAGTGTTGAGTTCTTGGGAAATATAGTTCCTCTGAGCACACATGGAGGGGATGGGGGGGGTCATATTTAAATGTTACACAAGTTTCACCATGTTGAGAGCTGAAATATGTTAACAGTTATCCGACACATTCAAACCCGACTCTCCAAATGCTCCGAACACTTAGGGTGAGAACAGGGCTGCAGTTCTGCTTCACATTGTAATGCACTCAAGTAGATCAGAGGTGTGTGTAGGTATTTTACAAAAGTCATGACTCAAAAAAGACCACAGTGAAGAAGAGAATGAGAGAGAGAGAGAGAGAGAGAAAAGAATACTTTCGGCAAACAAGTGCAGTCCTGAAATGCTCTTTTATGCCGACGTGGCACAATTGGCCCCCCTCTCCCTCTCTCAGCGATCCAGAATGGCATGCAGTGGCCGACTGACCGACAGAGTTTTTTTTTTTACAAAGGCAACAAAATTGCATAAAGGAGAAGCCTGTGGTGCACTGCCCCCGATACAATAAGCACTTCAGAGATGAGAGTTCTTCAGTCGAAAAAAAAAAAAAAAAAAAAACTTTGTGGTGAGGTAGTGTTCAACCTTCGCCTCACTGTGTGCCAGTAAAGTGACCTGTGTTGGGTCCAAATGCCCACTTGAGTGGTGGGAAGTCAGCGAGTCAATGGGCCCCCTCTAAGCTGGCGGGCGGCTGGCAGGCGTCTTAACTGCTGCGGCCACTACGCGACGCGACACAGCCTGGCTCTGAAGCAGCAGCCTCCTTCAGGTGAAATGGACTGTCAGTGGTAGCGCCCGTACGGTGGTGCGGTGTCGATGTAGTTCTCTCTCCACTCCCAGGGTTGTTGAGAGTGATTGAGATCAATGGACACCCGTGAGGGAGGAGGGGGGGAGTGGAGATAGATAGCTCAGGGCTCAATGAGGATGTGTCAGTCATTTGGCAGTACATGGCAGCAGCAGCAGCAGCATCCTCCCCCCACACCCTTTACACACACACACACACACACACACACACACACACACACACACACACACACATACACACACACACACACACACACACACACACACGCACGCACACAAGCACACACATGCACACACATGCACACACACAAACACACACACCTCAACCTCTCCTGTAATACACGAGGCACAATTTACCATCTGACAACGGCGTTCAGCCACAGTCACTTCTCTCCATTCCCCCCTCTCTCCCTCCCCCCTCTCCCTTTACCCCCCTGCCCCACCCCCTCCATGCTCGTCTCAGGCCTGTCTCCTCCTCTTCAGAGGAGGCCGGTCCAGAGGTTGTAGCAGGCGGTGTTCACCACTGACTCCAGGTGGTGGTACATGGACACCAGCTGTGGCGGGGGGCTGGTGCTGGGGGGCTGGTTGGCAGGGAGGGGCTCCCGGAAAACTACCTTGAGACTCTGGAAGGGACGGAGGAGGAGGGGGGGGGGGGGGGGGGGGGGGAGGAGGAGGGGGTAGGGTTATTAATTAAAATCCAGTCATCTTGCCACAGTAGCCCTTGCCAGGCTGCCCGTGCTGTTATGTTAAACACAGGGGCGAATTAGCGTTATCAGGGACGGGGAATGAAAGCGGCTGCTTTGGATAAGGATCTGCTGGTGCACAATGGCGCTTACCGTTTTGCCCGCCTGGGCGTCCAGAAAGACCAGCACAAAGCAGTCGGTGAACTTCTGATTCAGAACAGCCTGAAAGACAGGAAGTGAGAGAGAGAGAGAGAGAGAGAGAGAGAGAGAGAGAGAGAGAGAGAGAGAGAGAGAGAGAGAGAGAGAGAGAGAGAGAGAAGACAGGGGCCAGAGAGATTCAAAGAGGGAAAGAGACAGAGGAGAGGCAAAGAGATTCATAGACAGAAGGAGAGAAACAGATAGAGTGATGGAAAAAAAAGAGAGAGAAATGTAAATGGCACATCATTTTTAAATCATGATTTTTCATTTTTTTCCACTGCTTCAACTGAACTCCCGTCTCCGCAGTTCATTAATGGTGCTCTGGACTTTGACAAAGCCCCCAATGCTTCCTAACTGCAGGAAACAAAGCAGGCTTTTGTTTACGGAGCGCCACATCGCTGCTGGAGGAGGCAGGCAGGAGGTAGTTAGGTAGGTAGGTAGGCGGGTAGAGCGGGGGCAGGGGCAGGGAAAGCAGGCCAGGCACAAGTCATCAGTCCAGGCAATCTCCAGCACCGCAGCACGTTCTTTTGATCTCCGGCCTCGCAATTACAAAATTAAGCAGGGACTAACCTCCTGACACTCCAGAGGAGCTGACAATTATTCCCCCTTAAGATTCCCATAATCCCCCTTGAGAGCCTCTTCGCAATTTTTTTTCTTCCTTTTTTCTTTTTTTTCTTTAACAAGATGCCAACACTCATTTCAAAGCACTGAGGGTCTGGAATTTGCTGAATTGATTATTTCTTTTTCTGAGAACTTTCAGTTAAGTTCTTCCCCTTTGATTGGAAATGGGAGAGCCGTGGAAACGGTGGAAGTTTCATTTCAGTGAAGTTCAAGGTGACTCCGAACCGTTTCCAGGGTGCTTTTGCCCCAAACTTTAATTTAAGGAAAACACATCCTCTGAAAACAAGAACAACGCCACAGAGTACAAGATGGAGGGGAATTAATTACAGGACCTTACTTGTGGATGCCGGTCTACCCTAACCTCAAACTGAATTAAAGTCTGTTACACACTCACACACACACACACACACACACGCACACACACACAGGCACAGATAGGTACTCATTCCCACACAGGCACACACATAAGCACACACAGGCATATGGGCCATTCTACCGAATTCGTGTAATATGCAGTCCCTCAACAATAACAACTATTTACAAAACAATTAGGTATTTAGGCATAGATATTTAATTAGAAAATGTTATGGTCTATATAAACCCAATGCATTACATGAGATAGTGATAAGCTAAATATATACAAAATCATCATTTATAGGGTACTTTCTATTGGGAAGTAGCTGTCCCCAACCCTGACATCTAAATTTCAATGCCTTTAAATAACACTTTTCAATTTTTTTAGATTTTTTTCAATGATTTAATTTCAAAGATCTTTATGATTGGGTTGAAACAGAACTTGGAATATTTAGATTTATTGTGGGTTTAATTTTTAAATCAATTTTCTATACTCAAAAAATCATGTCCCTAGTTTTCATGTCACTACCGAAACACAAGAGTTTTAGTCCATTGGCTGAGCCTGTGTTTTAGCCACAACTCTGCATTTTTGACCATGCAGTGACACTGCATCTCTGACCCTCATGGTTGAATGGTAAGTAGCTAAATCCCATAGTTTTTATATAAATGTGTTCCAAAGTCTGAAAATCGACGTGTAACCTTAAGAATTGTCACTACCGAAACGCATGTTTTCTTCAATTAAATAAACCTTTTGGGGTTTCATGGAAAATCTTATGTTTGTATGTGTGTTCACCTCTTCAAAGATGTGTTTGCATGCCGTCTGCTTGTTAGAATTCTTTATTTATGCTTAAAGTTAGCTAGAATTGTCACTACCGAAACAGTCACTACCGAAACATATGGTAGTGACCTGATGATTTCAGTAGTGACAAAATGAAATGGTAAGTAGTTCAATCCCATAATTTTTAAATAAATGTGTTGTGTGGACTAAAGGGCGGCCCAGAGCACCTTTTGGAAGATTTTGGGAGAGAAATGAACATCCATCCAACAGTGCAGTCACTACCGAAACACTGGATGTCACTACCGAAACAGTGCAGCACTACCGAAACACAGGATGTTTTGTAAAAAATTAAGTATATTGAGTAATCAACTAAAATGTTATGATACTGATTGGATTAATGTATGTTCAATTTCATCAATTAACAACTCTGGAATCAATATGATCAGTATTTTGCATTTTACAAAGAAATATTGCACTTAGATTTTGATGAATTGTATAAATTGAACTTGAAAATTTGATAAAAAATTCATTTTTATGGATTTCATTGTGAAAACCTTCAAGAAATATTTGTAAAAATACTCTTCAGAGAAGGGAAGGAAACACAATCTGAACAGGTCAATAATAATACTTTTTTACTATAGTAAATGTGATGTTTCGGTAGTGACAATTTTTGGAAGAGGAAAAACATTCCAACACATTCTGAAAATACAATATAAAAATTGACTGTTCTTTTACTAGATAAGTGTACTTTAGATATGGTACAATATACATACGGACAAAGTTTTGGGAATAAAACATAAAAAAAATCAAAATATTTCCGACCTGACTTTGCACCAATTCGGTAGAATGGCCCATATACACCCATACTTACACACAGACACAGACACAGACAGACACACGCATAAGCACAATCAGGCATATACACATACACGCCCATACTCACACACAGACAAACATTAACACAAACACAAATTACACACACACACACACACACACACACACACACACACACACACACACACACACACACACAAACACATAAACAAACACAAATCCTGGAACCCCACAGAGTAATTGGGGCATCTTCTGCATCAGTCTTGGCACTCGTGCCTGAAGCTGAAAGGGACGTTGGTTTTGATGCCGGTGCGCGGTGTTGAGCCAGCCCCGACTTAGGGAGAGAGATCGGGGACTTTTAATTTGCTCAAAGCCATTTTAGGATGCATGCCTCTTTCTTCACTACACACTGCGCCATGTTAGGGATAAGCTGCATGGTTGGAGGCTTTTTAATCAAGGCAGTTTGTTTGGATTGCTTGTTTGTCGTTATGAAATCACAAGCTGACACATCACAGTATGAGGGATGTCTCCTCGGGCATGGCGAAGAACATCTTCACTTTTGCTAAGATATTAGGAGTAGAAATACCAGTAGATCTGGACCATGATCTTCAGTGAGTCATTCGTGACTTAATGCCAGCTAAAGAGTGTGAACTTATTCCACTCCCCAAACACAACCATGTCTGAGACAAATATGTCAAGACATTTACGTCTCAAAATGAGTCATAGAAGTGAGCTCTGATGCCTAGAGCACATAGTGATGTTACATGTTTTTTGTGCCCAAAAAAATGTCAAAACATCTTAAAAAAGACAGATCTCTCAGATACCAGGGGAGCTGATGATGAAGTTTTGACACAAACTCCATTACAACTTCATTGCGTCATTCCAGTGACTGCTATTGCGCTGAAAAGGTTGAAGCACAGTTATTAGGTAATCAGGTAATTTCTGTTGTGTGTGTGTGTGTGTGTGTGTGTGTGTGTGTGTGTGTGTGTGTATGTGTGTGTGTGTGTGTGTGTGTGTGTGTGTGGGACTTTACCAGGTACTGGATGCCACTGTCGTCCACAAAGTGCCTGCAGCTCTGGGGAAAGCGGGAGAGCAGCACCTTGATGAGGCTCTGGTACCAGCTGGGGCTCATGGTCAGGAAGCAGTCCTGCAGACGGCAAAAACAACCAATCGGCTCGTGTGTTAGCCAGTCAAACTACCAATAGGATTCCAGTCATGTGAGGCCAGTCGCAGACAGAGGAACAAAGACAGTGGTGGAAAAACATGCCTTAAAAAAACACTTCCCTTTTTAAAACATCAAGTGTTACTAGAAAACGTCACAGAATTAGGACTATATCAGGATTAGCCAGATGTCAATTTAACTGGTCCGGTTCGGTCCTCTCCGTTTTCTCCCAGATGGGAAAGTTCTCTGGGTTTATTTAAATGAACCCGCCCGGCTCTATGTCCTGCATAAACTCATGTACACTGGAAGCCCCCAGAACCATGAGCTTGCTCTTATTCGATTTTAAAAGAAGTCATTTAAATGGGAGTAGACATTCCCGGGCCAAGATACTGAATTATCAGGCATATTTCGCATTCTGCACGTTGCCCCAAAATCTGATTTGGAGAGAGAGGAGAAACAGGGGAGAAGGAGGAGGAGGAGGAGGAGAAGTGAGTGTGTGAGTGTGTGTATGTGGGGTGGGGGTGGGAGTGAATCTAATTTGAGGGAATTTTCTTGATAGGCGTATCGCATGTAGCCAGGGCCCTCCACCGGGAGCTAACTCTCTCCTTGCATTGTGACGGCCAGCAGAGAGGGACAGAGAGAGAGAGAGATAAAGAAACAAAGAGAGAGAGAGAGAGAGTGTGAGAGAGAGAGAGAGAGTGAGAGAGAGAGGGAAAGAGACAGACACACACAGACAAATAAACAGACACACACATACACACAAACAGACAGATACAGACACACACACAAACACACACACACACACACACACTGTCAGAAGAGAGAGAGAGAGAGAGGGAAAAGAAAGACAGAGAGGGAGAGGAGAGAGAGAGAGATGTTGACAGAAAAAGTGGTCCTATTACGGCTGGAGTTAGAATTTGAAAAAGGGCCCTTTCAACAGGGCAGGTCATTTGGAAGCCTGTTCCAATGATAAGAGCCACTGGACGTTCTCCCTGAAGTAGGACGTCACGCGCTGTCACTAGCAGCCTCCGTGGGGAGTGGAGACGGGAGCTTGGGTGGGGGAACCTGTCTCAGACACCTCAATTAGAACCGGAGATGCCGCAATGGGTAATTGGGGCTGCGGCTCTTGGAACCTGCTCGGCTATAATGAGAAAAAATTGAGATGATTACACTCTCAAGAACAAGCTAGCGGGACCTTTATTTGAACAAAAGGCAAGAGGGTGCGGGTGGGGGGGTCAGGAAGTGCCTGATTTCTGCACTGAAATAGATGTTTTAAAGCCACCCGATCCATTTAATCCTTCTTGTGACGAACGGGAGGAATGTGTAGAGGAGTGACAGAGAGGGATAAGGAGAAGAAAGAGGAACGAGAGAAGAGACAGATGAGAGAAGAGGAGGAGAGAATGCAGAGGGGAGTGATGGAAAGTGGGAATTAAAGGGCTGACTTGTGGCTCTCTCATTATGTGTGTTTGTGTGTGTGTGTGTGTGTGTGTGTGTGTGTGTGTGTGTGTGTGTGTGTGTGTGTGTGTGTGTGTGTGTCTGCAGGTTGACAGCAGCAGGCACACACACACACACACACACACACACACACACACACACACACACACACACACAAAAACACACACACACACACACACACTGCTGCTCAGCGCAACCACACACACACTAAAATATACAAATCCACACAAACATATTTCTAAGCACACACATACACATACACACAATGAATTGCAGAAATCTGAAAAACAATGACTCTGGAGGGGTTTTGTGATACATTTTCACATTCAAATTCAGAAACGCACAGACACACACGCACAGACACACACGCACAGACACACACGCATAGAGACAGGTGTTTTTTCTCAGTATGTGAAGGAGGCACACTGTATTTACATATATATACACCACACAGACGTGTGCACACACACTCTTTTCAGAATAAAGGGATTATGAGTTTGCATGTTTACATGTGTGTGTGCACGTTCATGCATGTATGTGGACACCTGCATGTAGCATTTGTATATGTTCGCAGATGACTTTGCATGCGTAGATGCGTGTGTGTGTGTATGCTGCATGACTGTATTTGTGTGTGTAAATTTGAATAGGAGTGCCTGCATGTTCACATGTCTGGTGTGTGTAGGCATGTGTATGTATATGTGTGTGTGTGTATATAGGTACGTGTGTGTTTGTGTGTGTGTGTGTGTGTGTGCAGGTATGTATATGCATGTGTGTGTGGGTCTGTGTGTGTGTGTGTGTGTGTGTATGTACTGTATGTGTGTGTGTGTGTGTGTGTGTGTGTGTGTGTGTATGTAGGCATGTATATGTATATGTGTGTGTATAGGTATGTACGTGTGTGTGTCTGTGTGTGTGTGCGTGTGTGTGTGAGTAGGTATGTACTGTATGTGTGTGTGTGTGTGTACAGATATGTATATGTATATGTGTATATGTGTGTGTGTGTGTGTCCTCACCAGCTGCGGGTCCACCTCCCCCACGGAGCGGCTCTGCACGGCCTGCAGTAGCTCCTCAAGCTCGGAGAAGGCCAGCTTGCTCAGCTTGAGCTTGTCCGAGGCCAGGTGCTCGCCGTGGAAGAGCCGCCTCCACAGGGTGTCCCGCCGGCAGTGGCCCATGGCCTGCTCCACGCTGCTCTGGATCTTACGGTGCGCCGCGCACACCTCCGAGCTCAGCAGGGGGAACACCGATGACGGGTAAGTCTGGCCCGCCTCATCCTGGGCAGCGGTGGAGGCGGGGTCGGAGTAGCCTACAGGGCCGGTGGGCGAGGTGGCGGGCGCCGGAGTGGGGGTGGTGGTGGAAGAGGCCTCGTCCCAGAGGTCGGACTCTGAGTCACGGGCGCCGCGGGCGGGTTGGGGGCAATCGGGGGGCTGGCTTGGGCTGGGGTCGGTAGTGGCGGCGCCGGTGGTGGTGTTACCGGAGCCGGGTGGTGGGTGGATCTGCGTCAGCTTCTTGAAGCGACGCATGTCGGCTGTCAGCCGTGGGAATAGCTCACGCTGGCTGGTCATAATCACGTAGTAGCGCAAACTGAGTACAAACACACACACACACACACACACACAGAATTATATGATATCATATGGCGGTACATCGTATGTACAAGATTCAGTGTCACTTATTTTTTAACTCACACACAAACACTCATGCACATACAAGCACACACACAGTTATATGTAAAAAAGAACACATAGAAAAACCTTACAAACCAATAAACACACCCACACACCCCCAGCTGACTAAACTGTTACAGACTGCGGCATAACATTAGCATTTCTGCTTTTGTATTTGTTCACACACACACACACACACACACACACACACACACACACACACACACACACTGCTTCAGAATGCTTTGCATATGCCCTGATGAATCATGCGTCAGTGGCGGCTGCAGAGTACTGTTCTCCCCCCCTCCTCCCCCCCTCACCTCAGCAAGTGTCTATCACACACACACACACACACACACACACACACACACACACACACACACACACACACACACACACACACACACACACACACACACACACACACACACACACACACACACACACACACTCTCTCTCACCTCAGCAGGTGTCTCTCCCCCTCTGTCTGCTCCTCGAACGGGCCAGCATTGTGACACACCAGCAGGGACACGTCAAAGTCGTCATGGTGACGCAGGCCATCCAGGTCTTTAAATGTCCCTGAGCTGAAGGAGACGGAAGAATGTGTGTGTGTGTGTGTGTGTGTGTGTGTGTGTGTGTGTGTGTGTGGGAGTGCAGTTAGCAGTTATTCAAATATTAATTTATGCAGGAAAGTCTTTTAAGAGAACCCTGAATCCAGAAGGGAAGTGTGGAGTACAAGTCCATCTGTGGAATACACCTTACTAAAATAAAGGGTCTTAAAAGGACCAAGTACATGTAGCACAGGACATTAGAAACACATACATACATTAATCACAGGACAGTACACTGAATACTATGCAAGAAAGTAAATTCCTCAATGAAAAGAGGATGTCCTTAGAGATCTAAAATCAAATCATATCAAAAGATACTTCATTAGAATGAATGAATCAACTATGCACAGTGTACATTTTACTGATTTTAAAGAGGACCTCTTATGCTCAATGTTCAGATTCTTATTGTTTATGGTTTACTAGAATAGATTTACATGCTTTAATGATCCAAACACAAAATCTTTTTCTCATACTGATCATCTCTATTCAGCCTCTGTCTTAAACACGATAGCTCCTGTCTTCAAGCCCACCCCCTCCTGATGAGCCCATTGGTCAGCTCTGCAGGCAATAACATCATCACTGGGCGATAAGGATTGATTTACGAGATTACATCATCATGTAATAGAGTGAAAGGCTGGAATTCAGACAGCTGAATAAAGTGGTGTACCCCCTGCCTGTCTGTTCTGATGGTGTACCCCCTGCCTGTCTGTTCTGATGGTGTACCCCCTGTCTTGTCTGTTCTGATGGTGTACCCCCTATCCTATCTGTTCTGTCTGTTCTGACACTCCTGGTCACTTCATGTTTGCCTGTGCTGCTGCGAAATGTTGCACATGAAGATGCAGTGTGTGATGCTGACGCGGTCTGTGATGCTGACTCAGGCACTCTGCAGAACAGGTTGACAACGCCAAACCTCCAGAGTCTGCTGATTAAAACATCCTTTGCCTGCTTTCAGCTGCTTTGGCTTATAAACAGGAACACGTCTGTGTGTCTTAGTATGGGTGTTTTCACAAACCCTTACTGTAAAAATGGCATTTGCACATACATACATTTGTGGGTGCTTGCAGGTGTGTTTGTGGGTGTGTGAAAGTGTGTATATGTGTGTGTGTGTGTGTGTGTGTGTGTGTGTGTGTGTGTGTATATATGAGCATGTGCGCATGTGCATGTCCATGTGCATGTGCGTGTGCGTGTGTGCGTGTATATGTGTGTGTGTGTGTGCATGTCAGGCACGTGCACAGACATTTTGGGGGGCAGGTGCTCAAAAAAATAATAAAAATTAGTTGGTGGCCTGATCCAAGTTAAAAGAGAGCGCCTACTCTGAGCTGCTTGCTGCAGTTCCCTGTCCTTCTGCTTCTTGAGTCTGTTTTTTTTTAGCATAATGCTGCAAATTTTGTGAATGAGATAAATCAAAGTTGTATAATAATAATTGTATAATAATAATTTTACTGTTTTCTGAAGGTTAAAGCATAACCAGCATTACACTTATTATGCTGTTCTCAACCTGTGTTTCCTCTTGATTAGACAGCTAGCTTACATTTCCCTTATTTTACTCTTTTTCACCCTCTGCAATAACTTATACAAGTTTGATGGTTGTAAAACAGGCAAAACGAAGAGATACATAAATATCACGTTAAACAATGTGGGACAAGTATAGCATGACACGAGAGCTAGCATAGTTTACCTGCTATTTTCTAGCTGTGAATTCTACACAAACACAAAATATGCACTTTCAGACAAATAATGTCATTAAACATGACAAACGTCAGTAATCAGCTGGACAATGCTTTGAACTCAAGTTAGTTGATTGTTTATTTTTTTAGGAAACGTCGGACCAGTTATGTTTTCAGCGGCACTAATGTTGTTGTTAATTTATAACAAACAACGTTTGGGGATTGCACCGTTATTACCTGTTTGTCTGATGCTGCAGGTCAGTGAAGAAGTAGGCTGCATCGGTATGGCCTGTCGCTCAGCACTGATGTGGGGTATGAGGAGGGAGGGGCGCGGCGGGGGCTTGTAAGCACCGCAGAGCATAGGCATAGAATAGGCCTACGTATTCTATGTCTATGCCGCGGAGCATGTCGGGGCGAAATTCAAAGAATTCAAATAAATGCCCCCTCAGATATCAAAACACATTTGGGGAAATTGATGAGAGAGACTAATTTGTATTCTAAAAATATTGATGAATGAAAAAAAAATTGGGCTCCAGCAAAAAGGGCACTTTTTCTCAACCAGGGCACAAGGGCAGGTGCTTGAGCACCACTAGGGGTCTATCTGTGCACGTGCCTGGTGCATGTGCATGTGCATCTATGTGTGTATGTGTATGTCTGTGTGTGGATGAACAGTATATGCATGTGTGTGTGTATATGTGCATGTGTGTGTGTGTGTGTGTGTGTATGTATGTGCATGTGTGTTTGTGCGTGTGTGTGTGTATATATATATGTGTGTGTGTGTGTGTGTGTTACCTGTTCCAGAGGGCCACCAGAGCGTACTCGTGCAGGTCTGCGCTGGGCCCCTTCTTGTTCTCTGTGGCGGCCGAGGCTTTGGACATGCGCAGGGGCTTCATGCCGTAGGTGCCCGCATGGTCAGTGATGTAGTTATACAGCTGGTGGGCTGTGATCATGCCCGTGGAGATGGAGAAGCTCCCTGTTACACACACACACACACACACACACACACACACACACACACACACACACACACACACACACACACACACACACACACACACACACACACACACACACACACACACACACACATCCAGTTTAAAGACTTTTCAACAATCAAGAAAATAAAAGACCTTGACCTACTACTTGATGCCATTTGATACTATGGTGAAACGCTACATAACTATAGTCCCCCCCCCCACCCCCAGCCGTTGACCTCGTACCCTGGAAAACGTGGTTGCGTCCGAACTTGGGGATGTCGGGGTGGTGTCGGATGAAGTCCTCCAGGAAGCCGGTGAGCTGGTAGCCCTGGCGCAGGGTCATGTGTGAGCCCAGGAGGTACTGGTGCACCACGCGCAGGTGGAAGTCATAGCTGAAGGAGTGAACGTGCATCAGGTCCCGCACCTTATCACACTCCTCAGTGAAGAGCATGGAGAGCTGGAGGGAGGAAGGAAGTAAACACACACACACACACACACACACACACACACACACACACACACACAATATGAAAAACCAACCAACCAAACACACACACACTCTCACACACACACACACACACACACACACACACACACACACAATATGAAAAACCAACCAACCAAACACACACACACTCTCACACACACACACACACACACACATATATATATATACACGAACAAACAAACAAACAAACAAACACACGGACACATATATATAAAAAACGAAACACACTCCCGCACATGCACACACATACACACAATCACACACATGCAGGCATACAAACAC